>NC_136495.1:128161173-128343673 GCF_053919585.1 Euprymna scolopes
CACACAACACACACACATACACACACAACTACACACACACACACACAAATACACACACAAACACAAACACCCACACACACAAACACGCACACACACCCCGCACACAAACACACATACACACACACATACACACATACATACACACACAAACACACACACAAAAGCAATAAATGTCATTCCTTAATTCTGTCATCTACTTGTTTGTAGTGAGATAGATTGCCACTAAGTTAAATAATAAATGATATGCACGAATGAGTCAGCGCTTACAAGAATCAAAATATCATTCATATGATACCAATTTATTACGTTGTCGATTGGATTATGAGTAAAGAAATTTGATGATTTCGACAATCGTTAAAACTAGTAAAAATTTTATTATTTAAGAAGGCGACACAAGAATTTAAGATTCGATTTAAAAGTGACCATTTTGTAGTCAGTTAAGGTCGAACGCGAAGTCATTTTGCACACATAACGACCTCTGTGTGCACGGGAGAGTGGACCTGGATCACTGGTGACATGAGTTGGTGCCGGTCGAGTAATGCCGATCCATGGGTGGTGGCGATACCCGTCTCACGTCTCCTGCCAGTGAGTGAACTCTCCAACTTCACTAGTGTTCCACTGGTAAGAAGGCAGACAAACGGATGCAGACCAGCCACAGGAAAACAAGGTACAATAACCTGCTTATGGTATTGTGTTCATCAGACAGGTGGTTCCTAAAAAGTTGCGTTTAACTCCAGGACTATATAGAAAGACATATCTGGAGTAGTTGTAGCTATACGAGCTTTTGCAATGAATATTTCACATGGGGTCGAGTGTGTAGAATATGTGGGAGGGATCGTAACATGTTTACTAAATATAACTCGAAAGTAAATTTTACAGAATTTGTAATTCATTATTTCAGTGGCTTTCTTTTGGCATAGAATTTCAAAATTCAGCTTAAAACTTTACGGAACGTTAATTTGGTGAATAAAATTAATCTATACATACATAAAAGTGATATCGTCTTTCTGTCTGTATGTGTGTGAAAAGGTTTTTATTAAACTAATCTGCCAATTTTTGGCCTACAACCTAAAAACTTAATAGTGGATTCGAACCTGTGGAATAAATTCAATTTGCTTTTTAGCAAATTAAGTCCTCAAAATAAAAAAAAGAACTGGAACTTCCAAGG
This sequence comes from Euprymna scolopes, assembly GCF_053919585.1. Taxonomy (NCBI): domain Eukaryota; kingdom Metazoa; phylum Mollusca; class Cephalopoda; order Sepiida; family Sepiolidae; genus Euprymna; species Euprymna scolopes. Next base: position 128,162,342 of record NC_136495.1, read on the forward strand.
TTTACTTCTATGCATGCGCAAATATACATTTATACCTTTAACAACGTACTTTTACAAGTTTTTAAATATGTATGAACTTAGCTCAGATAGTAACAAATAATGCTGGAGCGCTAAATGTTTTCATTTAAATTCTAGCTGATGGCACCCAAATAATCTTTTTTTTTAACTACTATATATTGGGTACAATATAATAATCAATAGAGAATTTGCTCTATAATAATAAATACGAAATCCGCATTAATTAATTATCATGTGTAACTATGTCTGCTAGTGCAAGAATAACATTTTAAATGCCAACATCCCCGTGTAACTCTGAGTACTCTATAACATAATCTTTTCAAACCTACTTAATTGATATAGAAATAAACAGCCAAGTTTTGACAATTTGGAATTTCGAAAAAGTGGGTGCGTGGAGTCGAATAGACAGTTAATAAAGAGTATGCATCTGTTTGGTGAGAAAAAGTAGTTTGATTGGGATCGGATGCCGCTGATAGGAGTTACATTAGGCGAAGAAGAGAATGCACTGATGTTGATTGAAATAGATTTATGGGAAGACTTGTGTACTAAAACTTCCCGCCGGTCAACTCTTATTACCCTGTTTTATATTTTTCCACGGCCGTCCTTTACTGTCCAAGCCACAAGAAACTGAAAAGAGCCCTCTGCAAATATAGTAGAGTATCTGGCGGATAGTGAAAACGGATAGACGGTAAATGAAGAAAGGATAGATGAGCGAATTGCACACCTTCGCTCTCCCTTTCAACAAAAAGTTTCTGCTGAACCACAGACTAGCTGCGAACCGAACCGCTTTCAGAACCTCCCGCTAATTTTTCTCCTGTTGAAGGTCAGGACCGGACCAGATGCCGAGTATCATGCAAGGTGCGTTGCTTAAACTAAAGGGCCCCTGAATGGGGCACACTCCTCCAGGCACCGATGCGCAAACTCAAAGACTTGTCGCAGTTAATTTTGACCCCTGTTTCCGTTTTATGCAATCTGATTTCTACACTGATGACACTAATCTCAGCATTGCTCGTTACAAGCACTCTTACATCTACCAGGGAAGAGGCGCCTGTCAAAGTGATTCCGCCGAGGACCGAATTCACTCTTAGCATGTACAGAAAAGGCTCTGACGCAAGCACATAGAACATCTTGATGAATAGATCGTGATAAGCTGAAGAGTCTCGATCTCTTCCCATTTATCGCTACCATCATTGCGGGGTTTGCATAAAGAAGAGAGAAATTGCGGTCCAAGACTGGCCGCCAACAAAACAGCCCCGAAATAACGGTGGTCAACCCTATCGAAGACTTTGGACTGATCTAAATTAATCAGCGCGGCCTCAGTGTCAACGTTTTCTATCATCAAGTGTGTTGTATGCAAGTTAACATGTATTGTCCTGCCCTTCACGGCACAAGTTTCTTAGGGCCAATGAATCTGGCCAGGACAAACTGCAGACGATTTGCAATAATCTTGGCCAAAATCTTTAACTCAGCGATAAGCATTGTTAAGGGGCAATAATTATCTAACCCATCCAAAGCATCTTTAATTTTGCCGAACAGCTTCACGACACCCATTGTAAAGTACTTTGGGATTGCGTCGTTCCTAAACAATGAGTTAAATAAAACTGTCAGCAAGGGAACAAAGCTGTGTGACAACCTCAAATACACTTCGCATGGCAGACCATCGATCCCTGGAGACTTGTTTAGGCCGACCTACTTTAAGGCTTCGATGACATCATCCTCCGTTATGCCACCTTTGCACCTAGCCGCTTCGGTCGTCGAAAGGCAAAAACAGTCAGCCAAATAGGTGTCGAGCTGTTCTAATGAGAGACCGGGTTCCATAGAAAAATGCTCCTGGAAATGGGACCTAAACGCCCCCAGTACATCCTCGTTTGTCGTCACCGCACACCCATCTGGCAATGTGACACGTGTGATGTGCCGTTCAGTAGCATCTCGGGGCTCGTCTGCACGCAGCTGTACGGCTGTCTTTGCTTTCTGAGACATCCTTTTTAACCTAGCTCTATTTACTAAAGCTTGATGCTCCTTTTCAGTTAGTTAGGCAAGTTGATCCTTAATTATATTAACGCTTGCACTATCCTCCTCCGCCGCCCGATATAATCTAGATTCTAGTGTCTCTTTAACTGCCCTTGATTCTAGATTGAGTCGTTTGCTAGAACTGGCAGAAAAGGACCTAATGACTTCCTTAATTTTTACCGACCACTTATTCCCAATGATTACCCCATCAATTCCCGCTGTAGGGTTAGTAATAGCCCGTCACGGCAGCCCTCCGAACAACGACGTGTTAAGCTTCCAATACCAGGCTAATCTAGGCTTAGTTCTATCTAAGTTTACTCGTACACGAACAAGTCTGTGATCCGAGTAAATTATACCGTGGAAACTTGGACTATCCAAAACTCCTAGGTCAACTCGCCTAAGTAAGAACCGGTCGATATATCTCGATTGTTGCATCGCACTGGAGCTGCGCGTACCTGTCCAAGTCCATACTAAGTCACGGGGCTTTTCATTTTGGAATTTATTCATAAGATCAAGCTTATCCACATTTTAACGAAAAAAAAAACAGCGTCCCAACTGTCCGAGAAGTACTCATGAACTGCTCGATTCGAAGAATAAAAGTAGCACGCTCAACGTGACTATTGGGTGCATAAATCCCAATGAAACAAAACGCTCTACTTTTTATGGTAACATCCAGCACGCAAAGTCTCCCCTCCGGATCCATGTGACACAGGTAACACGACGCATCTAAAAACTTTTTAACTAGCCAAAACACCCCTCTCGAATAAGAATTAAAGTACTCTGAGTAAGCACAATAAGACTTAAACAGCGAACCCAAATGATCTGGGGTAAGGTGAGTTTCTTGCACATAACAAACGTCCACTCCGAGGTGCTGCAGGTCAAGGCTCAAGCCAAAATTTCGCGAGTCGGCCCTTAGCCCTTAGACATTCAAACTAGCAAGCTTGAGATTCATGGTAGTGCTTAGGGTTGGGAATCAGAAACGAACATCGAGGTCATCAGCGTGCCGATGGCTTTCGTGATAGAATAAGTATCCATCTGAGTGTCGATGAGTCCACCATGGGAGATATCGCCGACATGCAATGGATAGGTTAGTTTAGCTATCGTATACAGAGAGGGATTCATTTAAACTGGGACCCTCCCAACACAACATTTCCTCAGGTTTCTTATGTCTGAGTCTTTAAAAATTGCTAAGGACACTGCGATATCAAATGACTTATTTGCTTCTTCTCGCAGTGCCCATAGATCTTTTGCCTCCTCCGTTTTCCTTATAACTGTTAAAATTCTTTTTGCATTGGAAAGTTGCTGGGGTCATCTCTGGGCTTACCTGCCACTTCCCTGAAATCTATTAATTTGGTTAAATCCACCCCTTAAAATATACGAAGTTGTTAATTTGGTGGTCGCTTATTTTGCATATTTCTTTTCTTGGTAAATAAAGTGCATTTTCTTTTTATCCAGGGATGTTTTTTTTCGTGTCCATGGGTGTGTGAGTGGTGGGTGAGACCTTTTCTGGGACGCAGGAGGTGTATTATGCGGGGTAGCTGACGGGGAAGGAACAAGGGAGGATTGAGAGGTGGGTTTCTTAATAGGGCTGAGAAGGATCAATTTAGAAAGTTTCTGGGGCACAGGAGATGAGGCAAGAGGGTGCATAATTTTGAAAGGTGAACAGGGTCTTGGTCTCGTGGGAGACTGAGTGATGGGGTTTAGAGTTACTTGTCGTTGAGGTGTGGGGCTCTGTTTAGGTGAAGGGGGTTGAGGCTTACTGGGTGATTTAGGTGTTACTGGTCTTTGAGCATCCAGTTTTTTTTTAAGTTTACAATCTTAACGTATTTTGTTTTTCCGAGATCCTTCTGTAGCATCGCCTTCTCTTTTGATTGTTCTCTCGAAAGGCGGCCAAGCGTCTTTTTCCGACAATTTGCCAAGGTTCTCTTGCATTATCATAGTATATTATAGTTGAATTTGTAGATGTTGTCCCACTCTCGATAATGCAAATCTTCCAAACTTCTGTGAAATACCTTGAATTTATATTTGACAAAAATAGTCGAAAATCAGGTCAGGATAATATTCAGGCAATATAGAACATGGTAGCCCCAAAGGGTGTTGCAATATTACGATCCTTTCTGAGACTTGTAAGTCAATATAATACTTTCTTACTCGAGCTGTACAAGTTACGGGGGCCTCTGAATAATCTATTACAAAAAAGTACCAAATTGAACTGGTTAAGCACATACATGGAATCATTGAGAAAATCAAAACACTTCTTAGTTCTGATCTATTGCTGACACACTACAATCCACCATAAGACATTACTGTTGTGACGGATGCTCCAAAATATGGAATCGGAGCAGTAATATTACACATGACGTCTACTGAAAGAAAGTATAGCCAAATTGAGAAAGAAGCCCTAGTAATTATCTACACGACAAAGACATTTTGCAAAATGTTATATGACCATCATTTTACTCTGATCACAGACCACAATCCCTTAATAAGTATTTTTTGTTCCAGGAAAGTAATTTCAGTTTATACAGCAAACCTCTAACAAAAATGGACAACTGTGCTTTTTTAATTACGAATTTTCTCAAAATTATCAATCAGGCATCAAAATTGGCCAGGCAGACGCAGTATGCAGACTCATATCGTATCATCAAAAGCTAGTGGAAGACAAAGTAATCGATGCTATATCTGTGGAACATGAAGTTGTCTCTGCACTTGTTTTAACAGTGAGATCACTACATATCACTTCAGAGATGATCCAGGAGGCTACAGCAACAGATCCGTCCTTACAGAAAGTTCGGCAATTTCATCTCAAAAACTGGCCAAAAACATGCACTGACCAGCAACTTCAACCATTTTTTCAAAGAATATTTTCTTTATTCGAGGTCAATGGAACACTTCTTTTTGGAGAACATGTTGTTGTCTCATTCAAATTCTACTATGAACATTGAAGAATTAATCGGCTGAAAGCCTCGGGACATGGCTATGTGTATTGGTCAAAAATGGACAGAAACTTAGAAAACTTGTAAAATGTTGTGCCAAATGTAAACTGGTTGCTAAGCCTCATCGGAAAACAACATTGCATGCATAGGGCGACCCCAGAAATGCCCTGGTCACGACTATAAATGAACTTTGCATGACCAATTAATAGACAACATTACTTAATATTGGTTGATGCTTACAGTAAGAGGTCAGAAATCTTCCAGATAAACCATACTACCTCAAATGAAACCGAAAAGAGACTACAAGAAATTTTCAGCAATTTGGACGTTCCTGAAATATTAGTTTCTAATATTGATACTGTATTTATTTCAGCAGAATATCCTGACTTCTGTAAACAAAACAGTAGTCAGCATCTCAGATTCCAGATTTCCACCCACAATCAAATGACCAAGCTGAACGATTTGTCGACATATTTAAGAGAGCACTTTTGAAGTTAAAATGGAAGGAAATACTCCAGAGATCATAGAAATATTTCTAAGTAGCTACAGAGTTTCTCCAAATTCAATTTCATAATAATAATATTCACCCAGTTCTAAAATTTACTATAGAAAAGGAAAGTCATTCTTCCCTTCCTTTTCTTGATGTACTGGTGTGTAAAACACCTTCCGTTTTCTTGACTTCCATCTATCGTAAACCTACATTCACTGGTCTTTACACACGTTGGAACTCTTTTTCCCCCACTAAACAAAAATATAATCTTATCAACACCCTTATCCATAGAGCTTGTATGATATGTTCAGATAACAAATTAAATTATGAAGTAAAATTTATTACCACGACTCTTTGCAATAATGGTTTTCCATTGCAAATCGTGGAATCTACAATTAAAAATAAAATTTCTAATTTCAATAAAATTAAAGCGGCATCTGTCGACAAAAACCCTATCTACCTACGCCTACCTTGGTTAGGTAATATTAGTGAAAGATTTGCCAAGCAAATTTCTTCTGTCGTACAACAATGTTACTTTGCGTCAAATATCCGTGTTGTTTTTTCTTGTAAACCCATTTTGTCTTCAAGTTGTAAAGACGTTCCCCCCCCACCATAACAATTCTATTATTTATCTATTTAAATGTAGCTACGGTGTGCGCTACGTCAGGCGGACGTCTCAAAGATTAGATAATAGGGTAAAACAACATGTTCCATCCAAAATTCAAAATGGAAACTACCTACCTTCGGACGTTTTGAACAATACCCATGGCTCATCTATAGGAGAGAGCCTTATAAATGATCGTATTTGCGCTTTGAATTTTAGTGCGGACTTTTTCTCCATTCTTAGCAAGTCGCACTCTCTTTGCCATCTCAAAATTCTAGAAACTATATATATTAAGAATCTGAGACCTTCTCTTTGCAAACAAAAAGAGAATCTCTTACGGCTTAATCTAGTTTCTATTTAATAATTAATCAACCCCCTTTTTTATATACACATATTCCCCCCCTACTTTTTCATCTCCGATTCATTGTTCCTCCCTTTACTTTTTAAAACGTAATTAAGCTCGATTTTAGCTCTGTTGAGCGAGCTTCGAAACCGGTCAGCTGACACATTCATTTTTATTTTTTTAATTTAACAATATAAAATAAATAATGTTTTCGAACAATTTTAAATTTAGTCTTTACATAGCCATAATAAAATTTTGTACCCCACAAAAAATATTTAAATATATATATATATATATATATATATATATATATATATATATATATATATATATATATATATGTATGTATGTATGTATATATGGATATATACTCTGCACTGAATATTCTCGAAAGGATGAAACACTAATGTCTGTAGGTATTTAATTATTATAGTAAATAATTATATCAGCCACTTTAAGAAACTTGTTTCTTATCATTGAGCACTTTCAGTTTAAGTAAGTCGGTCAATTTAGCTCTTATGGTATATCATCATATAATGATTAGATCACTCTGACTGACATAAAAAGAACATTTAAAAATAAAATATTTCATTGCAACGTTATTTCACGCGGTTAACGGTAGCCGAATGGACACGGTCCCTGCTAATCAAGCTAGAGATAACTTATGTCGCCGGGTTCGAATCTATCGACTGGTATTAATCGTGACACCCTGAACTGAAGATTCCTTAAAGGATACAACACTAGTGTATGTAGGTATTTAATTATTATATATATATATATATATATATATATATATATGGGGTGGAGAGGGCTCCCGTAAGCCGTGGTGAAGGCAACCTTTCTAGGAGAAGCAACTCTCTGATTTTAAAAACCATAAAGCGGAAGACCATTACCCGCATTAAGCTGGTCTGCAGTTTAATTTGTTGCTGGCTATCTTGCTCTTGCTTGTTGCTGGATCTCAACATTTTGAACCGAGAGAGAGACTTAGCTGTCGCACAAAGCTAAGACTCTGTAACATCATATTTGTATAGATACTCCCTCAGCCATTTGGGCTCATGGATTTTAAATGTCTTAGGGAGTGGCACTCGTCTGACAAGAGACGTTGCAATCATCATATATATATATATATATATATATATATATATATATATACTAGCGGGGGTACCCGGCGTTGCCCGAGTGTTTGTTTCCGGGACGGGGGGGGAGGAGTTTTAAAAAATGTTATGGTAGGTAAGTAGGAAGGATCAAACCCGGAGTCATGAGTAAAAGTAGGAAAATAAAGTGTGAAAAAAAACAAAAAAAAAACATCTGCAACGTTAACAGTTCGGCCACCAAGAAAAGTCCATTCCAGTTGTTTAGGGGAAAAAAAAAGAAAAAAAAAAACGACTACGGTATGTCGGCGTGAAAATATAAAGTGAATTGTCCAGCACGCTAACCACTACGCCACAGAGCACTGCAGCTTAGTTTAGTGATTTTAAATAACTTCACATAAAAGAACTACGAAGCCAAACCGGTGTTCTCTTCTCAACTGTTCCTTGTGAACGATCCCCAAAGGGTGTTAAGTGGTGGCAGGGGAAGGAGGAATTTATTAGAGAGAAAATATTTTACCACTTCCATTGATCTTAACCGATTTTGGCCGTCACTTCTCAGCAGAAAAAGTATAGAAATCTAAGATTATCGAGGAATTTGAGAAATAATAAGCCTATAACACACCTCAGATATTGTTCTGCCGTTTGGGCATATTATATTTGCATGAAATATCTTGATTTTTAATCCTATTAAGGTCAAAATCCTACGGGAAAAAATGAGTTCATTTTATTTATATAGAGAAGATATATATAAGTGAACGTGTCTGTGTATATTTCCCTACACAGTAACTCTGCCAATTTTTAGTTTACAGACTCAAAATTTTATATACAGGGTACTGAGATTTGGGAAAATCGATGTGATCGGTTTTCGGACAGAAATTTGGCTGTTAAGAGGTCAAAGTTCAACGATTTGACCTTTGAGAACTCTACCAAACTCCTCGGACAATTTTGGGTCTAAACACTTGAAATTTTAGATATAGATTCCTTGGATATGGATCAAACTTAATAACTTGATTTGAACCAAAAACAATAAATGCTAAGGGGGCATAAAAGGGGTCAAAGTTAAAAAAAATTGACCGTTTTTTTTTTGCTCAGCATACACCTCCAAACACTCGGGCAACGCCGGGCATCCATGCTAGTATATATATATATATATATATATATATATATATATATATATATATATATATATATATATATATATAGGTGAAAATGCACTTTTATAAATAATTCATTCAAAACGTATTGCAAAAACATAAACAAATAACATCGAAGTAAATCGCGAGATATCAAAACAGTCGTGCGAGATGGACGAGCGGGTCAAGTGTCATTACCGTTGGGTCCCGATTTCGAATCCCGCTAGATTCGCCCCTTTGATGAGTCGTAGACAACGAAACACAGGTCAGTGGATAATTATATTTTAAAACAATATATATATATATATATATATATATATATATATATATATATATATATATATATATCGGCAAACTTAATTACAGTTGCCAGAGATTGGTTCTTTCTGAGAAGTATAGTGCTGTCATCTGCCGGCTGTTTACTCTCCTCTCTCTATACATGGAAATACATATGCACAACATAATTAGGGTTGACATAAATTGATTAACAAATGATGAATGTTGAACATTTGTTTCCGAAATATATCAGTAATTCTATTTCATGCTGAAAGTGTTATTAACTAAATACATAAAATCGACCTTTTATTACTTTTCATTCTTATGATCGTTCACGTTGTTTATCTACATCGTAAAGGAAGTCATATTAAAATAGAGATGTCATCTTGACTTATTTCAGCAACGGAGATAAAACTAAGACTTCGTTGCGAAGTTTAAATTCTCGGTGTTGGTTAAATGAATTACTTTATAAAAAAAAGTTTATCGATTCGAAGTTTTAATCCTCCTTTATCAACATCCGACAGAGAATTCCTAGATCGTATTAGTATTAATGCTATATCTCAGTTAATTTGGACGTAGAGGTGGTGAAGGCGATGTGGAATAGAGCTGATCAAAAGTTGTTACATTTTTTTATATGAATTCATGTTTGTTACATGGTTTCTCTTAACGGTGCATGTGCAAAGCATTCTACATTCGTGTTGACGAGAGTTAATTTAAACAAAGGTTTTTGGCCAAGATCAAAGTGTAGTATCTGTTCCGGCAGATACTGCAAGCTATGACTAGCTATGACTAGCTATGACTAGCAAAGACCAGATGTGGGGGCAACCCCACATGCCTGACCATTAACCAGCTCCCATTTCCCACCTCTCGGGAGCTGGTCCCCTTTTTCCCTTCCCCCTCCCTTCACTCCTCACATTAAAAATTGGCCTTGTGCCTAATTTGCTCGGTGGGGGAGCAAATAAATACCATCTGTTCCGGCAGATGCTGCACTTAAGATAATTTGTACCAGTCAATGGAGGGGAAACCCTCTATACTGGGACAATTATTATTTTTGGTAACCAGAGTGACCCCTTTTAGGGGAGCTGGTTTTTACCTCACATTAAAAACGGCCTTGTGCCTAATTTGCTCAGTGGGGGAGCAAATAAATACCATCTGTTCCGGCAGATACTGCAAGCTATGAATAGCTATGACTAGCTATGACTAGCAAAGACCAGATGTGGGGGCAACCCCACATGCCTGACCATTAACCAGCTCCCATTTCCCACCTCTCGGGAGCTGGTCCCCTTTTTCCCTTCCCCCTCCCTTCACTCCTCACATTAAAAATTGGCCTTGTGCCTAATTTGCTCGGTGGGGGAGCAAATAAATACCATCTGTTCCGGCAGATGCTGCACTTAAGATAATTTGTACCAGTCAATGGAGGGGAAGCCCTCTATACTGGGACAATTATTATTTTTGGTAACCAGAGTGCCCCCTTTTTGCCTACTTTTAGGGGAGCTGGTTTTTACCTCACATTAAAAACGGCCTTGTGCCTAATCTGCTCAGTGGGGGAGCAAATAAATACCATCTGTTCCGGCAGATGCTGCACTTAAGATAATTTGTACCAGTCAATGGAGGGGAAACCCTCTATACTGGGACAATTATTATTTTTGGTAACCAGAGTGACCCCTTTTAGGGGAGCTGGTTTTTACCTCACATTAAAAACGGCCTTGTGCCTAATTTGCTCAGTGGGGGAGCAAATAAATACCATCTGTTCCGGCAGATACTGCACTTAAGATAATTTGTACCAGTCAATGGAGGGAAAACCCTCTATACTGGGAACCGCCTGGGTAATACCTAGGAGGTCCACCCTCCCAGGCCTTGCCACCGGGCTTTCCGGTGGGGCAAGTTTATTGCTTGCTGCCTGAGGCGCCCCGACCGGGGAATGCCGACGGGGTTACTCAGGCAATTTTTAAAATTGCAGGAGTGCCCCTCCTTTAGGGGAGCCTGCGGGGTTCCCACTTTCCGGCCTTGTGCCACATAATGCTGATGTGGGCAGCATTTAAATAAAAACCCTCTATACTGGGACAATTATTATTTTTGGTAACCAGAGTGACCCCTTTTAGGGGAGCTGGTTTTTACCTCACATTAAAAACGGCCTTGTGCCTAATTTGCTCAGTGGGGAAGCAAATAAATACCATCTGTTCCGGCAGATGCTGCACTTAAAATAATTTGTACCAGTCAATGGAGGGGAAACCCTCTATACTGGGACAATTATTATTTTTGGTAACCAGAGTGCCCCCTTTTTGCCTACTTTTAGGGGAGCTGGTTTTTACCTCACATTAAAAACGGCCTTGTGCCTAATTTGCTCAGTGGGGGAGCAAATAAACACCATCTGTTCCGGCAGATGCTGCACGTAAAATAATTTGTACCAGTCAATGGAGGGGAAACCCTCTATACTGGGACAATTATTATTTTTGGTAACCAGAGTGCCCCCTTTTTGCCTACTTTTAGGGGAGCTGGTTTTTACCTCACATTAAAAACGGCCTTGTGCCTAATTTGCTCAGTGGGGGAGCAAATAAACACCATCTGTTCCGGCAGATGCTGCAAGCTATGACTAGCTATGACTAGCAAGGACCAGATGTGGGGGCAACCCCACATGCCTGACCATTAACCAGCTCCCATTTCCCACCTCTCGGGAGCTGGTCCCCTTTTTCCCTTCCCCCTCCCTTCACTCCTCACATTAAAAATCGGCCTTGTGCCTGGTTTGCTCGGTGGGGGAGCAAATAAACACCATCTGTTCCGGCAGATACTGCACTTAAGATAATTTGTACCAGTCAATGGAGGGGAAACCCTCTATACTGGGACAATTATTATTTTTGGTAACCAGAGTGACCCCTTTTAGGGGAGCTGGTTTTTACCTCACATAAAAAAAGGCCTTGTGCCTAATTTGCTCAGTGGGGGAGCAAATAACTACCATCTGTTCCGGCAGATGCTGCAAGCTATGACTAGCAAAGACCAGATGTGGGGGCAACCCCACATGCCTGACCATTAACCAGCTCCATTTTCCCACCTCTCGGGAGCTGGTCCCCTTTTTCCCTTCCCCCTCCCTTCACTCCTCACATTAAAAATCGGCCTTGTGCCTAATTTGCTCGGTGGGGGAGCAAATAAATACCATCTGTTCCGGCAGATACTGCAAGCTATGACTAGCTATGACTAGCTATGACTAGCAAAGACCAGATGTGGGGGCAACCCCACATGCCTGACCTTTAACCAGCTCCCATTTCCCACCTCTCGGGAGCTGGTCCCCTTTTCCCCTTCCCCCTCCCTTCACTCCTCACATTAAAAATCGGCCTTGTGCCTAATTTGCTTGGTGGGGAGCAAATAAATACCATCTGTTCCGGCAGATGCTGCACTTAAGATGGTTTGTACCAGTCAATGGATGGAAACCCTCTATACTGGGACAATTATTATTTTTGGTAACCAGAGTGCCCCCTTTTTGCCTACTTTTAGGGGAGCTGGTTTTTACCTCACATTAAAAACGGCCTTGTGCCTAATTTGCTCAGTGGGGGAGCAAATAAATACCATCTGTTCCGGCAGATGCTGCAAGCTATGACTAGCTATGACTAGCAAAGACCAGATGTGGGGGCAACCCCACATGCCTGACCTTTAACCAGCTCCCATTTCCCACCTCTCGGGAGCTGGTCCCCTTTTTCCCTTCCCCCTCCCTTCACTCCTCACATTAAAAATCGGCCTTGTGCCTAATTTGCTCGGTGGGGAAGCAAATAAATACCATCTGTTCCGGCAGATACTGCAAGCTATGAATAGCTATGACTAGCTATGACTAGCAAAGACCAGATGTGGGGGCAACCCCACATGCCTGACCTTTAACCAGCTCCCATTTCCCACCTCTCGGGAGCTGGTCCCCTTTTTCCCTTCCCCCTCCCTTCACTCCTCACATTAAAAATTGGCCTTGTGCCTAATTTTCTCGGTGGGGGAGCAAATAAATACAATCTGTTCCGGCAGATACTGCAAGCTATGAATAGCTATGACTAGCTATGACTAGCAAAGACCAGATGTGGGGGCAACCCCACATGCCTGACCATTAACCAGCTCCCATTTCCCACCTCTCGGGAGCTGGTCCCCCTTTTTCCCTTCCCCCTCCCTTCACTCCTCACATTAAAAATCGGCCTTGTGCCTGATTTGCTCGGTGAGGGAGCAAATAAATACCATCTGTTCCGGCAGATACTGCAAGCAAAGACCATATGTGTGGGCAACCTCACATATAAGACCTTGGTCACTGTAGGGGCAACCCTTCATACCAATTGTCACTATCCAACTCCCCTACTCCCCGGGGAGTAGGTCCCCATTTCCCCTTCTCTCTAATTTGCTCGGTGGGGGAGCAAATAAATACCATCTGTTCCGGAAGATGCTGCAAGCAAAGACTAGCTATGACTAGCAAAGACCATATGTGGGGGTAACCCCACATATCTGAACTTGGTCAAGGTAGGGATCCCCCTACAGACCACAGTTACTATCCAGCTCCCATTTTCCACCTCTCGGGAGCAGGATCCCCCTTTCCCCCCCCTCCCTCTCTCTCCACATTAAAAAACGGCCTTGTACCTAATTTGCTCAGTGGGGAAGCAAATAAAAAAAAAAAATCTGTTCCGGCAGATACTGCAAGCAAAGACCCTATGTGGGGGCGACTCCACAGATAAGACCTTGGTCAGTGTAGGGGCAACCCTTCATACCAATTGTCAATATCCAGCTCCCCTACTCCCCGGGGAGTTGGTCCCCATTTCCCCTTCACTCCTCGCATTAAAAATCGGCCTTGTGCCTAATTTGCTCGGTGGGGGAGCAAATAAATACCTCAATGTGTAGTATCTGTTCTTCAGATGCTGCACTTCCATTTCTTGTTTTCTTTCGGTGGAGGAGCAGTCCTTCACGACTGAGGCAATTTTTATTTTTGTACCTATTTTCCACGTTAAAAAACGACCCTGGTGTCTAACTCTGTCCCGTAGGGAGGCATTGTAAATAGGTACAAAGAGAATGACAGATATATATATATATATATATATATATATATATATATATATATATATATATATATATATATATATATATATATACATATATATATATGTATATATATATATATATAATAACATTCTGTGTATCAGCCCTCTTTAAGACGTCGCCCTAGTCACGAATTCTCTGTTTGAATATTACCATTAAACACCAGTGCCTGCTGATAAAATCGCGCAGACACCGATGTTGTGTTTTTACTGAAGGTTTATTACTAAAAAGGTAAACCAGAGAAGAAAATCAAAGAAATATGTTACTTACTTGCGTGGCACACACACACACTCTCTCTCTCTCTCATACACACACACACACACACACACGCACGCACGCACGCACACACATAGATATATAATAGCTTGTCCCGCTTCACTTACACAAATATTGTGTACCAACCCGAATTAAGGACGTCGCAGCGAATACATTTTTTCCTGTTGAAGTTCACGGGATATTGAAAATTAAAACCGCTAGGAAATTCCGTGGCTTGATTGACATCGCGGTGCACCGGGTGAAAGCTTCACATGCCTTCTCGCAGTGAATTAGTCCATAATACATTGTAGTCTACATTGCACCGCAGGGAATCTACTATATAAACTATTTTTTTTTTTTAAATATGTAATGGCTTGAATTTAAGTTTAAAATGCAAAAATCAAATATCATGATTAAATTGTGTTCTAACCAGAAACATTCATTTCTAACGTTTCCCTGTCATATCAAACAACCCACTGTCGCTTGCCCGGTGATAATGGCTTAAATTTAAGTTTTAAGTGAAGAAGTCGAATATCATGGTGCAATTGGGCGCTAAACCGAAACATTTATTTCGAACGCGCACCTGTCATATCGAAGAACCTACTGTTAATTTTATATGTGGGGCCTTTCAACTCGTCTGGTAATTAAACTACTCAAATGTACTTATGCTGTTAGGCTGTGTAAGGTGTAAACTTTGGTCAAAATCAGCTGTTCCGTGCTTTCATTGGATTATTTCGGTTATAGATTATCGAAAATATTCCGATAAAAAACCTATCTAAGACCATTTCTAGACACATAAAGTACCTTCGTGTGAACTTTCATAGAAATCGACACAGCCGTTTAGTAGTCAATAGGGAATGAAATCACACACAGACACACACAAATTCATTGTATATAATAGTAGAGGTTATATTAAAGTACATCTCAATAGTATAAATGCAGCATTCACTATCCGTATTTCTCATCCAGGGAACCGCTGGCCAGAGGATTTGTTGAGTACGCATGCCATATTCAGATTTAAAATAACCTTGACAAACCTTCAAATTGTTTCTAAATATCTTCTACCTGTGGATAAAGTTTGTTATACTTGGCTTTTGTTTTGTTAAACAAATTTGATTTCATCAACGCAATAAACAATTAAAGAAAATTTCAATAAACGGTCCTGGCTATGACCTTAAACTATATCTGATGGTGAGGCCCCAGCTTGCGGGCTTTGGGGAGTGTGGAACAACCCTTTAATTGCCATTGCTCCCAGGTCCACTCTAAGCCGGATTGGTAGTACCTGTTAGGGTCCCAACTATGGGTTAAATAGAAACCAACTTAAAAAAAAAACAAATATACTCTATTAAAAAATTGTTCTTAAAAATCACTGGATTCGGCATTAAATAACCTGAAAAGGGTTGATATGCCGTAAAACAAAAACAAACAAACAAACAAACAAACTAAATAATAAAAAACAAACCAGCAAACAAACAAACAAACAAAAAACAACAACAAAAGAATTAAATAAGTAACAACAAATTAATTTACAGAATACCAACCAGCCAACAAAGAGGCAGGAATAGAAAAAATACTTTATTCCCCGGCTGTAGCAAATAATCCTCCCCATTAATATTTTCCTTATAATAAGAACTTTTCGTCTTTCACAAAAAATAGTGTTTTAATAGATTCCTTTGTACGTGAAAATAAATACCGCAGCTTGTAATATAAAGGATAATCTTCAAAGTATAGCTAAATGAACAACTTACACTGTGTTGCAATATAATGCAATCTCATATATGTGACAGCGAATGTAGCGGTCGGTTTATATCCCAATAATAAAGCGCGCGTCTCTCTTTGGTGCAATGCTGTTAATAAAAGCAACTGTACGTATCTTTTTGCCACTCCTTCCGTGGTAAAATAACGATTCAGAACGATTTTGTATGAAGGGTGTTTCTAAACGTAATGGCTCCTATTTTTAACTCCAAATTATAACGTTGAAGAGCTACGAAATTTGTAGTGGTACCATTAAAACGAGCGACCTTTTGTTCTCCAGATTTGATTTTTCTACATAGTCACTATCATATTCAATGAACTTTCGCCAGCGATAAAAGATACTTCAGTAAGCCCAGAGCGCGTATTGCCACTCACATCTCTATCGCCACCCTGAAATCGACGAACCCATCTCCTAACTGTACTGAAAACTACTGCATCGGATTTGTAAAAGTTTTATTGGCGCCCTTGGATTTGGATTGTTTTTTTTTTTTTACATGGAGAAATTAAATTACAGATATTTGCCTCTTACGTGCATCCATGACAGGCGTTGCTTTCTTAGAGTCTCACACTGTTAATATCTGTAACGGAGAGATGGAACGTTCAGGTCATGATGCATAAGCTTAATTTTCTCTGATATATTCGGGTGGAATTACATCATACGGTACAGTATCTGCCTTTTACAACGGTGTTCTGCGTACGTGTCTGAGAGAGAAATGAAGTACTTCGAAACACGTCTGCATCACTTCGAACAAAATGTCCAAGAGACTTTTTTCTGTTTATTTTTTCTGTCACGTATAACTATCTACCGTCACTTCGTTGTTGTTCTATCATTTCTTTGTCACATTTCTGTAATCCGCTTTTATATAAACGTCAGCAATTATTATCATCGTAGTCATCTACAATATTTTTTATGACATTATTTTTACTTCTTATACTTCCCTTGTTACAGCTGAATTAGTTCATAATACCATCTATTAAATAAGTAAATAAAATAGAAAGAAATTAACGCCGAATAGAAATAATGGGGCATGTGTATTAACTCTTCGCACAGCTGTGATCCTTAACATAAATTAATTAATAAAGGATGCATTAAATATTAAAATATGACCGGTAATAGCTATTTCCACAGAAGTGATGATATACTTACCAGGCTGAGCAATCTTTTTAAAAAGTGCTATTTGGCTTTTTATGGATTTGTTGAATAACCAGATTGTATGCACTAAAAAAGTAATCTGGCAGAAATAAGTGTACTTTAAACAGAAACGCATACGAAAGAAACAGCATAATTGATTATAGAAAATAAAATATTTGTCGAGTATGTATAAACCACGGAAGAAACAATATGAATTATCAGACATGAAATAATTGTTAAACACCTGACAAAGTTACCTTTATACAAAAATCATCTGCAGAGGGCGATATTAATGTACTAAATAAATGGTCCAGAGATATGGCTGCACTAATAGTATGGATAAATCCAGTAATGGAGTTTTGAGCTCAGGGGTTAGACGCCGACAAAGCTTAAAGACACTTGCCGAAGCCAGAGTCGCTCCAAAACAAAGCTATGCTGACTGTTTCGTGGTCTGCGACCGCTCACATTCATTACAGCTTTTTGAATGCAGACGAAACAATTACGGTGAAGAAGTACTTTAAGCAAATAGATGGAATGCACCAGAAACTTCGACACCAACACCAAGCATTAGTCAACGGAAAAGGCCAAATTCTTCTCCACGACATTGGACAACTGTACATTGCTAAACCGACCCTGCAAAAGGTTGAATAAGTTTAGTTACGAGACTCTGCCTCATACGCTATACTCCTGAGACCTCTCACATCCCGATTACAACTTTTTCAAGGCTCTCGACAGTTTTCTCCGTGAAAAATGCTAAAAACCTAAGCAATATCAAAAGCACCATCAGCAACTTCATTGCTACCAGAACGGAAGATTTTTACTTTACTGATATAATTGCACATGATTTTCATTTTTAAAAGTTTGTTGATTCTGATGATGCTTATTTTGATCAATAATTTTTTTTTGAACCGATATACATTCATCTGTCTTAAAAGATTAAAAACCGCAAAAACTTTCTTATCAACCTGATTTTCTCTGAGGAGAAGAGCCTATCTTAGAAATCCCACGAATTAAGAAGCCCCTTACTTTTATTTAGTATTCCTTGTTTTGAATAAAATATTGTAAATTCCATTCTACAACATCTTGAGGTTTTCTACTTATCATATATATATATATATATATATATATATATATATATATATATATATATATATATATATACTGTCATGCTTTTCTTGTAAATATTCCAAGAGTGATGATTTTCCAGTTATAGTATTTATTATATTTTGTAGCTGTTATTAGGTGTAAAGTGGGGTGAAAGGTATAAAGATATGGGAGTAAAGGTGGAAAAAGAGACAAAAATAATTAGGATGCGACGAATTGTGCGGTTGGATGATAAGGGAAAATAATAACTTAAAAAATAAATAAAAAATAAAATAAATAAAAAAAAAAATAATAATAATAAATAAATAAAATTAAAAGATAAAATAAAAAAATAAAAAATAAAATAAAATGAATTAATAAATAAATAAATAGACTAAAATTATTTAATTTGAGACAGAGTTGGAGAAAAAGGATACATGAATACAAAAGTAAGACACAAATGTATAAAATATGTATATGTTTAGCCAGCAATAACGGCGCAACCCTAAGAATATTACTATACATTATATTCTGAAAAATATTATTATATTCTTACAACTACCCAACCCATAATCCCTCGTAACTTACCCCTTTAATTCACTTTCTAACCTTGTCCTCTCATACTAAATAAAAACCTTAGTACACGACGCCCCATGTAATCCACACCACAAATTTCATTAATCTCATAACATCACTCTTTATAGTAATGTTGTGATAACTGTAACTTTTGATTAATTCTACTTAGCATAAACCCTCTCGCTTTAATTCATCATCATACACTGTCTCTAAGTGATGTTGTTTTCTCGGTTACCTCTGTTGATAAAATACCTTTTAGCGTAAAACCCCTGTATAGATACTATACATCTTACACGCGGATAAAATAGAACCACCACCCAAGCACCCCTATACCTTCCCCTTGAGTTTAAACACATAAACTGCCTACATTGTTTAGAGACTATGATACACCTTTTTACATTACACTTTATATAATACACTCCTTCTTAGAGTTCAATATAGTTTCACCAGACAACATAAATAATTTTATTGATTTATTTCGTTCCTGATGAATCCCTCACTAGACGTCACATCTCCATTATGTTACGTAGCATCTTTTCTACTTTTCTGATGTGAAGCATTAGGCTTTGGATTACCTTCGTTCGTCGCCGGGTCATACTGACATGTACTTATTTAACATTTTCGAAATTCATACTAGTAAATATAATCTTTACTTACCGGAACAGGCTTCCAATACATAACATTACTAATTTTATTGCCACGTTCGCTATTTCACTTTCCTAACAACAAAGATATAGTACAAAGAAACTATCATCTGTAGAAAGGCTCTCAATTACAACAAGACGTTAGAATACATGGTGAACTGAAAAGGAGGTAACAATTATTAATTAATGGTTCTCATGCAGTATCGAGAGACAATGGATACCTCTCGTAAAAGTATTTGCGCATGTAAAGTAAGGGTTATGTAATCTCCACTTACATCTCCCTTGAATCGGCACTGCTTGATTCCAGTGGCCCGAAGAAGTTCAGCACGATTGTAAATAATGTCAAGATAAGAAGAGAGTACATATAGTACTTGGTTATCTCAAACAGTCACCCATTTTGTACTGATAAGGCTCGATGTCGCTTAACTTTGATGGCTTAACGAAGAGTTGTGTATCAAAGTGATTCCGAGGTGCCTTCAGTAAGTTTCCAGACGTTTTCGTATGGGCAGTTTTATTTATAGTACACACATGAAACTCTACTCCCCTTCGAAGTGATCCCCCTGGCTGCAAATTATTTGTTTTCCCGTTTCAACAATTTTGGAAGGCATCAACGAAGTCTTCTTGTGTGAACGTGTGTCACAGCCTCTTTCATCTCCCCAATAGTCTTATAACGACAGCCTCTACGGTTTTCCTTGAATTTATGAAATAATCAAAAGTCACAGGGAGCAAGTTCCGAACTATAGGGAGGATGAGGCACTTTCTTGATGCTCAGCTTGATCAAATAGTCTGATTTTCTTGGGACAAACTCTTTTTTCGCATCTTCAGTTTCTCGCGAATAATTGTATGTACCGCACCCACAATGATATCAAATTGTTCACCTATTGTTTCTATAGGCACACGACGAGTCTTATTAATGAAATTCTGTATTTGGCCAATCAGCTCTGGTGATCTAACTTCCTTACTCCTCCCACACCTCTCATAATCCCTCAAAGACTTCATACCTTTATTGAATCTCTTAATAACTGATGCTCGATTCATGCAAGATGGCCCAAAACTCTGAAGCATTTCATACGTTTCTGTGATATTTTTTCTAAGTTTAAAATAGAATTTTATTGAATATCGTTCTTTTAAAGTGTCGCCACATCCAGATTGCATTTCTGAAATTCACTAGGTATGATAATTAGGCTTTAGTAGGGTGAATTTCAAATCCTGCTATAGCTGTTCTTTTGAACCTTAAATCATTCACATTGGCCAGTCATCTCATAAGATCTTTGGCAATATCATATTGAAATTTTAAGACTTTTCGACAATTTTAAATGCCTCAGCAAAAAGTATGAAAATTTGTTGAAGGCACCTCGTATGTCGTATTGAGTTGGTTAAAATAAAAAGAAAAGATTGAGATTTGTATTTATAATATTTGCAGTGTCTCTGATAATTTATTTTGCAAAAGAAGAAATACAAAAACTAAATCTCTCACATTATCATACTTTTTCCTATAGATCAATATACTTTATGAACAAATTACTTACAACAGTTTCACAATACTTATAATGTAAAGTATTAAATATAAACTGGACAATTAAAAAGTAATGTTAGAATCACATTGCAATAACACTTTTTATGGCTATCTGATCAGGTATTTATGAAAATTTGATCCGTATATTTTTATTGTAAAGTGCTGCAGAAATATCTTTCACCTATTGACATGCGATCTTCGCAGTCGCACTCGTGGAGTTTCTGAGCAATCATTAATTTGTATGGATAGAACTGCATACCAGTGTGTAGAATTCTTCTGCCTGCTCGCTTAGACAATCCCAAGGCCAAAACATGTTTACAAACTGAACGTGTAGGAGACTGAGCAACAGAAAGTCTCACAGCTCGAATACTGTCTGACGTTCGAGCTCTTCGAGGCTTACCAGGTTACTTTCTTTCAAGTGCCGAACCTGTAGCTCTTAGATTTGCAACCCATGATGTCTTGATTTTCTATCTGGTACAGCATCATGCTGTCCTAACTTATAATGAATTCGGAAAGCTCTCTGTGTTGCAGTTACATCTCTGCCAATTTTCAAAAACATTTCTACAATAAAAGCACAATGAACACTAGTCCGAACCATGTTGCTTGATGAGGGTACCTGAAAAAATGACAAGTTATGAGTTAAATGAAAACATCATTGGAACTTGCATAAATTCATATAGTTGAAAGTTTAAAATGTGGGAGATATTTATGCCGCAGCCTGTACAGCATTGAAAAATAAACAGGTCTTGTCGGCTGGCTTTCGGGAAGAGCTAGTTTAACATTTGTTGCTTGAGACGCCCTCACCGGAGAATGCTAATGGGGCTAATCAGGCATATTTTTCAGGCCTTAAATGCATCTTTTCGAGCACTGCCTCATTATTTCACCTTCCAAACTTGTACCACATCCTCTCACAGTGGGAGAGAAGTAAATATCGATCAGTGTATTTTCGTAGTACATGTCGAGGTTCTTAACTCGACAATCAGCCTGACAGAAGCTGTCGAATTGATCCTAAATGTTCTGTGTAGTCTTAGAAGGTCCACCCTCCCAGGCTTTGCTTCCTGGCTTTCGGGAGGAGCAAATTTATCGCTTCTTGTGTGAGGCGCTCTTAAGGGGAAATGTCTACGGGGCATTCAGATTTATTTTTGCACGGTCAGAGTACTCCTTTTCTTGTGAGTCTGTCCAATTTTTCCTGCCTTCCGACTTTGTATTAAGTCGGGAGAAGAATTGGATGCAATTAATTAAACTAGTTTTAGTTAAGTTTTTAAGTTATGGTTTGCTTAGATGTTTTGATTAAAAATTGAGAACATGCCGATCTATCATATATTGGCAGATTACAAATTATAGAAATATAAATAAACATTTAAAATAAATGAGACAGCACGATTTTTTGACAGAACATACTATTAAAATATTCCATAGGGTGTAAAAGAAGAAAAAAGAATGTTTTGATTAAGTACCTCTTTCTTAATTTGTTCATGCAGCTTAATAATAAACTTTGTTTGCAATTTGTGCATAGCATAATAAACGGATCTCTGAAAACACGCAGAATTTGACTAAAATAATTATAGCGCAATTATTTCAGAAGGTGTGGTCAGGAAAAAACTGTAAGGTTTTGATGTTATTTTCGGTTCATAAAAGATTTAGCTGAGAAAAACAATTAAGATATTTTCTGTGTTCTGACAACAGTGAAAATATGATGACAATCAAACATCGAGGAATCTGAATGACAGACTAGGGTATTTTTGTTATTACTTTTATTTGTACACAAGACATTCTTCATTAGAACAGAATGTTTTCGATGTGCTTTGCCAACTTTGTAGTATTGTTTTATGAAATGTTTAATATATTATGAACAACTGCAAACAGATATAAATGGATTTTACAAAGGTAGATGTAATTATGATGATAAATGTTTATCAATTTAGAAGTGGTAGTTTGGTGAACCTTCGTTACTAAACAGATCCTTTGAGCGAAATGTTTCATTGTCTAATCAACTGCTTACCGAATGGGAAAAGAGTGCTTATAGATTGACATTCAAGTCTGTTACTGAAGCAAATCAATACAACTTTTGACAAAAAGTAGCAAAATGAAACAAGCTCTGTAAATGTACAGTGGGAATATAGTACTCTATACAGCGTTTAACATTTTGTAAGACGATTTTAGCATATAATAACGCAAATAAATAGTATGAGGGAAAAACATTGCGAAAAACCTGGATATGATAGACATCGTCACTACCACTGGTTGGCTCTTCCACAGAGCAGAACAGATAACGTTGTTACTGTAACGTTGTTTCTGACTCCGTCATTCAAATGACCAAACCCGGAGACGTACGAATATTGACAAGTTACGTGCCGAGTTAATGTTGTCTCAGCATATAGACCGTGGATAAGTGTGACGTCACAAAATAAAATGTATATAAATGAATCAAGATCGAAAGCAAGGAAAGAGGAAGCATAAAGACGCGTGGTGATTTGGAAGGTACGTTTGACAAGCACGCGAGTCTCCTCCTACTCTTTCAAAAGCGAGCAGGCCGGCCTGAAGATCATAGAAAGAATTGCTGGAAAACAAGGGCTAACTGTAGTTAAAACCAAAGGACTCCTTTCTGACCAGAAAAGAGAAAGAAAGAAAATATTGTGTCGAGTTGTAAATATAAGTCGGTAACTTGCGTGTGAAACCCAACGAATTTTTTCTTTGACCTAAAAAGTTTCTGTCAGAGTTTGATTTTTATTTACGAGTCTCTACATACAACGTTTGGTTCATTTTAACAGTTATAATAATAATGATAAAACCCTTACAATTCTTCTTATTATATGAACATGGAATATGTGCCTAAATTAAAGATGGCTTCCCGTGTGGTAGGGATATCTCCAGAGAAGACCCTAATTTACCTTATATGTGCTTCCGGGTTGGACTTTCTTACACCACTGCATTTATATTCGCTCTCTATCGCCCCCACAACAGCGGAGTTACTATCCTTAAGAGCATATCTGAAAATATTGACCACATCCTGTCTGCTCACCCTTCAGCTAACATCCACATTTGTGGTGACTTCAATGTCCACAATGCGGAATGGCTGACCCACTCTAACAAGGCAGATGATGAGGGGGGGTCTGTTATGATTTTGCCATTGCCTATGACCTCACCCAGATTGTCCACGAACCCACCCGAGTGCACGATACTTCCGGTCAGTATGCTAGCCTTCTAGACCTTTTCCTCACAACTTCCCCTGGGCTATGTTCAAGTTCCGTTCTGTCTCCTCTGGGATCTTCCAACCACGCGGTTGTATCTGTTAAGATAAAAACGAATTGCAATAAGTCTGGAGATGTACCTCTCCACCGTACTGTATATCGATACTCTACCGCTGACTGGAATAGCTTCCGTACACTTATATCCGATCTACCACTGCATTCTATGTTTAAAAAAAGATGTGTACTCCAGAGTATCAGACCTGACCGAATGGCTAATTGTATGCATAGACCGATTCATACCATCCAAAAAATTCCAACAAAAACCTAACAGCCAGCCATGGGTCTCCTCAGAATGTGCTGCTGCCATCGCGCACAGAAATCACTTTTTCCATAGCTACCAACGTTACAGATGCACTGAGACTAAAGCTGCCTTCAGGACTGCCAGCAACCACTGCAAAAGAGTAATAAAAATGCAAAAGAGATATATGATAAGTCCGTTAAATTCAAAGTAGCTAAGCAGCGGATTAGTTCCCACTAGTTTTGGCAAATAACAAGTAGGATCCTGAACAGAAGCGTGCGTTCTATCCCAACCATCATCAATGGGCCTGAGGTCATCTTGTCAGCATCAGACAAGGCCAAACTATTTGCCAAAAACTTTGCAGCTAATTCTACTCTATGCGACGAAGGCCATAAACTCCCCGTATTTCCTCCTATAACGGACAACACGCTCTGCAACATACAAATATCTGTGCGTGATGTCGCCAAGCTAATCCAGAACCTTGATTCCTGTAAAGCAACTAACCCTGACGGCATTCCAATCATTGTGCTGAAAAAGCTTCAACTAGAACTTGCCCCTATAAATGGATTTTACAAAGGTAGATGTAATTATGATGATAAATGTTTATCAATTTAGAAGTGGTAGTTTGGTGAACCTTCGTTACTAAACAGATCCTTTGAGCGAAATGTTTCATTGTCTAATCAACTGCTTACCGAATGGGAAAAGAGTGCTTATAGATTGACATTCAAGTCTATCCCTGAAGCAAATCATATACTTACAAAACTCTTTAAGCGTTGCCTTAAAGAGAAGTGCTTCCCAATACCCTGGAAAACCTCATCAATATGCCCTGTATTTAAGAACTCAGGTGATAAGTCCTCTCCCTCTCAGTACAGACCATAAGTCTCCTGTGCGTCATGAGTAATCTGCTGGAACCCTTATCAAATAGAGAAGTAGTCAACCACCGCAACAGAAATAACCTTCTTAGTGACATGTAATATGGTTTCCGTTCTGTCAGATCTACAGCAGATGTGCTAACGGTTATATCTCATAGGATTAGCTAATCTCTTGACAAAGGCTTTCTCACTAGGGGAATTGCTCTTGACATATCAAAGGCCTTCGATAAGGCATGGCATAAGGGCCGACTTCACAAGATTTCCAGCTACGGTATAACTGGAAATGTTTTCTCTATCATAAAATCATTTCTCTTCGATAGGCGCATAAGAGTAGTAGTTGATGGGCAGAAATCAGAGGCCATCAATATTAATGCTGGAGTCCCTCAGGGGTCCTTCCTAGGCCCAACTCTCTTTCTCATATACATCAATGATCTCCCAAAACACATACTTAAATCATTCGTTGACATCTATGCTGATGACACAACCATCTATGGCAACACATCAAAGGCGGCAAAAGACAAAGTTCTCTCTGATTCTGTCTCCTCTGATCTTGAGCGCGTGGTACAGTGGGGGAGGCGGTGGCTGGTTACTTTTAATGCATCTAAAACCAAGCTCCTATCTTTACATCATAAACGCTCTGATCCCCATCTGGCATCAATTGATATGGGTGGCTCTCGTCTAGGGGAAGCTCCATGTTTTGATAAGCTTCTGGGCTTGACCTTTACCCCTGACCTGAAATGGAATACGTACATCAGGTCAGTTGCCGAGATCGCTGGAAAAATGGTAGGATCCTTCTACCGCTCCAGAAGATATCTCATCCCTGATGCAATTCTCTATCTGTATAAAAGCCAAGTGCGTCCAAGGATGGAGTACTGCTGCCACATCTGGACAGGAGCATCTTAAAACGGTCTATCCTGCCTTGACAGAGTACAAAATAGGCTTCGTGGCCTGGTAGGTGATGCCATTTTCTCTTACCTGCAACCTCTCTCCCACAGGAGAGATGTTGCGAGCCTGTCCTTGTTTTATCGTTACTACCATGTCAGTTGCTCGTATAAACTACAATCTCTGCCCCCCCTCGCCAACCTTTCACGATAAGCACCCGCCTAGCTGAAACCACTGTCAAAAATTGTCCTCACTCCTTATCTGTGCCAAAATCCAAACGTAGATTCCATGAACAAAGCTTCTTGTTTAGAAGTGCACGCCTGTGGAACTCTGTTCCGGTTGCCTGTTTCCCATTTGACTACAACCTGGATGTCTTCAAGTCCAATGTGAACAACTTCCTGATGAACCGCCTCCTTTAGTAAGACACTTTATCAGATCTCCAACACTAACGTACTGTACACACAATAACCCTTATCCCTGAGTGGTGTCCGAGCCTTGATATGTGGTGACTACCTTGTAAAAAAAGCGCCTAAGGCACATTTGTTTATGGGGTCACTATTGCCTCGCAAAGTTCACATAGTGCAATATTTTAAATATTAATTTAAAAGAAAAAAAATTATTACTTTGTAGTAAATACGAATCCAAATATTTTTAATTAATTCATATACATAAACAGTAACCTTTAAGTAATTTCGATATAAATTTATTCATCTTTTTTAATGTGCCCGTAACAAAAAATGGAGAAAAAAAGTTGTCTGTTCTCTTGAAGTTTAGAAGATGATTGCATTTTGTGGATAAATCTTAAGAAAAGAATATAAACCACAAATGTTTAATATTATAATACTAGCGGAGATACACATAAATACTTTTATTGTTATCGAAATCACTGAAATCACCCATCTTTCAGTCAAATTGATTGATTGCTTGCTTTAGTTGGGGACCCGCCAGAGCGCACCGGAAGATAGCTTCACATATCTCCCTGTAGTGCCTTAATCAACGATACAGTGTAGTTTATATTGCGCTGTAGAGAATCAGTCAAGTCCAAAAATTCAGTACATAAAGTTAAAACGCGGGAAGTGGACTCGGTGTAGCTAAAATGTGGAACGGAACAAACATAACTAAACATGGAACGACATACGAAAATATATCAAAATAATTTATTAAAAATTATTTTAGTTAAAACACTTCTTATGCTATCATAAGACAAAAAATAACCGAGTTCGATTTCGCTTTCGTAATTCAATTGAAAGTAGCTACCTTGTTTTATGATAAATAATTTATTACAGAATTGTGTAAGAAAACTTGTGAAAGACATTCTATCTAAGAATTTAAAATATACATTAAAGAAAACTTTATTCATGAATATGTAACAAATATATATTTTTGCTTATTTCTGCATTAATATATTTTAATATTAAAAAAAACATTTATAGAAATGAAAAAAAATAAAAGTTTATTATTTTTTATGGTTTTATGATAAAACAAGAAGTGTTTCCACATAGTTTCGTATTTCGTTTCATGCTTAGTGACTTCCGTTCAATATTTTAGCTAAACCGAGTTCGCTTCCGGCGTCTTATCTTTGTAAACTATTTTTTTATTACCAGAGAACCCACCGTTAATTTTCTAAAAAAAAAAAAATATAAAATCGGTTGGATTAAAAGTTAAAATGCAAAAGTCACGTATCATGGTTCAATTGTGCTCTAAACAGAAACTTTCAATTTCAAACGTACATCTGCCGTATCAAAGAACCTACTGTTGAGTTTATATTTTTTAGCTGGTGGTTCTGTTTATGCGGTGTTAAAACCTCTCAAATACACCCGTGATGGTAGTGTGTATAAACATGTTAACTTTGGTCAAAATAGGACGGTACTTTCTTAATCGGATTTTTTTTCGATTAGATGCAACCGATATAAAATCTATCTAAGAACTTTCCCTGACACATAAATAAAATTTTGTATATAAAAAATAGGACGAACCGTTTCGGAGTTAATGGGAATAAGCACATACAGACAAAGTGTTTTTTTAACTATAATTAGGTTTAGACTAGCAGGGAGACCCGATGTTGCTCTAGATTGAAAGATGATTAACAAATGTTTCACACTCGATTGACATTGCTTCTTAGAGACTTCATCGCGATGCACCAGAAAGGATGCTTCACATTTAGTCCACAACACACTCTAGTCTACATTGCACTGTGGAGAACCTACTTTTGATTTGATAAAATTATTTTTATATATAATGGACTGAAAAAGTTTAAAATACAAAAGTCAATTATCATGGATCAAGTGAGTGTGTGTGTGTGTGTGTGTGTGTGTGTGTGTGTGTGTGTGTGTAATGTATTTTGACAACATGTTTTCATTCAGAAAATTATTGTTGAATAGCACGGAGTGTTCCCACTTGATGAACTTTTTATGTAATTTTTCAATTTTTCGAATTGCCATGCTATCTCTCGGTTGATTCTGTGCAAGAAAGTTCCATAGTCGCATTAATTTATCTGTTTTTTTTTTGCTTATTTTTTGCAAGTACTTAGACTGAGTTTCAACAGTCGTTTTCAGGCAGTTTTAGTTATTGTTTGTTTAAAATCCGGATACTTTTATATACTTCAGTTAAAATAATATTTAAATTTCTTGAACTAGTGAAGGGTCTCGTGTGTAAAAAATACGGGTTTTTACGTGTTAAGAGCGTGGCTAAACTAACTGTACAATGGTTTTAAAGGTGTGATTTACAAGATGGTAAAGAATTTCCAGTTTTTTTATAATAATAATTCATAACTTACATTACATCTTATATATATATATATATATATATATATGTGTGTGTGTGCGCGTGTGTGTGTGTGTGCATATATATATATATATATATATATATATAATATATATATAAGATGGTTACGTCCCTAGGCACTTCAAAATGTTACTACTATTTTAAAAATTCACAGTATTTATTTTTGGTATGTTAGTCTTTATATATAGTGCGTCCAGTATTACATTTTTTTTTAACGTTTTAATCCATATGCATGATTTTTTCGTTTGCAACTAGGTCCTTTTTAAAATGGGAATGTGGGTAGCCATGTTGTTTTAGGTGTTGGGAAATTGAGCCTGTGTCGGAAAAGGGTAGGGTCAATTGTCTTGAAAATGTATTAGTCGTGTGTCCAATGTAGCTATTGGTGTTGGAGATGCATTTTTCCAAAGGGCATTTGAATCGGTAGACTACATAGGTTTCATAGACTGATCTTGTTGTCCGCAAAGCCTTGTTTTCAATTATAAGGTAAGGAGTTGTACATTTCTTTATAGTAGATGATAAGTCGAATCTTATTATTGATGGGGATATAGATCGATGTATTTTAATTCTTCTTTTAGTATCTTTTCATCTGACTATATAAGATGTTTTTTTTTTAATCACAGTATTGTATCGGTAAGGGTATTCACCTTTGAAATTTAAGATACAGGAACTAGTTGCAATAGTATTTTCATACTGAGAAGTAATGAACACATCTTTACTGGAGTTTATGATGATATCAAGAAATGGAATACTATTGCTTGAATTTAATTCATAAGTGAAAGCTAGTACGGAGTTTGTTATAAAATGATCCTTTAGTTTCACTATTTCGTTATTTTTGTCAGCAACAATAAAAATATCGTCGACCTTAACCTTAACCCTAACCCTAATGTAAATAGACTGGGTTTTAATAGTATAAATGTATAAATTATTTTATTCTCCAGGCTGAACATATAAAATTTGCTAAAGGTGGTTTCTACTACGGACTCCATTCGCACCCTATAGATTTGTATGTAAATGTTACCTTTATGATCATAAAAGGGGACCTCGGTTTTGCATATTAGTAATATTTTTTTAGGGTTGTAGGGTTGGTTTTCAGAAAAAGAGATGAATTATTGTATATATTGTCCATGATGATATCAATAGTCTCCTGAACTGGGATGTTGGTGAAGAGGCATTTTATATCTAGTGAGGCGATGATTTTCTTATTAACTTTTATTGTTTGGAGAATTTGTATAAGTTTTTCGGGAGATTAAATAGATATAAATCCCAAGTCAATAAAAAAAAATCCGATTTATCATCTACTATAAACAAATTAACAACTGCTAACCTTATAATTAAAAACAACACTTCCCGGATCAGTTGATGAAACCAATGTAGTCTGCCAATTTAAATGCTCTTTGGGAGAACGCATCTCCAACAGCAAAAATATATTAGACACACGACTGATACATTGTCCAGACGATTGACCCTACACCTTTCCCACAAAAGCTCAATTTTCCAACATTTAATCAATTTAGATCCGACAACATTTAATTTTTAAGATTTAATAACTAAAGAAGAATAAGAAAAAAGAAAAAGGGGGGATGAGGTTGAATTAAAAAAAAAAAAAAACTTTAACCAGACAAGACACGGATTTCCAGTATATGGAGAGAAAGAGATATATAGAGACATATAGATAGAGAGAGGGAAAGGGGTATGTGGAGAGGGGAGGAGAAGGGCGGGTAGTAAACTGTTTAATAAGGAAAGGGGAATACATATGAAACAGGTGGGTAGTTACCACGATTTAGTCGTCCGATTGTCGTGATGTCATATTAGGTTTGACACGTTAAGGATTTATTCGGATTGGTGGGGAGGGGTAACTAAGATGCGTCTTCTTAAGGTAAGCAAAAGTTACGTCAAATTTAGGAGCGTGTTGTACAATGGGGTTAAATGGTTACTTATTTTACACATCTTCGCCGTAAAAAAATAACAGTAATCGATTTTTTGCTTTATTTTTTATTTTAACCTAAACTTTTACTTTTCATTACAAATGCCCATATCCATACTTAGTCCCCGTTAAAATAAACGGTTCTTCTCCTGAGGAAGCACCCTGCTTCGACAAACTTCTAGGACTGACCTTAAGCTCTTACCTGAAATGGAATACTTACATCAGATCCATTATCAAAATCACTGGAAAAATGGTGGAATCGTTGTACAACTCCACAAAGTATCTCACCCCCGATATAATCTTCTACTTGTATAAGAGTCAAATGCACCCTAAAAATGGAGTAATGTTAGAACGTGGAGTTGAGTTCCTATGAGAATCCTTTTCATGTATTGCTGTATTGACAGGGTAGAAAACTATCTGTCAAATGTACGTAAGAAAATTACTTAAGATAACTCAATTTTTAAAGAATTTTCAAAGACTCAAATATTTGTTTACATTAAACTAGAAGACGACTATACTATAGTTGCTTGAGAAAAAAAAACTCGTGGTATTTTGTTCCAGGTATTTAGCGTCTTAAAACAAATATTTATTCATGGAAATTTCACTTAATTTTTAGTACAGAGAGATAGAGTGAACGATATATATATATATATATATATATATATATATATATATATATATATATATATATATATATATATACAGAGAGAGAGAGAGAGAGAGAGAGAGAGAGAGAGAGAGAGAGAGAGAGAGAGACAGACAGACAGACAGACAGAGAGACAGAGAGATAGAGATAGGGAGATAAGTTAGGTAAAAGAGAATAGTATTTTGTTGTGATTGTAGGCACACAAATTATTATAATATTTTATAGGTGATGAACAGCGATGGGAGCGCAGCCGGGAACCTTCTATTAAAATTACCATGCAGTAGAGAGAGAGAGAGAGAGAGAGAGAGAGAGAGAGAGAGAGAGAGAGAGCCTAGCAAAATTTCGTCCGCGTAAAAAAGGTTATAGAGACGAGAAGATATTATCCCGACTAGATTACGAAGTCAGTGTTATATTCTGTCAAAACAAGAAAGAATACCCCGAACGGTACCTCCCCAGGTATTAGAGCAGTACTCCATTTTCAAACAAATTTGTACAGGTAGAGAATTGCATTAGGTACTTTCTTATGCGATAGAATGATTATAAAACAAGCGATCTTCCGCAAGGATAGAAACATCTATTTCGACTGGGGATGAATAGGGATGCGGACGCTGGTTGTTGAAAAGGAAGAAACTGGGATTTAAGGGTGTTAAGGTAAACAAGCAACTTTTTTTTCCGCATTACACTATAGGGTTTATAATTTCAGGAGAGATAGTCAGAAATATCTTGACAATCTAAGCTGTTTTAACTGCTGTTTTAACAGCTGCCATAAATAGTTAACTATTCATTAAAAAGATCAGAAAGAGGGTTATGTCGAGAATTGATTCTTAAGCCATTAATGTTGTGTGCTTAAGACATCTATTCACCAACAACTATTTTTACAGATTTCTCGGAAAGATAACGAATGTTATATAGACAAGAAAAAGATAACGAATGGTATATAAAATAAGCAAAGAAAACGAATGTAATATAGAATAAAAAATATACCGAATGTTATATAGAATAAAAAAGATAACGCATGTTATGGAGAATAAAAATGATAACGAATGTTATATAGACACACAAAAAAAAGATAACTGTTATAGAGAATAAAAAATTTAACGAATGTTATATAAGATAAAAAGATAACAAATGTCATATAGAATAATAAAAGATAACGAATGTTATATAGAATAAAAAGATGACGAATGGTATTTAGAAGAATAAAGGATTACACATGTTATATAGAATAAGAAACATAACGAATTTTATATAGAATAAAAAAGATAACCAATGCTATATAGAATAACAATGATAACGAATGTAATATAGAAGAAAAAAGATATCGAATGTTATATAGAATAAAAAAGATAACGAATGTTATATAGAATAAAAAATATAACGAATGTTATATAGAATAAAAAAAGATAACGAATATTATAAAGAAAAAAAAGAAAACAAATGTTATAAAGAATAAACAAGATAACGAAAATAAGAAAAGATGACGAGTATTATGGAGAATAAAAAGATAATTAATGTAATATAGAATGAAAACAGATAACAAATGTTCTATAGAAAAAAGATAACGAATATTATATGGAATAAAAAGATAACGAATATTATATAGAACAGAAAAAGAAACCGAATATTATATAGAATATAAAAGATAACAGATGTTACACAGAAGAAAAAAGATAACGAGTGTTATATAGAATAAAAAAATAACAAATGTAATATGGAAAAAACATAACGAATGTTATATGGAATAATAAAAAAACATAAAGAATATTATATAAAATTAAAAACGATAACGCAAGATATATATAATACAAACTATAATGAATGTTATATAGTATAAAAAAGATAACGAATGTTATATAGAATAAAAATTAACTAAGGTTATATAGAGTAAAAATAAATAACGAAAGTAATATAGAATAAAAAAGATAACGAATCTTATATAGAATAAAAAAGATAACGAATCTTATATAGAGTAAAAAAGACAACGAATCTTATATAGAATAAAAAAATAACAAATGTTATATAGAATTAAAAACATAACGAAAGTTATAAAGAATAAATGAAGATAACGAATGTTGTAGAATAAAAAAGATTACGCATGTTGCAGAATAAAAAAGACAACGAATGTTGCAGAATAAAAAAGATAACCAATATTATATAGAACGAAAAAGATAACGAATGTTATATAGAATAATAAAGATAACGAATGTTGTATAGAAAAAAAAAGATAACGCATGGTATGGAAAATAAAAAAGATAACGAATGTTATGGAGAAAAAAAATGATAACGAATGTTATGGAGAATAAAAATGATAACGAATGTTATGGAGAATAAAAATGATAACGAATGTTATGGAGAATAAAAAAGATAACGAATGTTATGGAGAATAAAAAAGATAACGAATGTTATGGAGAATAAAAATGATAACGAATGTTATGGAGAATAAAAAAGATAACGAATGTTATGGAGAATAAAAAAGATAACGAATGTTATGGAGAATAAAAATGATAACGAATGTTATGGAGAATAAAAATGATAACGAATGTTATGGAGAATAAAAAAGATAACGAATGTTATGGAGAATAAAAAAGATAACGAATGTTATATAGAATAATAAAGATAACGAATGTTGTATAGAAAAAAAAAGATAACGCATGGTATGGAGAATAAAAAAGATAACGAATGTTATGGAGAATAAAAAAGATAACGAATGTTATGGAGAATACAAATTGATAACGAATGTTATGGAGAATAAAAATGATAACGAATGTTATGGAGAATAAAAAAGATAACGAATGTTATGGAGAATAAAAAAGATAACGAATGTTATGGAGAATAAAAATGATAACGAATGTTATGGAGAATAAAAATGATAACGAATGTTATGGAGAATAAAAATGATAACGAATGTTATGGCGAATAAAAATGATAACGAATGTTATGGAGAATAAAAAAGATAACGAATGTTATGGAGAATAAAAATGATAACGAATGTTATGGAGAATAAAAAAGATAACGAATGTTATGGGGAATAAAAAAGATAACGAATGTTATGGAGAATAAAAAAGATAACGAATGTTATGGAGAATAAAAAAGATAACGAATGTTATGGAGAATAAAAAAGATAACGAATGTTATGGAGAATAAAAAAGATAACGAATGTTATGGAGAATAAAAAAGATAACGAATGTTATGGAGAATAAAAATGATAACGAATGTTATGGAGAATAAAAATGATAACGAATGTTATGGAGAATAAAAAAGATAACGAATGTTATGGAGAATAAAAATGATAACGAATGTTATGGAGAATAAAAATGATAACGAATGTTATGGAGAATAAAAAAGATAACGAATGTTATGGAGAATAAAAAAGATAACGAATGTAATGGAGAATAAAAATGATAACGAATGTTATGGAGAATAAAAATGATAACGAATGTTATGGAGAATAAAAAAGATAACGAATGTTATGGAGAATAAAAATGATAACGAATGTTATGGAGAATAAAAATGATAACGAATGTTATGGAGAATAAAAAAGATAACGAATGTTATGGAGAATAAAAAAGATAACGAATGTTATGGAGAATAAAAAAGATAACGAATGTTATGGAGAATAAAAATGATAACGAATGTTATGGAGAATAAAAAAGATAACGGATGTTATGGAGAATAAAAATGATAACGAATGTTATGGAGAATAAAAATGATAACGAATGTTATGGAGAATAAAAATGATAACGAATGTTATGGAGAATAAAAAAGATAACGAATGTTATGGAAAATAAAAAAGATAACGAATGTTATGGAGAATAAAAAAGATAACGAATGTTATGGAGAATAAAAATGATAACGAATGTTATGGAGAATAAAAATGATAACGAATGTTATGGAGAATAAAAAAGATAACGAATGTTATGGAGAATAAAAAAGATAACGAATGTTATGGAGAATAAAAAAGATAACGAATGTTATGGAGAATAAAAAAGATAACGAATGTTATGGAGAATAAAAAAGATAACGAATGTTATGGAGAATAAAAAAGATAACGAATGTTATGGAGAATAAAAAAGATAACGAATGTTATGGAGAATAAAAAAGATAACGAATGTTATGGAGAATAAAAATGATAACGAATGTTATGGAGAATAAAAAAGATAACGAATGTTATGGAGAATAAAAAAGATAACGAATGTTATGGAGAATAAAAATGATAACGAATGTTATGGAGAAAAAAAATGATAACGAATGTTATGGAGAATAAAAAAGATAACGAATGTTATGGAGAATAAAAAAGATAACGAATGTTATGGAGAATAAAAAAGATAACGAATGTTATGGAGAATAAAAAAGATAACGAATGTTATGGAGAATAAAAATGATAACGAATGTTATGGAGAATAAAAATGATAACGAATGTTATGGAGAATAAAAATGATAACGAATGTTATGGAGAATAAAAATGATAACGAATGTTATGGAGAATAAAAAAGATAACGAATGTTATGGAGAATAAAAATGATAACGAATGTTATGGAGAATAAAAAAGATAACGAATGTTATGGAGAATAAAAAAGATAACGAATGTTATGGAGAATAAAAAAGATAACGAATGTTATGGAGAATAAAAAAGATTACGAATGTTATGGAGTATAAAAATGATAACGAATGTTATGGAGAATAAAAATGATAACGAATGTTATGGAGAATAAAAAAGATAACGAATGTTATGGAGAATAAAAAAGATAACGAATGTTATGGAGAATAAAAATGATAATGAATGTTATGGAGAATAAAAATGATAACGAATGTTATGGAGAATAAAAAAGATAACGAATGTTATGGAGAATA
Organism: Euprymna scolopes; assembly: GCF_053919585.1. NCBI lineage: Eukaryota > Metazoa > Mollusca > Cephalopoda > Sepiida > Sepiolidae > Euprymna > Euprymna scolopes. The sequence goes on from NC_136495.1 coordinate 128,198,704, forward strand.
AAAATGATAACGAATGTTATGGAGAATAAAAAAGATAACGAATGTTATGGAGAATAAAAATGATAACGAATGTTATGGAGAATAAAAAAGATAACGAATGTTATGGAGAATAAAAAAGATAACGAATGTTATGGAGAATAAAAAAGATAACGAATGTTATGGAGAATAAAAAAGATAACGAATGTTATGGAGAATAAAACAGATAACGAATGTTATGGAGAATAAAAAAGATAACGAATGTTATGGAGAATAAAAAATGATAACGAATGTTATGGAGAATAAAAATGATAACGAATGTTATGGAGAATAAAAATGATAACGAATGTTATGGAGAATAAAAATTATAACGAATGTTATGGAGAATAAAAATGATAACGAATGTTATGGAGAATAAAAAAGATAACGAATGTTATGGAGAATAAAAAAGATAACGAATGTTATGGAGAATAAAAATGATAACGAATGTTATGGAGAATAAAAATGATAACGAATGTTATGGAGAATAAAAAAGATAACGAATGTTATGGAGAATAAAAATGATAACGAATGTTATGGAGAATAAAAATGATAACGAATGTTATGGAGAATAAAAAAGATAACGAATGTTATGGAGAATAAAACAGATAACAAATGTTATGGAGAATAAAAAAGATAACGAATGTTATGGAGAATAAAAAAGATAACGAATGTTATGGAGAATAAAAAAGATAACGAATGTTATGGAGAATAAAAAAGATAACGAATGTTATGGAGAATAAAAATGATAACGAATGTTATGGAGAATAAAAATGATAACGAATGTTATGGAGAATAAAAATGATAACGAATGTTATGGAGAATAAAAAAGATAACGAATGTTATGGAGAATAAAAAAGATAACGAATGTTATGGAGAATAAAAAAGATAACGAATGTTATGGAGAATAAAAATGATAACGAATGTTATGGAGAATAAAAATGATAACGAATGTTATGGAGAATAAAAAAGATAACGAATGTTATGGAGAATAAAAAAGATAACGAATGTTTTGGAGAATAAAAAAGATAACGAATGTGATGGCGAATAAAAAAGATAACGAATGTTATTGAGAATAAAAAAGATAACGAATGTTATGGAGAATAAAAAAGATAACGAATGTTATGGAGAATAAAAAAGATAACGAATGTTATGGAGAATAAAAATGATAACGAATGTTATGGAGAATAAAATGATAACGAATGTTATGGAGAATAAAAAAGATAACGAATGTTATGGAGAATAAAAATGATAACGAATGTTATGGAGAATAAAAATGATAACGAATGTTATGGAGAATAAAAAAGATAACGAATGTTATGGAGAATAAAAAAGATAACGAATGTTATGGAGAATAAAAAAGATAACGAATGTTATGGAGAATAAAAAAGATAACGAATGTTATGGAGAATAAAAAAGATAACGAATGTTATGGAGAATAAAAATGATAACGAATGTTATGGAGAATAAAAATGATAACGAATGTTATGGGGAATAAAAATGATAACGAATGTTATGGAGAATAAAAATGATAACGAATGTTATGGAGAATAAAAAAGATAACGAATGTTATGGAGAATAAAAATGATAACGAATGTTATGGAGAATAAAAAAGATAACGAATGTTATGGAGAATAAAAAAGATAACGAATGTTATGGAGAATAAAAAAGATAACGAATGTTATGGAGAATAAAAAAGATAACGAATGTTATGGAGAATAAAAAAGATAACGAATGTTATGGAGAATAAAAAAGATAACGAATGTTATGGAGAATAAAAAAGATAACGAATGTTATGGAGAATAAAAATGATAACGAATGTTATGGAGAATAAAAATGATAACGAATGTTATGGAGAATAAAAATGATAACGAATGTTATGGAGAATAAAAAAGATAACGAATGTTATGGAGAATAAAAAAGATAACGAATGTTATGGAGAATAAAAAAGATAACGAATGTTATGGAGAATAAAAATGATAACGAATGTTATGGAGAATAAAAATGATAACGAATGTTATGGAGAATAAAAAAGATAACGAATGTTGTGGAGAATAAAAAAGATAACGAATGTTATGGAGAATAAAAAAGATAACGAATGTTATGGAGAATAAAAAAGATAACGAATGTTATGGAGAATAAAAAAGATAACGAATGTTATGGAGAATAAAAAAGATAACGAATGTTATGGAGAATAAAAATGATAACGAATGTTATGGAGAATAAAAAAGATAACGAATGTTATGGAGAATAAAAAAAATAACGAATGTTATGGAGAATAAAAATGATAACGAATGTTATGGAGAATAAAAATGATAACGAATGTTATGGAGAATAAAAAAGATAACGAATGTTATGGAGAATAAAAAAGATAACGAATGTTATGGAGAATAAAAAAGATAACGAATGTTATGGAGAATAAAAAAGATAACGAATGTTATGGAGAATAAAAAAGATTACGAATGTTATGGAGAATAAAAAAGATAACGAATGTTATGGAGAATAAAAAAGATAACGAATGTTATGGAGAATAAAAAAGATAACGAATGTTATGGAGAATAAAAAAGATAACGAATGTTATGGAGAATAAAAAAGATAACGAATGTTATGGAGAATAAAAAAGATAACGAATGTTATGGAGAATAAAAATGATAACGAATGTTATGGAGAATAAAAATGATAACGAATGTTATGGAGAATAAAAATGATAACGAATGTTATGGAGAATAAAAATGATAAAGAATGTTATGGAGAATAAAAAAGATAACGAATGTTATGGAGAATAAAAAAGATAACGAATGTTATGGAGAATAAAAAAGATAACGAATGTTATGGAGAATAAAAAAGATAACGAATGTTATGGAGAATAAAAAAGATAACGAATGTTATGGAGAATAAAAAAGATAACGAATGTTATGGAGAATAAAAATGATAACGAATGTTATGGAGAATAAAAATGATAACGAATGTTATGGAGAATAAAAAAGATAACGAATGTTATGGAGAATAAAAAAGATAACGAATTTTATGGAGAATAAAAAAGATAACGAATGTTATGGAGAATAAAAAAGATAACGAATGTTATGGAGAATAAAAATGATAACGAATGTTATGGAGAATAAAAATGATAACGAATGTTATGGAGAATAAAAAAGATAACGAATGTTATGGAGAATAAAAAAGATAACGAATGTTATGGAGAATAAAAAAGATAACGAATGTTATGGAGAATAAAAATGATAACGAATGTTATGGAGAATAAAAATGATAACGAATGTTATGGAGAATAAAAAAGATAACGAATGTTATGGAGAATAAAAAAGATAACGAATGTTATGGAGAATAAAAAAGATAACGAATGTTATGGAGAATAAAAATGATAACGAATGTTATGGAGAATAAAAATGATAACGAATGCTATGGAGAATAAAAAAGATAACGAATGTTATGGAGAATAAAAAAGATAACGAATGTTATGGAGAATAAAAAAGATAACGAATGTTATGGAGAATAAAAAAGATAACGAATGTTATGGAGAATAAAAATGATAACGAATGTTATGGAGAATAAAAATGATAACGAATGTTATGGAGAATAAAAAAGATAACGAATGTTATGGAGAATAAAAAAGATAACGAATGTTATGGAGAATAAAAAAGATAACGAATGTTATGGAGAATAAAAATGATAACGAATGTTATGGAGAATAAAAATGATAACGAATGTTATGGAGAATAAAAAAGATAACGAATGTTATGGAGAATAAAAAAGATAACGAATGTTATGGAGAATAAAAATGATAACGAATGTTATGGAGAATAAAAATGATAACGAATGTTATGGAGAATAAAAAAGATAACGAATGTTATGGAGAATAAAAAAGATAACGAATGTTATGGAGAATAAAAAAGATAACGAATGTTATGGAGAATAAAAATGATAACGAATGTTATGGAGAATAAAAATGATAACGAATGTTATGGAGAATAAAAAAGATAACGAATGTTATGGAGAATAAAAAAGATAACGAATGTTATGGAGAATAAAAAAGATAACGAATGTTATGGAGAATAAAAATGATAACGAATGTTATGGAGAATAAAAATGATAACGAATGTTATGGAGAATAAAAATGATAACGAATGTTATGGAGAATAAAAAAGATAACGAATGTTATGGAGAATAAAAAAGATAACGAATGTTATGGAGAATAAAAATGATAACGAATGTTATGGAGAATAAAAATGATAACGAATGCTATGGAGAATAAAAAAGATAACGAATGTTATGGAGAATAAAAAAGATAACGAATGTTATGGAGAATAAAAAAGATAACGAATGTTATGGAGAATAAAAAAGATAACGAATGTTATGGAGAATAAAAATGATAACGAATGTTATGGAGAATAAAAATGATAACGAATGTTATGGAGAATAAAAAAGATAACGAATGTTATGGAGAATAAAAAAGATAACGAATGTTATGGAGAATAAAAAAGATAACGAATGTTATGGAGAATAAAAATGATAACGAATGTTATGGAGAATAAAAATGATAACGAATGTTATGGAGAATAAAAAAGATAACGAATGTTATGGAGAATAAAAAAGATAACGAATGTTATGGAGAATAAAAATGATAACGAATGTTATGGAGAATAAAAATGATAACGAATGTTATGGAGAATAAAAAAGATAACGAATGTTATGGAGAATAAAAAAGATAACGAATGTTATGGAGAATAAAAAAGATAACGAATGTTATGGAGAATAAAAATGATAACGAATGTTATGGAGAATAAAAATGATAACGAATGTTATGGAGAATAAAAAAGATAACGAATGTTATGGAGAATAAAAAAGATAACGAATGTTATGGAGAATAAAAAAGATAACGAATGTTATGGAGAATAAAAATGATAACGAATGTTATGGAGAATAAAAATGATAACGAATGTTATGGAGAATAAAAAAGATAACGAATGTTATGGAGAATAAAAATGATAACGAATGTTATGGAGAATAAAAAAGATAACGAATGTTATGGAGAATAAAAAAGATAACGAGTGTTATGGAGAATAAAAAAGATAACGAATGTTATGGAGAATAAAAAAGATAACGAATGTTATGGAGAATAAAAAAGATAACGAATGTTATGGAGAATAAAAAAGATAACGAATGTTATGGAGAATAAAAAAGATAACGAATGTTATGGAGAATAAAAAAGATAACGAATGTTATGGAGAATAAAAAAGATAACGAATGTTATGGAGAATAAAAAAGATAACGAATGGTATGGAGAATAAAAAAGATAACGAATGTTATGGAGAATAAAAAAGATAACGAATGGTATGGAGAATAAAAAAGATAACGAATGTTATGGAGAATAAAAAAGATAACGAATATTATGGAGAATAAAAAAGATAACGAATGTTATGGAGAATAAAAAAGATAACGAATGGTATGGAGAATAAAAAAGATAACGAATGGTATGGAGAATAAAAAAGATAACGAATGGTATGGAGAATAAAAAAGATAACGAATGTTATGGAGAATAAAAAAGATAACGAATGGTATGGAGAATAAAAAAGATAACGAATGTTATGGAGAATAAAAAAGATAACGAATGTTATGGAGAATAAAAAAGATAACGAATGGTATGTAGAATAAAAAAGATAACGAATGTTATGGAGAATAAAAAAGATAACGAATGGTATGGAGAATAAAAAAGATAACGAATGTTATGGAGAATAAAAAAGATAACGAATATTATGGAGAATAAAAATGATAACGAATGTTATGGAGAATAAAAAAGATAACGAATGGTATGGAGAATAAAAAAGATAACGAATGGTATGGAGAATAAAAAAGATAACGAATGGTATGGAGAATAAAAAAGATAACCCGCTGAACTACTTCATTTTGTCATACGTCGAGAACATCACCAACACAACCATCTACGACACAAAAGCCAGCTTCATTGCCGCCATTCGCCCGGCGCCCGTGAAAAAGGCATGATAACAGTTGCGGACCCGTATCGAGGCGGTGATTCAGGCTGAAGGCGGCTACATTGGATAGATTTCAGCTCTACTTCAAAACCAAGTTACCTGAATTTTTCAACAACAGTTTTAAATAGAGTTGTAGTGTTGTTTCGTTAGGGCGACAAATTTATCATCCACCCTGTACTATTCGTCGTATGCTGAGAATAATGTACGTCTGTGTAAGTGACACGTCTCTAATTTGATCATTGTTTAAATATAAATGTGCATGCTTAGAAACGTGTTCGAATCGAACTCGTTATACTAGATAATCGTCCAGATAAGATCAAGCATATAAAACGGAAAACTTTTTGAGAATCCTTTACAGCTGGAAATCGGTCGTCAAGTAAGACAAATTTATCAGTTAGAACGTTCACGGCACTTGAAAGGTAAATGATTCTAATGCGGGGGTCATTCTACTTAAGATATTCGCTTCTCTTAAATTATTACTAGTCAGCATCACTATGTCATACCTATCACCTTCTCACACCCATTCTTAACGTACACTTTGATCTCGATATGTAGAGCTTCTGGGCCTTTCTTATTCGTTAATTAAGTTGGTGTGGGAACTTGATAACTTCATTATATAACTGGCTCAATCAGAGTGATCTGAGCGAAAGAAGTATTCATTACAGACTAAATTGGTCATTAATGAAAGACAGATTCGAACATTTCTTTAAATGCGATTATCAAATTGACTCAAATTAGACTTGTGATGTCCTCGCTGCAATTTAATTGCTTACCCATATGAAGATTCGAAACATGACTAGAAAATATAGATATTCGTAACTTTGGAAATTATCTTCTTACGCTACAATTCTTCCTATCTTTCTTTCTTTTTATCTTTCTGCATGTCTATCTTCCTGTCTGTTTGTGTGTCTCTCCCTCGATATATATATATATATATATATATATATATATATATATATGTGTGTGTGTGTGTGTGTGTGTGTGTGTGTGTGTGTGTGAACGGCTATATGTCGTTGTCTGTCTGTCTGTCCGTCTTTCTGTCTCTCTGTCTCCATATTTTCAAACTCAATCTCCTCCGAAACTAAAAGTGGCAGAGTGGCACTAGTGGTCTCAAATGATTGAATTATTTTACAGGCCGTTCTTTTATGGGTCTTTATCCGATTAAAATAGTTTTTTTTATCTATTTATATGCGTGTCATGTTGGTATAGTGGTAACGTCACCAGCTTTGAATGCTACAGTTGAGGTGTCGATTCTAGCTAGTAAGACTAGTAATACTTAAATACTTAGTTTTACTTTTGAAATCACGATTCTGTAATTATATATATGAAATCTGGATAAATTAAAATATGATATTTAAACGTATTTACACCCGGGCAAAGCCGAACAACCTCCACCAATACACCCCCCCCACATATATATATATATATATATTGAGAGAGAGTGTGAGAAAGAGAGAGAGAGAAATGTAGATAGATAGCATATATCATAAATTAGTTGAAAATCTCGAATAAAGTGCTCACCCGTAGGTTTAAAATGAACCAATATAAAGTATTGTATAAAAAATAGAAACGAATGAGAAAATCCTTTAAAACAAACAATCGTGGTTTGTGAAAAATGGTTCTTTATATGTATACATTCAAATATGACATACAGCAATCGAATCTAAATACTTGAAACAAAAGGATGCGATAAAAATGACAGACAATGAATTTTTATAGAAATACAGAATTAGTAAGGTTACATTTTGAATTTGTACTGACAAAGAAATACGAATAAGTTAAACGAATTTCGGATCAATTTTAATTTTCTAACCTGACTCAAAGCCATTATACACCGATCAAGCATCTTCAATAATATTTTTTATGTTTAATTTATTATAAAAATATATACAGGTAAATATTATTAATGGTATAATCCTAATTGGAACACTCTTCAATCGAGTAATATATTGATACAAAACTTTTGGATTGAAACATATATTGTGAGTTAGTACACCTACCGAAATTTTCATAAAGCTGTTCTCAAATATATAAGAAAACTTAAATAACAATATAATCGATTTCTTAAATACAGGGCGCGGCGTAAATATCTTCCATATTTTGACATTCTTTCTTCCCATTTGCGCTCGTGCAGTTTCTGTTCAATCATTTATTTATATGGATAGACTTTCATATCAGTGTGTAGAATTTATCTGAATGTTCTATCAGATAATCCCAAGGCCAAAGCATGTTTGCGAGATGAACATGTAGGAGGCTGAGTAACAGAAAGTCTCACAGCTCGAATACTGTACTTGGCGTTCGAGTGCTTCGAGGCCTTGCAGGTGTCTTTCATTTAATTACCAAACCTGTAGTTCTGAAATATTCAACCTATAGCTGTATTGATTTTTTATCTGCAACAGCATCATCCTAACTTATAATTGGCAAGCAACAGCATCATCCTAACTTATAATTGACAAGCGGCAGCATCATCCTAACTTATAATTGGCAAGCAACAGCATCATCCTAACTTATAATTGGCAAGCAACAGCATCATCCTAACTTATAATTGGCAAGCAACAGCATCATCCTAACTTATAATTGGCAAGCAACAGCATCATCCTAACTTATAATTGGCAAGCAACAGCATCATCCTAACTTATAATTGGCAAGCAACAGCATCATCCTAACTTATAATTGGCAAGCAACAGCATCATCCTAACTTATAATTGACAAGCGGCAGCATCATCCTAACTTGTAATTGACAAGGAAAAATCTTCGTGTTGTAGTTACAGATTCACCATTCTCCAAAAACACCAGTTCCAATGATATTGCTTGATGAGGGTATCTTAAACAAATTCCAAGTTATTAGCTAAATGAAAACATCATTGTCATTTGCATGAGTTTATTATGGTTGAAGAATGAAATTGTTTGAGGTATTTCTGCCGCACCCGATAAAAATTTGGATGTATAAAACAATAAGTAGGATTCTTAAAATAAATTACATAGGAGATGTGTTAACGAATTGATGATAAAAAAAAATCTTTTCATTTCTAATAATATTGTTTAATACTAACTATACAATTATTGCTTTAGTTTCACAGATATTGCAACATCCATTCATCTTGAGCAGCTAAACGTGACATTTTATAAGATGATTTACATTACGAATGTTTTTACTAGTTAACCATTACTACACTGAATATTCCGCTTAATCGCCATATACATTTTATAACTTACTATATATATATATATATATATATATATATATATATATATACTTTTATTATACTACAAATATTTAAACTGAGATTGGTTCCCTAACATGTTTTGTGGCTTAACCATTAAAAAGTATATGTATTGTTCCTTCATGTCATATTTAATGATTACTTTTCTCATAAATACACGTACTTACCTCACATGAATATAATCAATTGCTTCCATATTATAAGTTGATTTTATTGTTTCTATTCTTTATCCTGCGATTCATATGTCAATCTCTATCTCTACTCTTATATAAAAGGAACTTTGTATGTGTGTGCGAGTTCGTTCTCTATGCATTCCAAAACGGCTGGGTCGAGTTTTATGAAATTTTACACGGGGGTATTGATATGTCTGCCAGTGTTCCTACATATGTGTTGTGTATCGGAATGTCTTCGATAAGTGTCGATAATAGAAAATGGTGTCTTAATATTAGACCATACTTTATGCCTTTTAAAATTGTTAATTGTAACTGTTGCAATATTTTTTTTTATATATAATAAGGGTATGGCCCTCGGAAGTTGTGAGATTCTATTTATAAACCTTGCTGATAAGGACTGACGAACCAAATTAATTCACGTTCCGTCATCAACCAATCAGAAACCAAAATTGCTCCATAAAAATTGAATTTTTTAGCATTCCGGCACATAATTTTTCGTGTCAACACGAGATGGATCTTTTGCTCTTTGCTTGTAAAATGATAAAGTCCAACCCATTGAACATTCTTCATATCCAGGACTTGTAAAGAATAGCTACCCATCGGAAACTTTCTGAAATTTAACATGGCTTTCAATTTTTTTTTTTTATTACATTTTAAACCCCAAACAAGGCGCATTGCCACCTTGATGTAGTGGGCAACTATCAAGGACATAGGTTGCATGGGTAATATGTAGGGTGTTGAGCAGCAAGATGTCTGTTCACATTACACTTTAACTTGTACAGTTGGGAAAGCAGGAAACCGGAAGAGAATTCTAACCTCTAGTAGATCTTGGAAATAAGCTATTAGAGTAGAAGGTCTTTCTACATCTAGGGATCTCTACTGTGCAGGGGTGGGACTTCGCTGCTTGTCGGTTTGTCGGGGGTATTTTCGTCGAGGGGTACAAGAGCTTGTAGTTCGTCAGAGAATCCAACATCAAAATATTTGTAAAACAGGGATGCAACATATCGTCGATAAGATAGTGGCTGGAGCTTAGATGACAGTTCGGGACGTATCAGATTGGAGACTTTCTTTTGGATTCTGTTCAGGAGCGAGAGACTACTCGCAGATGTACCAGCGCAAATGTGACAGCAGTACTCCATACATGGGCAAATGATGGCTTTGTAGAGGTACAGAATACTTTAAAAGTAACACAAGTCAATTTTCTTTAAGCATTTTTCAATTGATAATTTCTTCTTTTTTTTTTACACGGTGGTCACCACTTATCAAGGCCCGGAAGCCACTCAGGGATAAGGGTTATTGCAAGTACAGTACGTTAGTGTGGAGATTTAATGAAGTGTTTACTTAAGAGGGCGGTTTATTAGGAATTTGTTAACGTTGGACTTAAAGACATCCAATTTATAGTCAGGTGGGCAGCAGGTAGACGGAACAGAGTTCTACAGGCGTGCAGTTCTAAGAAAGAAGCTTTGTTCATGGAATCCACGTTTTGATTTAGGCACAGATAATGTTACTACTTCTAACTGGAACAACCATACTAATCGAACTACAAGTGTAGAATAGAACTTAGTCTAATTAAGAGGATTGTCTGCATATTCAGAATGAACAGAAAAAAATGTCGGTCAAATAGGTGGTTCTTAAAGAAATGTGTAATATTACTCAATTTGTTCAAGCTGGGGATAGGGTATCCTACCTGATGACAGACATTCACCTGTTGTACCATATATTCCAACCGGAAGCTATTTTAAAGATGCTAACCATTTTTTTTAAATGCAATTGTTTGAATCTTTCTTACACTTGGTTCACGGACTACATTGTCCAAGTAGTTTTTAAAATTATTTTTCATGAGTCCTGTTGAATTTATAATTACTGAAATGACAGAAATCTTCCAAAGATTCCAGATTCTTTTCCTTGCGATTTCGTTATATATATATATATATATATATATATATATATATATATAACTACTTGATTTACTCACATGAAATTATTATACGAAAGTATAGATTTATGCGTAAACTTCAAGTATTTACTTCAAAAGTGCTCAATACGTAGGTAGAGCTAGTTAGTAAGTTATAAAATGTATATGGCGATTAAGCTACACTGAATATTCCGCTTAATCGCCATATACATTTTATAACTTACTATATATATATATATATATATATATATATATATATATATACTTTTATTATACTACAAATATTTAAACTGAGATTGGTTCCCTAACATGTTTTGTACTTAACCATTAAAAAGTATATGTATTGTTCCTTTATGTCATATTTAATGATTAATTTTCTCATAAATACACGTACTTACCTCACATGAATATAATCAATTGCTTCCATATTATAAGTTGATTTTATTGTTTCTATTCTTTATCCTGCGATTCATATGTCAATCTCTATCTCTACTCTTATATAAAAGGAACTTTGTATGTGTGTGCGAGTTCGTTCTCTATGCATTCCAAAACGGCTGGGTCGAGTTTTATGAAATTTTACACGGGGGTATTGATATGTCTGCCAGTGTTCCTACATATGTGTTTTGTATCGGAATGTCTTCGATAAGTGTCGATAATAGAAATAATCCGATGCAAGAAGGAACAGACGACTTTGACCAAAGTTAACACCTTACACAGCCTAACATCACAAATGCATTTGTAAAGTGTTACTACTCCGCAGGATTAAAGGCCCGACATATAAAACCAACAGTAGGTTTTTTGGTATAACAGAGACGCATTCAAAATGAATGTTTCTGTTTAAAGCACAATTGAAAAATGATACTTCACTTTTTCATTTTAAACTTAAATTGAAATAATTATCATCGAACAACTAGTAATGCCTGGGATATACAGTTAACAGTAGGTTCTTTGATAGAACAAGAGTGCACTCAAAAGTGTTTCAGAGCACACTTCAATTCAAGCTAGTATATACAAAAATAATTTTATAAAATAAACAGAGGTTCTCTACAGTGCAATGTAGACTACTATGTATTGTGGACTAAGTTACTGCAGTGAGGCATGTCAATCGTACACCCGGTGCATCGCGATAGGTCTCCAACTAGAGCAGGCAATCAATTGATTTTATGGGAAAATGGTTTCGATAATAAAAATATGGTAATCTGAAACATCTACTGATCATCTTTCAACCCCGAGCCACGTCAAGTCTACCTACTAGTACAACATAAATGGAAACAAATCTTCGCGCAAATAACATTGGAATAAATTGAGACCCAAGCCCAATACAGAGAAAATACCGAAAATACCAAAGAGTTTCACATGAACTTTTTGTATGACGTGTTATAAATCTATGCTGCTATAAGGAAGCATTCTACAATATAAGTATCCCGAACTGGTGGTCAGAGATTTCAGTATGTTAACCGTCACTACTGCAAGGAAGATTGTGTTGAAAAAGAAAGTAAATATATTAGTTCAGGTCCTGAAAAAACAAACAAATATTAAAGCTAAATTTAACGGATAAAATTAACACAATCTGGCAGAATAACTGTGAGAGACATCGAAAGGTAGCCACAAGCCCCACGCTTTGGAATACTAGCTTCGACCACGAATACTTGACATAGCATTCCTCGAAATTTTAGTAAAACGCGCATAGCTACTTCAAACGAACACATCCCTTTCGCGGGACATTTAAACTGCTTACGATAATTTGCAATAAACACATTAAGATAAAGAAAGTCAGCAAATTACCAGGGATAGGAACTCTGCCAGGCACAGTTTTCCATGACGCCATGTTTTGTCACGCAGTTATAATTCTAAACTTTTAATTTCTATATCTTTAACTTTAATCTTTCGTGGAACACTTCAAATTTTAAACTTTCTTTTAAAAAAGATATGCAGCTTAATATTGCCAGAGAAAGTGTACGATAAACATTAAACTACTCGCCAAACAGAACCTGTTTAATATAGATATATTAATAATAAAAAATATATAAATGCATATCTTTTTTTCACGCAGGAATCTCTACTTATCAAGGCCCCAAAAGCCACTCGAGGATAAGGGTTGCTATTAGTCACTGTGGTTATAGCGTAGTAAAAATACGTAGTGGGAATTTTGTAAATTGGATTACTTACGTGGGGTTTCATCAAGAACTTGTTTACGTTGGACTTGAAGACAATCAGATTGTAGTCAGCTGGAAAGCAGGCAACCGGAAGAGAGTTCCAGGGGCGTGCAGTTCTAAGAAAGAAGCTTTGTTCGTGGAATCTATATTTAGGTCTAGGCACTGTCAAGGAGTGTGGGAAATTATTGATAGTTGTTTCGGCCAGACGATTGTTTTAGTAAACGTTTGGCGAGTGGGGGGAGCATAGATTGAATTATCTCCCTTAATATTAAATCCTAAATTAAACATACACCGTTTAATGCATTTATGTTACTGCCCCTTTGATTTATTTCTATATTAATTTAAAGAAATTGATTTTTCTCGTATCACTTTTGTCATTAGAGAAAAACGATGCAATTTCTACGCTAATCTTTCACATTTACCATTTCGAACTAATACTGCAGTGTATTTTTAGCAAGACATTTGTCACCGTTTCAGAAATATTACAATCTATCCTCTTTGACTTACTTTCTCAAATAGATAATCCCACATAGGTTTTAGCAAATATTTGATTCTCATTAAATTATGTCTTTCCACGGAAACCGAAATCATAGCCATACACAGTACCATGCCACATTCCACCGAAACATTATTTGCTTTCTTAAATGCAATAAGGACACAAATTAAAAAAAAAACGCCCCCCCCTTCACGCTTAGTTTAAACGAATTACGAAATAGACGACAATCTGCAGTTCGACATATATGTTAACATTTGAAATTGTCGCTTTTCAGAATAGGGTTCGTATTTTCGAACAGGGAAAAAACAATATACAAAAATAGTATGATGTTTCTGAATTTTTTTCTTTTTAGATTATTCGGATTATTTGGATTCATCTGACTACTGTTCACACCTTAAGTGTGATTTTCACAACATTTAGGTCGATATAACCTCAAACCTTCTTCTCCTTCTCCTTCTTCCTCAAAAACAATAATATATATATATATATAGTAATAGATATTAATAGTAATTAGTAATAAATAGTGATATTTACAACTAAAATAAATAAAAATAGGTTTAAGGCTCGAAAAATTCGTACTAGAATTGTCCACAGTGGCCGGTGGCGCAGTGGTTAGAGTACCTGGAAATATCAACTGTAACATTCAGCAATTCTCAGTGTGAGCGATTGAAAAATACAGTTGCGAATTACTTGGCTGACGGAACAAGAGCATGCTACCCCGTGAAGTAAACAAAGGGTTCCGTTTGAAATTCCGTCGTAATTCTCAAGTTCGACGGAAACATTTCCGAGTTCGACAAGACACACCTGAGGAAGGTCGGAAGGGTACACCGACCCAACCGCCGTGAAAGTCACACTCAAGATGAGAACAGTAGTCCGATGAATCCAAACAGTACGAAAAAATAGTATATCTTTCTTATGCCAAATCAATATATACTGCTCCGCCCTGATAAAGAGAAAATAATACCTAGGAAGTTAGAATGATGACATCAACATATATACATTATCTATATCCTAACACAAAAAGGTCAACCCCTGTTATTAAAAAATAGTACATTATTCTGCAGTAGTATAGTAAATTGAATTTAGCGTTAATGATCGATAAGCAATAATGTCCAGTCAGGTACCAAATCTTTAGTACTAGATAGTAATAATATAATTTTGACTTCAGACAGAGACAAAATCGATATCAGTAATAAATCTAATATAATTGATTATGTGGGCAGACTATGGATCATAAAACAGAATGTAATTACCGCGTAAATTCCCCAAACACGAAAAAAAATAAAACAGTAAACAACAACCGATAACGATCGCCCTAATGAACAAATTATCAGCACCTATTGCTTCAAGAAAATTGTAAATCACAAACCGCTGAATATAAAACATTTCCTATTGTAAGGCAATATATATTACACTGATATGTTCGTTATAAATCATCTGGAAAAATATAAACTCCCACAAATAGGAAGAAATTATTTAAAAAGGAAGTTATTTAAAAAAGAACTTATTTAAAAAATAAGTTATTTAAAAAAAATAAGTTATTTGAAAAAAGAAGTTATTTAAAGAGGAAGTTATTTGAAAAAAGAAGTTATTTAAAAAGGAATTTATTTAAAAAAGAACTCATTTAAAAAAGAAGTTATTAAAAAAATAAGTTATTTAAAAAAGAAGTTATTTAAAAAGGAGGTTATTTTAAAAGAGGAGTTATTTAAAAAAGAAGTTATTTAAAAAAGAAATTATTTAAAAAAGAAATTATTTAAAAAAGAAGTTATTTAAAAAAGAAATTATTTAAAAAAGAAGTTATTTAAAACCAAAATTGTTCGAAAATAGAACAAAACATTAATTGAATCATTTAATCTTCCGAATCGAAAAATATAAACTCCCACAAATAGGAAGAAATTATTTAAAAAGAAATTTATTTAAAAAAGAACTCATTTAAAAAAGAAGTTATTTAAAAAAATAAGTTATTTAAAAAAGAAGTTATTTAAAAAGGAAGTTATTTAAAAAAGAAGTTATTTAAAAAAGAAGTTATTTAAGAAGGAGGTTATTTTAAAAGAGGATTTATTTAAAAAAGAAGTTATTTAAAAAGGAGGTTATTTTAAAAGAGGAGTTATTTACAAAAAAAATTATTTAAAAAGAAATTATTTAAAAAAGAATTATTTAAAAAAGAATTTATTTAAAAAAGAAGTTATTTAAAACCAAAATTGTTCGAAAATAGAACCAAACATTAATTGAATGATTTAATCTTCCGAATCGAAAACAATACGAATATTATATTATACATGACAAGTATTGTGGTTTGATAAAATATTGCATGTATTGAATTTAAATATACATACGAAAACACCTTGGTTGAAGTGAGTATCCCTAATGATGGAGGTCTGAACAGAGCTGAAAGAGAGAAACAGACTAAATATACAGGTCTCATGTATGATATGAAAAGACACTGGAATCTGTGGGAGATATCAATCATACCACTTATACTATTATATTATACAATCATACTATTATAGGTGGCACAGAAATGAAAAAAGAACCTGAAGTCCTACCTAACTAATATTCCTGGTGAACCAAGTGCAAAAGAGATCCAGACAAATGCACTTAAGGAAACAGCGAGGATACTAAAAAGAGCTCTCGGTTGGTTTCAATAAAAAGCAGGGCAATCTTGAAAGGAAGAAAATTAATTGAAAATGTTTCAGTTATGAAGCCCCAAATATTACGATCTTATATATCTTCATAATATATTAGTGCAGCTAAAACAGGCCCATGTTACTCCAAGGAGAGTTATTAAATTAATGTCCTGTAGATTACAACATTTACGATTTAATAAATATTGTAAATATTAAAATCGTCCACTTTATCCATATGCACGCGTGCTTAAAAAATCGTTTATTATTAATTATTATCACTTTTTTATCGAACGAAAAATTTTATGATTTTCATTTTCAACATAAAAATTTTATCAATTTTAGTTCAGTATGTTTCATATGACCTATCTATTGTTTTGTTGTTCAACTAGTTGCGAATATTTCCACTGGAAATTATCTGAATTAGATTTGATAAAGCCTCTATGCTAATGAGGAAAACTATAAAAAAATAGTTTATCAAGTAAATTAGAGACATTATATATATATATATATATATATATATATATATATATATATATATATATAGTAATTTATAAAATATATATGGCGATTAAGCTACACTGAATATTCTGCGTTTCATCCACTATAGGATTCGTCAGGCTTATGCGCATAAGCCTCACGAATCCTAAAGGAGATGAGACGCAGACTATTCAGTGTAATTTTATAAATTACTAACTAGCTCTACCTACGTATTGAGCACTGTTGAATTAAATACTTAAAGTTTACGCATAAATCTATACTTTCGTATATTAAATTCATGTAAGTAAATGAAGTTTCCCGAGAAAGAGCGGGGAACAGAATTCGCATTTATATATATATATATATATATATATATATATATATATATATATATATATATATATATTCGCATTTATATATATATATATATATATATATATATATATATATATATATATATATATATATATATATATATATATATATGCGAATTCTGTGCCCCGCTGTTTCTCCGGAAAGTACATTAATTGAAGACATCCCCATTCACAACGTTGAACTACTGAATTATCTGTTGTTTATTGCACATTAAGGGAATTGTTTCCATAATGATAACAACTTATTCATTTTAAAATTCAATTTGTTATTCAGAACTGTCTGATTTATTATCTGCTTTTCTTGTCCTAATTAGTTTTTTTTCGATAGTCTGCTGGTTTTTATCAATCAGCTGTTAAGATATCTCGTTACAATATATATCGTATTCCTATTCTAGTAGCTTATTTTCCAAAACTGTAAGCTTCTTGTAGTGATGGGACGATTCCAATATTTTTACCGATTCCGAGTGTGTCTGTTTGTAGAAACGATTTTTTGACATTGTGTCTGTTTGTATAGACGATTTTTTGACATTGTGTCTGTTTGTATAGACGATTTTTTGACATTGTGTCTGTTTGTAGAAACGATTTTTTGACATTGTGTCTGTTAGTATAGACGATTTTTTGACAGTGTGTTTGTTTGTATAGACGATTTTTTGACAGTGTGTCTGTTTGTATAAACGATTTTTTGACATTGTGTCTGTTTGTATAGACGATTTTTTGACAGTGTGTTTGTTTGTATAAACGATTTTTTGATATTGTGTCTGTTTGTATAGACGATTTTTTGACATTGTCTGTTTATATAAACAAGTTTTTGACAGTGTGTCTGTTTGTATAGACGATTGTTTGACATTGTGTCTGTTTGTATAGACGATTTTTTGACATTGTGTCTGTTTGTATAGACGATTTTTTGACAGTGTGTCTATTTGTATAAACGATTTTTTGACATTGTGTCCGTTTCTATAAACGATTTGTTGACAGTGTGTCTGTTTGTACAAACGATTTTTTGACATTGGGTCTGTTTGTAGAAACGATTTTTTGACATTGTGTCTGTTTGAATAAACGATTTTTTGACATTGTGTCTGTTTGTATAAACGATTTTATTACATTGTGTCTGTTTGTATAAACGATTTTTTGACATTGGGTCTGTTTGTATAAACGATTTTTTGACATTGTGTCTGTTTGTATAAACGATTTTTTGACATTGTTTCCTTTGCTAAGAAAATGAAAGATCGACCTGTCGGTCCATAAAAGGTTTTTGCCAAAAAATGATTAACATTTTTATATATGTATGCTGCTTGGATTTGTTTGAATAATTAAACGGGCAGTAGATTGAGTAAGCGGATATTTTATTGACATTTAGAGATATATGAATTAACCATTAAACGAAATCGAGGTTTAAACTGGTACAGTAAAATATGCCAGCAAATTATTTTCCCATAAGTAAAAAACTGATTAATACTACAGGGTGGAACGATAGATTTGTTGCTCTAAAGAAAACAACACTACAGCTTATTTTAAAACTTTAATTGAAAAAAAATAAATTCAGGTAACTTGATTATGTAGTAGAAGTGACGTCTATTCAATGTAGCGTATTCAGCCTCAATAACCGCCTCAATACAGGCCCGGAACTAGGAGCATGTTTTTTCCACAAACGGCAGCGGCAATTCAGCGAATACTCGGTGGATGCGGGCGATTAGGCTAGCTTTGGTGTTGTGAGAGATCATTTTGATTATTTTTCCGTCATATAACAAATGTATAATGAATGTTAGCACTTCTGCAATGTCCTCCCTGTTGTGGTCGTCAATTATTCACATCTCAAGGATTACATGTGGTAAAGATTAATAGAAGGGTCATTTCAAAAGAAAAACTTAATCCTTTGCTCAAAAACGTTGAAGGGCTAAGGAGTCAGGAATGGTGTTACAAAAACGAGTGACCTTTTGAGCTTCAAAATTTATTTTTCTATATAGTCACCATCATTCTCAATGCACCTTTACTAGCCTCTTTTGATGCCACTATCGTAAAAGTCCGGAGCACGCTTTGTCACACATCCCTGACGCCACTCTGAAATCAATCGACAAACTCGTATCCAAACTGTGTTGACATTAACTGCATCGGCTTCTCAAAGTTCAACACCTTCCAGTAAATGTTGATCAGTCTAATGATGCGTCTCTACTTCTGACGTACGTCCATGACAGGAGTTCCTTTCTTAGAGTCTCACATTATCAATGTATGCAACAAGATGATAAAACTTTCAGATCATGAATGCATTGCTTCAGGCATAATAAGACTGCAATTTGCAATCCCCTTCGATTAATTATAGCGAAATAAAAAAATAGGAGACATTATTTTGGAACGTGCCTCTAATGTGCATGTATATGTTTCTTCATAAAAACAAAGCTTCATAAGATACATGTTTACGAGGTTTTCATTTATTTTTCATTCTTTCTATTAGTGAGTTCTTGGTTAAGTTTTCATCTATTCTCTCATTAATTTCTTTCATTCATTTTTCTCTTCATTTAGTCTTTTAATTCATTTTTTATCCTATCTTTCATTAATTTTATAATGAAAATATCCTTTCCTTTCTTTTTAATTTATTTAAATTATTTTTAACTATTTATTTTTCATTCAGGTTAAATTGATTTTTATTTGATTTCATTTGCGTTCGTCCATCTTTCTTTATCACCATCTTTATGCCCATCTTTATCGCCATCTTTATCATACATTTCTTTACTATTCATTCATATATCTTCATAAATTTTTGATTCAATGTTTTCAATTTTTTTTATAATTTTGTTCATATTTTACCCAATTTTGGTATTAATTTTTCATTACTTTTTCTTCATGTAACTTTCTTTATTAATTTCTCTATATTTAATATTTTTTACATATTTATTTATTTAATCCTACTATTAGTCTGTATTATTCGATGTGTTAGTTTCCGGTCAACACCATACTATCTGTCTACATTTTCTAAAAGTCAAAAACTTCTTTCTCCCCAATAATACTGCATTTCTCTTTAGCATTTTCTAGTATTTTGAGCATTTTTTAATCAATATGTACTAGCTACCAATTTTATTACTGTTGTGGAGACGCCCACTAAATAACATAGGCGGGTGAGTGAGATATATAAAGGTATCAATCACCAATACCGGGGGAGTTCGGCAACGACCGTCAAATAGGCAAGACGCTTATGCTGCCTCCAGTAAAATATGCAACACGCCATCTGCCGGAATATCTCCAACTGAAGTATATCTGAAGACATGTAAATATGTATATAACTTTTCTTCCTAAATATATCATTGTATACCTTTACTTTCGTGTTCTTGTTAATTATTTGTGCAGACACAACAATTACTGTCATATTTCTATTATGACTATTCATATATTAAAAAATTGTATTACATTTATTGTTTCATTCTTATCCTTATTTTCATTTTTCTCCTTCATCTTTTCATTCAATTTTTCATTGAATCTTTCATTCGTTTTTAATTCATGTGTTCTTTTTATGTTTCCTTTTCTTTTCCTTCACTCATATTTTTATTTCATATTAATTATACTTAATTCGGCTCATTTATCAAGAATATTTGAACATCAACAGAAGGCGACATAAATATATTACATATGAAAGAGTTCGCTGTGGAATTCTCACAGGCCCCACTAGTTGTATTATTTTTATATGGAGAGGTGCGAAAACACATTAAGAATTACCAAGGACCATTTATTCTAGTCACGATTATCTGGAATACGAAATTGTACGAGTACAGTATTACTTTTGGTAATGGGAAAATAGTATATCTCTTCGGACTATTGTCTTATAAAGATCATTTACTTTATCTTGTTGTGAAATTAAGAAGGGGCAAAAATAACGAACTGACTAGGTTCAATTGTTCTATTTGCGTTGTTTGGGATCTAGGATGTGACCGTCACAGGGAACGGTTGGGCTCCCCATTGGGAAGAAGCCAAAAACTCCCAAGGTACTGGAGAAAGCCGGGCAGATATGATTCTTTTTTATTCTTTAATTATAATCGGTGCGCCCGTGTGACAGTGAAAAACCCTGCCGAGAGAAAAGATTGGGTCGTGATTTTCATGGTTATGAAAATCGGCAACAATGTCATTTTTTTTGTAAATTGTACTCCGAAACTGGAATGACTCAGGGTTCAAGACTAAAGATGTTTATAATTTGGGTTCAGTACGCGGGAATGACCTAGCGGAACATGAGAACGTTTGTAGATCCACAGGTGCAATCGCGGGAGGGAGGACCTTCCCCGAGGTGACGTATTTGGATACGATTGGTCCAGGGAACAACTCCGGTTTCACACATCCCCTGAGTATATGAACGAGGCGCGGAGTCGAACTCGTCAGTAAGAGTTGAAGCTGAAATTGGAGTCAGAGTTGTTGAGAGTTGAGACAGAGAAACTTGTCGAGAATCGCCACACACTCCCCCTCTCTTCGTGCATACACACTCCCCCTCTCTTCTCGCATACACACTCCCCCTCTCTTCTCGCATACACCTCGCCGCTGGATCAGAGAAAGGAGAGAAATCTACTTACCGAGTCAGCGGAGTCTGCCAATCAACATTGAACTGTAAACAATTGTACATAAGTAAATATTTGTATATCTTTTGTGTGCATGAAATTGCTTTTCTTCTAGCGCAACAGAAAGCTGAGGCGGCATATCAACCAAATCAGTCAACAGTGTCTTGCCAGATCTCAGTAATTTAAGGGACAACGTAAATAAGTTGGAAAATAATATTTATTAAAAGGAATAGGCTAGAATCGAACCGAGAATTCCAAATTTAACAGTGGATACATATTGCAATCTCATGAATTTAGTGAAATAAATTATGATAAGCCAGAAGTCAGAGTAAAGACAATGGAAAAAACAGTTTTGGAATTTTCTTTGTGTGGTCGAAGGCGTGTTGAAAATGTATGTCAATCCACGTGAGAACATTCATACAATATATTCAGAGAGTCAGTTAACTCGGGAGTAGGGAGTCAGAGAGAGAGAGAGAAAGAGAGAGAAAGAGAGATAAAGAGAGAGAGAGAAAGAGAAAGAGAGAAAGAAAGAGAGCAGTAGAAACAGCTCAGTCAGGGTCGAGTCGGGAAAGAGGAGAGCCCCCTTTTCAAAAGCGAAAGAAAACATAAGAAAGACAATATAATTCTAAACGCAATTGAATTCCTGACCATTATCAGCGGGTATGAATAATGATCATCGTATTATTTGTAAGTCTTCGTTTTGTCATCTTTCAATCATGAAAGGTAATGTGATTTTGTCTATCGTATTTGTAGATGAACTTTGTGTAAAGCCTTCCAAAGTGTTAACTATGTGTCCTAACCATCGCAAGTAATGTATCTTCCTTCTCTGTTAAGAAGAACTGTATTTCATGTATACCTTCCCAATAATGTTAAGGGTACTTTCTCTTTTCAATAATGAATGTTCATCACCTTTGTGTAATGAAAAATGTCATCACAGGCGTCGCGATGTACGTAGTATTGTGGCCCTTCTCTTGGGACGTCATACAAGGCCCCTGATCGTCTTCGAAAACTTCGGCTCCTGATGTCTGGTTCCCTGAGGCGGTCACATAAAATTCCTGGTATGCTGAAAACGAATAGCAAAGCTCACGCAGGCAAGAAAGAAAAACAGACACGTGAAATTCGAATCTACTTGAGTTAATTTTACAAAAATGACAGACTTTTCACAGGTATATAAACGTGAAGTTCTTAATACATTTCTCTTTGGAGACGGGGTGGATCACGTCTTCAGGGAGCGGAATTTTTACCTGGAGATTGTCGGTGTGGAGGGCCTTAAGCCAATCAAATTACGCCACGCATTTGGGGAAAACCCAAATTTTGCGGGTGTGCAATTCAGCCCTGTCACTAGCTTTTGGGGAAACCCCAAATTTTGCTATATCATTGGCTTTGCAATCTGGGACCAAAATCAACATTTAATTCCCATGACCTCAAAGGTCAAACGCCGTCATTCAGAACCGCTGGTACTGAGTTCGTCAGTCCAGAAAATGTCAACACCAGTGTCCTAATATTTCCTGCCGTCCATTTTTCGAATAACAAATATATCTTTGATTTTCAAATAATAAAGCAAAATATATCTCTTTTTACAATGAATTAAGATATATATCAATTTAAATTGGGATATCCGCTGTCGCCCAGGATCTATGAAAATAATCTTAGTATAGTTATGCAGTCTCCTTCAGGTCCCTGGGAAGTCTGAACCTCCCGACTGGGGAGCAGCAAAACGCTCCCTTAGGTCAATTAGGTCACAGTATATAAATGTCTCATCCTCCCTTATCTGTTGTCTCTGGCGGTGAATGTAATAGAAATGTACAACATGATCACGTTGACACACCGGTTCTCCTTAGTTTACCGGTTAAGCAACGTTATACCTAGTCAGTATTAGATGGGTAACCAATTTGGAAATTCTCGGCGCTGTATATATTGTTGTATAGGGGGCGTAAATGACGGGGACGGGACGTTTATAATACACAGCGGTGTACACAGCGACGACGACCCAATTACTTGGAGAATTCACATTTATAATAAGAGGTGAAGAGGGATGTGAAAAATGTCAATGAACCACGGAGGGGAGATTCATTATCCATGGGGGATACAGTCAAAACTTTAAAAAGAGTTTTCATATAAGGTTCATTATACGAGATGAAGACAAAAACATATTATCTTGCGGTTGATGACAAACGAAGACAAAGGTTTACATAATATGAAGACATTTATTTTCCAGCTGGTGATGAGAATGATGAGAATCCGATGCATGGCAGAATTACTACATTGCCTCCTCTTCATCCCCGTTGGTTCAGAAAAGGAGCTTAGGCTTACTGTCTCCAACTCAACTCGAACTGAACTCTGACTTCTCGCTGTCTCGAACTCCGATTGACTCTAGTCATACTTAACTGTATATATTGATACTATATTTTTTTGTAACGTCGGAACGTGACCAAACATATGAATGGGATTCACATGGACAATGTATATGCTTCAAACTCGTGTTTTGGCAACATAAAACACATTCCTTAATTGCATTGTCCTATTATTCCTCTAACCTAACTTTGTTTTTATAGCTA
The DNA here is from genome assembly GCF_053919585.1 of Euprymna scolopes. Classification (NCBI taxonomy): domain Eukaryota; kingdom Metazoa; phylum Mollusca; class Cephalopoda; order Sepiida; family Sepiolidae; genus Euprymna; species Euprymna scolopes. The sequence continues at coordinate 128,223,259 of NC_136495.1, forward strand.
TTTCTCACTACAATAGATAATCCCACTGCATTCCTGGAATCGTATCTAAATGACAATATGTATTTATTTTAACTTTTAATACTGAGTTTGATTCCAGCATCCTTCATTTAATAATAATTATCTTCGATCCTAATATCTTAGTTTCTAACTAAAAACCGAGAGCTGTCTCCTTGAATATACAACAGTAGGACATCAACACTTCCCAAGAATAGTTGCAAAAACTTAACGTCGTCATCTCCCTTAACGAGAATATACATGCGACTGAGGAACGCTTGTGAATTTCATACTCCCATGGAACTTGGAGGAAGCCGGTGAAACCTACATACTATTAATGCCATTTAATTCCAATGTAACAGAAACGTTTGTCTTGTGGCATTATTAACATTACTTTCCTTAAGACTGAGTTTAGCCATACTTTTGCTACTGCTGTGTAAACCCTCTTACTAGAATTACAGTGTCCCATCCGGTAAGTATGTGTGGAGATGGAAGAGGCGTTTAGAGAGATGGATGGATAATGAGCACGATGAGAAAGAAGGAAAAATATAGAGGCGAGTAGAAAGAGAGGGCGATAAATAGAAGTCTTAATATAAAATAATTTATAGTATTCAGCTTTTTTTGTTTTAATGTCCCTGGGCAACGTTGGGTAGTCCTGCTAGTTAAATATATAAACAACTCTGTTTATTATTGTGTGATTTGCAGGTGTTAATTGTAAAAACGCACTGATCTGGTTTAAACACTCTCGAAAAATAAACAAATTGGAAAATTTAATAATATCTTGCGTAACAACATTATTAAGAAAATTCTATTAGTTGAACCTATACAATGCTGATTAAACTATAATATACTGCACTACGGTTTACTGTGTAGTGAAATTCAAGTGAAGGGGTGTGTGGTTAGTCCACGTGAAAAGAAATAATGATTCAAGATTTTACAAGTTTGATGGTGCATCTAATCGGCACGATGATATAACTATCGGAAATGCTGAAAAGTCGTTTGAGCAATAATGCTATTCATCGCGCAAATGATTATGAAATACGCATCTTAAATTACGAGGATAATAACCGTACTTTTAATGGGAGAAGGGATATTAGTGAAAACTTACATCTGCAGTGGATGAAGATTTAAAGAAAGATTCACAGCAAGAAATGCCATTATATTATATAACTGAAATAAATAACTAATTGAAATTTTGATAACATAATTCATCCCTCTGGCTCTCACTAGCTCCCCTTCTCTCTCTCCATATATATATATAAATATATATATATATATATATGTATATATATTCTATTAAATACCACTATCTTGCGTCTGCATATTTTCTTTGATCCTTTTCCAGATGCTTAATTAATTTTCGAGCTTTAGGCTGAAACTGACCGATAAAAATAATTTGTACAACCTAGAATATCGGAAATTAATAAGGAACTTTGGAAATAATCAGGGAAAACTATGCCAATAACCAGAAACCCTCTGTAATATTGAATGGGAATATATATGTATGCATGTGATTCTAAGATGCAATGCTTTTCGATGGTGAGCTGGTTATTTTTCTCAATTCATGTAGCATGATAAGTTTTAAAATTTTATTTTGTAAAAATTATAGCGTTTAGACACCATATTTTGAAGCGTTTATTTGAGTTAGGATTATAATTTCGTCTGTCTTTATATTTAAATGGATGTTACGTAGACTAATTAAGATGTTTTGCCTGATAAAATAGAAAAAGAGGACTCATTGAAAAAATGTAACGCTGCCGTTGCATACTAACAAAGAAAATAAATAAATAAAAATCCGGGTCAGCATTTTTTTTTTTCATTTTTAACTAAATTTTTTATTACCGTTACTTCCTAGTTTTGACATAACATGAAGTATTTTACTTCGTTGACCGCAAGCCGACCACAGCCAGCCCATTCTCGTTTTAGACTTTACACGCCCATTTCCTTACCTGCGCATTTTGCTTCTCTCTCTGTTACTTGTGGCACCAACTCTCGCACGCTTCCTAATTTGCATATCCACTTTTTTTCAGCTACTGCTCTGCTAATCTTTTCGCAAGCCATCCACGCTTCACCGCTGCTGATATATTCGCACGCGCTCATATGTTTATTTCGAAAAGTATTTTGTAAGTTTTAGTTTACACACACTCGCAGGTATTGAAATTGTTTTGTAATTTACACTGTTTTCCTCATACAAATTATAGATTAATTGTTTATAGTTAACAGCGTTAATACATATATTCTTTATCATATTATTGTTTGTAGTTATACGTAAGTTATATGAAAGATAACATTTAGTTGTGGAGATTTGCATATATCATATTCATGTGAAATATACCAAAGCAATATTTACAACTTTAATGCATAGATTCCGTATCAAAATACACGTATACATCCACGCGCGGTAATATCCTAGTCTTGAAACATTAGACGACTGATAATAATGAACTTTTTTTAAAGTAGGTATTAAGGAACAATCTATTCTCGAGACCAGGCAAGTAATGATTAGATATATTTGTCCGCCTGCTATTTTAGGTTTCTCTTTTTCTCGTTATTCATCTATGGCTTTAGAGTTTCGTTCTTACTACTATTTAATTGATGCACAGAAAAATGCCAGTAAGTAGGGATTTAGAAAGCCAAATAATGGTCACATTAGTACATGTCAGCGTAATCGCTGCAAATGGAATTGCACACAGAGATGCGTTACAAGTTGAGATGGGGTTAAACAGGCCAAACTAACTAAACACGGCAGTCGAACATTACGATATGACATGAGTCCTTGTAAACAAGAGAAAACTTAGAGGTTCAGTCAATCTCAGTCTGGAAGCCATACGGATGAGACACGGCCAAATATGAATAGTATAAGGTGAATGCCACTTGGAAGTCTGCCCGTCTGACTTCCAATTCTTAAGTTAGTAAAGCGTTATGGGACCCTTATCTATCCATTGATGGACAGGTTATGGGATTTTACCAATATCCGACTGACAAGTAAGCTTAGCTTACGTCACTATATTTCTTTATCTCGATGTTTATGACAGTGAATCATTAAGCAGACAGTTAAAGTTTTACTGCTAATTAAACATATAATTAAGAATAGTCAAACAAACAACCTTTGAAAAATAACCTATTGAATATCTCATAATGAAAATACAATATTTACTAAACCCGAAATGTAATAGAGTGCCAACATGCAAATTTCGAGGTGTGTGCTAAGAAAAAGACGATAAAATGATAGAGAGGACGTTAGAGAAAACGATAACGTTCGAGAGGTTGGTGACATCACGGTGGTAATCATACGTCACGCATAACGGGGGAATTAAGAAATAAGTATTATTATTACAAAAAATAGAAATCGAATTATTACTTGTCCTATGTTCATTGCAACGTACTATGCTACAACTTGCGTAACATTACAGAATTATATAGGTTAAGTAATCAAAACATTAATCTGAAACATAGAAAAATACTCTAATTTATAATGCATTTTAAGTATTCATTATTTGACGAGAATTGTTTCAATTAGACTGTAGCTATTTTTTTAAATTATTAAAAGCATTTTGCCATCTTTTTTTTTGCCAATCGTCCGTTAAACGGGGGAAAATGCAGAAAAGCGAAATAATTGATCTTGACCTCTATTGATCTTTCATTAAAATCACGCACTTCGTTATTAGAAGATATCTCGTGATTGAGTTTATACGATAAAACACTCATTTGAAGATATGTCATTCTATTTATTAAAAAAAAAAAGATGTGTCATTGTATTTTTTTCTCACAAAAGATGTATAATGTGTCACTTTATTTTTTTTCATAACAAATGTGTCATTTTTTTTGTTCTCATAAAAGATGTGTCATTGTATTTTTTCCCAAAAAACTTTTGGTCGTCCTAAAAATAAAAGTGGGTTTTACGGATAGATTGTTAAAAATGAAGTGGTTAACTAATGTGGTGGTTAACTCATGAGATCGTTAAGTAATAAAATTTTTTACTAATGCGGTTGTAAACTAATGAGGTTGCAAACTAAGGAGATTGTTAACTGAGATATTTAACTAATTAGATTTAAACTAATGGGATTTTTAACTAATGAGATATTTAACTAATGAGATTGTTAACTAATGAGATTATTAACTAATGAAATTGTAAACTAATGAGGTTGTTAACTCAGGAGATTATAAACTAACAGGATTTTTCACAAATTAGATTGTTAACTAATGAGATTGTTAACTAATAAAATTGCAAACTAATGAGGTATTTAACTAATGAGTTCGTTAAATAATGAGATTGATAAATAATGAAATTATTAACAAATGAGGTTATTACCTAATGAGATTGCTAACTAATGAGATTGTAAACTAATAAGACTATAAACTAATGAGATTGTTAACTAATGAGACAGTTAATGAAATTGTTAACTAATGAGGTTGTAAACTAATGAGATTTTAAACTAATGATGTTGTAAACTAATGGGATTGTTTACTAATGAAATTGTTAACTAATGGGATTGTTTACTAATGAGATTGTTAAATAATGATGCTCTTTAAAATGAGGTTGTTAACGTCACCTCAATTAGGCTTTGAGATTTTCAGTACGAGCAATACTTTCGTGAAGTATAAGTCGGAAGACATACCATATCCACTCTGTCCACGTAATAACTTTTAGGTGACTACAAAGAAAAACACTTAAGAGAAAAAACGCGCTTGCTTAACTGAATTTTACAGATGACTAACTCTTTAGCAAAATATATTTTGAACGAAACGAAACCGTGATCTCTTTTGAGAAGTGCTGTGACAGAGGTCTTGCGAAAGATAGGTACTGAATCTTCGACTACAAAAACTATCGTAAGTAAAATTTTACAGCGGAACAATGGTAATCTCTGCCCAAACTGTGGGGAAATACTGAGGCAATAGATGCAAGGATGTGTTGAGTATATGATAGACAACTATTGTAAACGTACTGTAAAGATTACATCGTGTTTTTAATGTAAGAGCCCAGATTATAACTCGATTAAGAGTTTATTGACAATGGTAAAACTGAAAATTTAAAGAAAGAACATGTAAACTTGCAAACTTGTGTGGCATTATTTATATGTGTGGAGACGCGAAAGATGAACGTTAATCATAAGGAAGCAGGACTTACATCTACTACACTATGAAATATCAATAAAGTCTGTACTGTAAATGTTTACCATAAAAATATTGATTTAACATTTATACTAAATTGTTTATATAAAAGCGTAAAAAACAAATTATTACGAAGAAAAGTTGCATTGAACTGTATTAGAAATACAGAAAGAAACCTTTTTTATAACTTGTTGTAAACTTTTGCGCAGCACTATATTAAAATATACACCTATATTCATGTCAGCCTTCATTTCATGTATTTTAGCGCAGATATTTTTTTAATTACAGGATAACACGCGATATCGCCTCTGTATCATTGGCGCCATCCATTCAGACAGATTTTGTTATTCATTTGTATATTGATTTCAACATCGATTGCATTTAGTTCTGGACGATATTTATGATGTCTGTAAATGAATCGATGATCGTACCGAGGAAATATAAATTAATTCACAGAAGTTGGCTATCCTTATATAATGTAGCATTATTAAATATTAAAAGGTTATCTGAGAAAAATGATAAAGTTTTAGCGATTTAATCTGAAATCGTATTTAAAATTAAGATTATAATTTCTTCGAAAACGTTGGCAATGCTGAGTTGCGTGTACTGTGAAATTTTCGTACTGTTCCGCGAAATGTAAACAAATTGCCATCGGAATTGCTGAATCCACGGTATTTGAGGTGTGCCAATTTATTAACGCGGCAGCGTGTTTCGTCAATGAAATGGGTCGTAAAGGTTGTTTGAGCAGTTCTGAAAAGAGTACTATTACAGAACAGCTAGCAAAAGGTAAAACTACTTTCGAAATATCGAAAATGATAGAGTGGTACCATCAAACTGCGAAAAACTTTGTCTAGACCCTCCATAGATTCGTAAAAGAGGTGATACGGGTAAATCTAAAGTTGTTTGAAGCCGTTCTCTACTCCAAATTAAACATGACGTTGTTAAGAACCCTGGACAGACAAGTCGAGAAGTCTTTGACCAAGCCGGATTGAAGAATGTCTCAAAAAGTACTCAATGTCGCCTTCTGAAAGAGGTGGCAAAGTCTTTAAAGCTTTTGACAAAGCCTCTATTAAAGCGACATCACATAAAAAACCGACTGAAATGGGCAGAGGACAACATCAAAACGGATTTTTCCAAAGTTCTGTTCACGGATGAAGTGCGTGTCACTCTTGATGGCCCAGATGGCTGGAGCAAGGAATGGGTCCTAGATGGACGACATCGTAATCAGCGTTTAAGGCGTCAACAAGGTGGTGTTGGGATAATGATTTGAGCTGGGATTATCGGAGGTACTTTATTGGCCGATGGAGAGTCCCAGAAGGCATAAAAAACAAAAAAACATAGCTTTTCTGAAGGAGCACTTTGAACCATGGCTGAAGAAGCAAAGGTTGACGTTCAGAAGAACCATTATTTTTATGCAGGATAATGCTTTCTCGCATGCAGCAAACAAAAACCAAAAAGTATTTGCAACAACTGGGGTTCTCTGGGCTACGGTAGATAGAGTGACCTGCAAATTCAGTAGATTTAAACCCAATTGAAAACCTTAGGAGTATCATGAAGCGACGCCTCTATTCAAGTACACGCCAATTTAAAATAAAAGATAAGTTCTGGGATACTCTCTAAGAGGCATCGTGAGGAATAACTGTTTACGAAATCACAAATTTGAACAATTCTGTGGACTAACGTCTTTTACAAGGCATTTATAAAAAAGATCGCATATCCTCTACTAATTATATCGATGTAGAAATTGTAGTCATTGTGTTCTAAGCATTTTCTCTTGTTAATTTAAGGTTTGAAAATTATTTCAGTAAACAAGTTATGGGTATATTGTGTTTTTCCCAACATCATTAATAACTGGACACAATGAAATCAACAGATATCACTATCTTCTGCCATAGTTTCGCTAATACTACTTTAAATACTTTTATTTTTTGACTGGAGTAGCTGAATAGTATTGTAAGCACTTTCTCAAAGTTTCATAGATTTGTATTCACTCGACCCTTAAATATTTAAAAAAATGTAAACTCGTAATTAATTCGATAGCAGTATATATATATATATATATATATATATATATATATATATATATATATATATATATATATAATGCTCCCTGTCCTGGGTTGAGCGTATCGGGAAGTATTATACAAATTACCATTAGCATATAAAGCGATGCTCTTTGTATAAAAAAATTGAGCTTAGGTATTGGGACGATGTCAACACATTTTTAATTCACTGCCCGCAGAGCAGCAGCCAAATAGACAACGATTAGAAGTTCCGACTGTTGTTTGGGCAGTCGGTTTCGATCCCGGCTTTATGTAGTTGCATGTTTAGCCGCACTGGTGAGCTGTAAAACAGCGAAACAGTACTGTATGTGCATGACTACACTAGTGGGGGCGCCTATATATATATATATATATATATATATATATATATATACATATATATATATATATATATATATATATACATATATATATATACATATATATATATATGTATATATATACATACATATATATATATATATATATATATATATATATATATATATATATATATATATATATATATATATATACACAAGAGAGGGGCGCCCGGCTTTTCTAGGTCGTAAAATATGCTTACATATGATATTTTGATTTGCCCAGATTTCGTATATATTATTATAGGGTCGTGATTTCAAAAGTAAAAAAAACGTATTTGGATACCATCAGCTATAACGAAACCGAAATCAAGAATATAGCATTCAAAGCTTATGACGTTACCACTGTACCAACGCGAGACGCATATAAAACAATTAAAAATTTTAAATAAAACAAGATGGATGTACACAATGTATAACGAGTTTTTCAATTTTAACTAATTTTTGAGCTCTTAAAAATTAGTTTAACCGACTGATATAAATAAGCCGGCCTGTAAAAATTCCAATCATTTGAGGCCCCTAGCCTCGCTCAGTGGCTTTTAGTTTCAGTGGAGATAGAGTTTGAAAATATAGACACAAACAGACAGACATATAGCACTATATATATATATATATTTATATATATGTATGTATATATATATGTATATATATGTATATATATGTATATATGTATATATATATATATAACTACTTCGTTTACTCACATAAAATTAATATACGAAAGTATAGATTTATGCGTAAACTTTAAGTATTTACTTCAAAAGTGCTCAATACGTAGGTATAGCTAGTTAGTAATTTATAAAATATATATGGCGATTAAGCTACACTGAATATTCCGCGTTTCATCCACTCTAGGACTCTTCAGGCTTATGCGCGAATTCTTTGGTTGTTTATCGTTTTTGTATGCTCCTCTTCTATTGAGATTTTAGTTAGCCAATCAGCTTTCTAGTATCCACTTAAATATTGCAGCATTAAGAATTTATATATAATGTTAAATTGAATTTTAAAAATTGTTAACGCAGCAATATTTTTTTTTTACATGGGGGTCACCACTTATCAAGGCTCGAAGGCCACTCAGGGATAAGGGCTATTGCGTGTACAGTAATCATTGAGATAGTAGTGTAATAATCATTAATATTAGGGGTTTTGATAGAGTGTCTTACTTAACGATGCGGTTTGTCAGGAGTTTGTTTATGTTGGACTTGAAGACCTCCAAGTTGTAGTCCGGTGGGAAACAGGCAAGCGGCAGAGAGTTCCACTGGCGTGCAGTTCTAAGAAAGAAGCTTTAAATGTATTATATTTAAGCTTAACCATATTACTTTTGCTCGCATTTTTCTATTGTAATTCATGATTTTTCCAGTCTTTGAAATAATCTTTTCTTTTTTGTGTTCAATATCATACGCATTGTCAACAATCCATGAAAAAATTATTACCAAATTCTTAAATTGACTAAGTAAAAATTAAATAAAAGACATTAAACAGAAAGAAGGGAAGAACAGAGAAAAACAGAATTAACAGGCAACGTTGTAAGATAAAGATTATTAGCCCAAACACGGCAAAAAATAGAGAAACAGAATTAACGGGTGACGTCGTAAGCGAAAAATTATACTCTCTAGAACGGCTAAGAGCATCACTTTGGTAAACTCTGTCTATATAACCCAAATGAGATGGCATGGGAGCGATATTCCCGATATGTCGGCAACGAAAAAGTTATTATGGTAACCAAACAGCCAATCAGAAGAAACCGTCTATCACGTAACTTACTTATTCTGAAGACTTTTAAACACTAGTAATTTTATTAGAACGTTTGTTTTAATGAATGAAAATTGAAAAGTTTTATTTCAAAATGTAGCTGAGAAAATGACCTGTAAAAATAGTTTGAAATTTGGTCGCAAAATAAGTGAGTGCTGAAATATAAAGCAGTTCCAATGAGTAAAACTTACACGTAAGCATATATTTAAACACATTAGCGTTTAAATGGTATTGTTTTATTATGAAGAGAAACTAGCAGAAATCTCGTCCAAAACGGGCAAAGGCAAAATATATAGAATTATATTGTAACGTTTGTTTCCTTCTTTCTTTGGCGGAAAGTCTATAGTATGTTTTCATTTCTGGCCCTGTTTAATAATAATAATAATAATAATAATAATAATAATAATAATAATAATAATAATAATAATAATAGTAATAATAATAATAATAATAATAGTAATAATAATAATAATAATAATAATAATAATAGTAATAATAATAATAATAATAGTAATAATAATAATAATAATAATAATAATAATAGTAATAATAATAATAATAGTAATAATAATAATAATAATAATAATAGTAATAATAATAATAATAGTAATAATAATAATAATAATAATAATAGTAATAATAATAATAATAGTAATAATAATAATAATAATAGTAATAATAATAATAATAGTAATAATAATAATAATAATAGTAATAATAATAATAATAGTAATAATAATAATAATAATAATAATAGTAATAATAGTAATAATAATAATAATAATAATAATAATAATAGTAATAATAATAATAATAATAATAATAATAATAATAATAATATGAACAAATTATTCACCTTGTTGATGAGAACACGCCTTCCCTTATTCATAATTGTAAGTTTAGTTTATCTTTTTACAAGGCACATACATATTGTTGAAGTTCCCAAACATGCATGAATCTATTAAAACTATATATTTTAATATAAGTCCAAACTTAATTTATCTACAGGGTGGAACAATACAATTCCACCCCTAGAAAAAAAACGAAACGATTTCATTTCCGTTTAATGAAAACAGGGTTTCTTTTATTTTTGTTGTTGCTAACCATCTACTAGTTGGGCAGTTGTGTACGAATCTCAAGTGGGGTAGGAGTTTTCCATCATGTCTGAAAATGACACAATGTTCAATAAGACCATTGCATGCACCCTCAAAATCTAAATCTGATCGGTTGAACACTTGAGGGAAAAGATCAACGAAGTTTCCGGCCACGGATATGGCCGTTGGTGTAGTTTCAATGCCACCTCGCATTTTTAAAGTGGCCTAAAAGTCAACATCAAAGTGTAGTTGGATGTGCTGATGAGTGTGGTGATCCCCTGGTGAAATTAGGTAGCCGCTTGCAAACCCTGGGTGTGGCATCAGAACTTGGTGCCGGTCCACAGGTGTAAAGAGGCCCAGGCTTGGCTTCAAGAGTGCTACAACTTAGTACCCTTCTCTCACTGGTCCCTCCTCTTCCCCCGATCTGAATCAGCTTTACTACTTCCTTTGATCATACGTCAAGAACATCATGAACATGACTTCCTACAACACTAAAGTAAGCCTGATTGCCGCCATTCGCCGAGTATTCGCCGAGCCCCCGCCGGCGCTTGTGAAAAAAAAAAAGTATGCTCCCTGTTCTGAACCCGCATTGAGGCGCCGATTGGGTCTGAATGCGGCTACATTGAATAAATGTCAGCTCTACTACATGCTCAAGTTACCTAAATTGATTTGTTAATACAAGTTTTTTTAAATAAAGCTGTAACCTTTTTTACGTTAGAGCAGTACATTTATCGTTCGACCCTGTATTAACTTTTTTTTTTAATCTAATTTAAATTAAAGAGAATAGGGGCGATTACGACTTATCGTAGCAAAACCATCTGAATGTGAAAAATTACAAAAGAATATTGGGTCCATGTAACTCATTATGTTGCCGAACATATATATTCCAAAATTAAAAACGAGTATGTCTATGTTAAGAGAGTACCATCCACACACACACACACACACACACACACACACACACACACACACACACACACACACACACACACACACACACACACACACACACACATATTTATATATTTATATATATATATATATATGTACAGTTGTGCGCAAAAATATTCGACCCCTGCCTAAATTTTCTTGTTTCGTTGAATCTACACTTCAAAAATCTTCATAACGCCTTTTAACGGCTAATTATGAATAAATTGCATATTTTTCAACAATAAATGAGGAAAAGTAATTCGAGATTAATAATATATATCAATTTATTTACAAAAAATATAAATATGGATGTTGCAAAAATATTCGACCCCTTTAATTTTAAGTTTAAATAAAAGCGTCATTAAGTTTATTATTTTAGTCTGACCTTCTATTTATTTCCTATAAATAATATTTATGACTCTACTGAATCTAAAATCAGTTCAAATTGAACTTCAATGCCATATTGAATGATTGAATAATTGTTTCAAGTAAAAAAAAAATATTTTTCAACGTCAACAAATCTGCAACTATGACAAAGAACAAAGAGTACTCTGAAGACATTAAAAAGAAAGTAATCGATGCCTACCAGTCTGGAGAAGGTTATAAAAAAAATTCCAAACGTTTTTCTATACCACGGTCGACTATTATGTCCATTATCAAAAAATGGAAAGTAAAAGGGATTATATCAAGTCTTCCAAGATCAGGTCGTCCAATAAAAATTACGATACGTGGGGCTTAGAAAATTGTTAGACAAGTTTCAATAGACTCTAAATCTAACCTAAAGGACGTGCAGAACGATTTGAAGAATGCTGGCTCAGATGTACACTTGTCAACTATTCGTAGGGCATTAAATCGTGCCGGACTGCATGGACGTATTGCCAGAAGGAAGCCCTTACTTTCCAAAGCTCATCAAAAGGCTCGATTAAATTTTGCAAAAAAGTTCCTAGAAATGCCTATTGATTACTGGAATAATATAATTTGGTCAGACGAAACGAAAGTGGAACTATTTGGACGCAACCAGCAACGCTATGTTTGGCGAAAAGAAAATACTGCTTATAATGTGAAGAATACCGTTCCAACCGTTAAGCATGGACGTGGATAAATCATGGTGTGGGGCTGTTTCAGTATAAATGGAACTGGAAGATTAACCATAATCGATGGAAGAATGGATTCAGTAAAATATCAGTCCATACGGAAAGAAAATCTTGTTCCGTCTGCGAACCAGTTGGGGCATGGAAGGAGGTATACCTTTCAATAGGACAACGATCCTAAACACACTTCAAAGAGCACTAAGGCATGGTTAAAGAATAATAAGGTGAAAGTTCTAGAATGGCCTTCCCAGTCTCCAGACCTAAATCCGATTGAGCACTTATGGCATGATTTAAAAATTGTGGTACATAAAAGAAAACCATCTAATTTGATTGAATTAAAACAGTACTGTCAAGAAGAGTGGCTTAAAATTCCAGTGGACAGATGTAGAAGTCTCGTTAGATGTTATAGGAAACGTTTACTTGCAGTAATCAAGGTCAAAGGAGCTTCAACCAAGTATTAAAGAAAAGGGGTCGAATACTTTTGCAACATCCATATTTTTATTTTTGTAAATAAATTTATTTATATTATCAAGCACTAATTACTTTTTATTATTTTATGTTGAAAACTGTACAATTTATTCGAACTTAGTCGTTAAAGAAGGTTTTAAAGATTATTGAAGTATCCATTCAAAGAAATAAGACAATTTTGGTAGGGGTTGAATACTTTTGCGCACAACTGTATATATATATATACATACATATATACTAGCATGCCTGTGTCCCAGATTTTCCCAGGAATTTTTAATAAGTGACGATATTTCAATGCCCCAATGAGAACTAATAATGAATAATACTACATGATAGTGATGCTAACATAAGCTGTAACACTACCACGTATATATTATTGAAAATAAAAACAGTAGAAAACGTCACAATGATGTTAATTTTAATAGTAATACTGTGAAAAATATGATATAAATGATAATGATACTACTGATAGTAATATTCATTACGGTACTAATACGACTATAGCGGTAAAAGTAATTAACATTAAATATGAAAATTAAAACTCACTAACGATAATGCTAAAATTAAACAACAATAATGTTAATACTAATATCAATAACAGTACGACAAATAATAATCAAAAGAATAATTGTAACAGTAACGCAACCAATACTAGAAATAATCAGAATATAAATAATAGAACAAAAAGTATATCAATAGTAATACTGCTACTAGTGTTACTACTAATAATATTAATAATAGATTTAATAATAAATGAAAATAATAAAAACAGGAAATAGGAAGGGTGCAAAATAATGCTATTAGAAAGAATATTAACAAGAAAAAAATCACTCCATCTACAACCAGCTGCAATAACAACAACAATAACAACAACAACAACAACAAAAACAACAAAAACAACAAATAATAATAATTCTGATTTCGTTTATCAACGTCTCCTTGGAAAAGGGATGGGATTAATTTCCAGAGGATTTCCCTTCATTACTACACACACACACACACACACGTATATATATATATATATATATATATATATATATATATATATATATATATATATGTCTGTGTGTGTGTGTGTGTGTGTGATAAATAATTGAATTAATTCAAAACGTATCGCAAAAACAAAAACAAATAACATCTAAGTAAATCGCGATATATCAAACAGTCGTTCGAGATTGACGAGCGGGTTAAGAGTTTAGGTTCCTTACCGTGGGGTACCGATTTCGAATCTCGCTGACTCGGGCACTCTGATGAGTCGCAGACGACGAAACACGTGTCAGCGGATAATTATATTTTAAAAACAATATATATATATATATATATATATAAGCTTATACACGTACTTATTATTATATACGAAAAACATTATGGAAGGCAAAAATGAAGAAAGCGAAACACATAGTCTTTTTTTAATTTTTGGTGTCGACAATTAATTCTGTGCGTAGTTTTTGTGTGCAGCTATTTGATATAGGAAATCGTAAATTTGTATACCATGCGTTTTTTGAAATGTCAATATTGTATGTTTGTACATCCATGAATCAATCCATTTTATCTAAAGATAACTTATCTTGTCAGATACTTTGCAAATTCAAAGATGTTTATTTGACATTTAACAAATTTCTATTACTTGTAACTAGAAGTACGCAGCTGAAGTTTCTGTTAATACAGCTATCGATTTTGTTGATATTTTATGTAGTATATCAGCTCCTATAATTACCGTTCTTTTATTTAGGAGTCTATTACTTTTTAGTATAACATGATGTTCTACTTATTTATTTGTAAAAAATGATATATGTTTATTTTACTTTACGTAGTTTTATGCACGTCTAATCTGTGATTCGCAATTGTTGAACTCGGGAATCTGCACGGAGGTTTGAACAGAATGCTTTATTTAATTTTATGTGCGGTAATAAATGTTTTTTTTTCAACCAACTTTAGTAGTATGTTTTCGTTTAGTAACACCCCCCACTCCCGCCCGAGCACACACATCTCCAAACACCCGGGCAACGCCGGGTACCCCCCGTTTTATTTAATCCACAGTGCTAAAGTATGACACTTTATTTCAACAAACGGTTATAACTTGCAACAGTCGTAACGTATCCTAGTGTGTTATGCTAAATATAATTGTAAGAACTGTTTAAATGTTCAGTAATGACACGGATATAAAATTTGGCATGGAAAAGTGTGGTGCCTTGAAATTTATAAGAGAAAAATTGTTGAAAATAAAATAAAGGCATAAAACGTTTAAATGGGGAAATTATAAAAGAGGTTGGATAAGAAGGGTGCACCTCATTAGGAACTGTGAAATCAGGTGAACTAAAATTAGCTAAATTATATAAATAATAGAAAAAGAATACAAGATAAAACTACGGGTAGTGTTTTAGGTCAACATTGAATGGGAGAAACAAAATATTCGCCGTAAACACATGAGCAGTGGCTATATTTTGACATGGGGCCGGTATTATTTAATATAAAAGAAATGAGCTCAAAGGTATACACATATACCCGGCAAACGATGGCAATGAATAAAGCTCATCACTCAAAGAGTGGTGTTCACAGGTTAGACGTGAAAAGAAAAGAGGAAAATGAGAAATGATAGATGTAATACGATGTCTTAAAGTCTGAAAAAAAGCCTATAAAGGGCGTGCCAACATTTGAAACATTGCAAGAGAGCGAATTAATAAAATGCCAGGATTTTAAGGCAATAAATGAACAAAAAATAAAAAAAAACAGAGTGAGAAGAATATACATGGCCAACTCAGAAGCAGATGACAAGGGATAAATCTCGCGATGGTTGTTAAAATATGACTTGAAGGTTGGGACAGAAGCTCTTATATGTGCTGCGCAGGAGCAAGCACACAGGACAAATTATGTGTTTTTTTTTGTTTTTTTTACGGCATATCAACCCTTTTCAGGTTATTTAATGCCGAATCCAGTGATTTTGAAGAAAATTTTTTTAATAGAGTATATTTGTTTTTTAAGTTGGTTTCTATTTAACCCATAGTTGGGACCCTAATAGGTACTACCACTCCGGGTCAGAGTGGACCTTGGAGCAATGGCAATTAAAGGGTAGTTCCACACTCCCCAAAGCCCGCAAGCATAGGCCTCACCATTGGATATAGTTTAAGGTTATATCCGGGACCATGCGAAGTGTCACATTGATAAAACGGCTGAAAGTCCCCTATGTCGACTGTATGGACAGAAAGGTGAAAATTTATAACACCTAATCCGCAGTTGTGAGAAGTTAGCTCAAAAGGAATACAAGAGACGGCATGACAATATTGTGAGAAAGGTCTAATAGGGTTATATGCAAAGTAAAGAGGATTGGAATTCAATGACAACTGACACGAGTATGTTCCAGAATGGGTGATGGAGAGGGATTATGTGAAATTATTGTGGTATATGAAGGTTCAATGTGATAATGTGATTGAAGCAAGGAGACCAGATTTAGTCTTGTTGGAAAAATGACCGAACACACGGCAATAATCATTGTTGTACGAGTGCCAGCTGATCTGAATGTGGAGGAAAAAGAAAAGGAGAAGGTTGAAAAGTACCACGATTTGAACATGGAGATAAAAAGACTGTAGAAGTTGAAGAAGGTAGAAGTTGTACATGGGGAGTGTATCAAAAAGAATTGACAAGTGGATTGAGAAAATCGGGATTCATTGTAATGTTGGAGAACTTCAAAATGATTGCGTTGTTTGGAACCACCAAAATTTCGCAGAAAGTACTAGGACACTCAGAAAACAAGATGGTGATAGCCTATCTTCATTTGTTATGATCCGACTATCAGTATAAAATTGGCAATACCTACAGACAGACACAAAATGTGAATACTACTACTACTACTACTACTACTACTACTACTACTACTAATAATAATCCCCATCATGCATCCCCCCATTGTTTCACCACCGATCCCCCCTCCCAAAAAAAATGATACCAAAGGGTCGAGAAGGGTCAATAAAGACTGAAAGACCGAGGAGCGAGCGCCAACCAGACCTCGGCTGGACAAGCGCAAAGAGAACTGATAATGTACAAAATATCAAGCAAGATGATCAACTTAACAGAAAATGTAATGAAAACATAGAAACTTAAACTGGCAGCTGATGAACAATACATATCTGAGATTTAAATATAAAGATGTATGTTTTAAGATGATTCCCTCTCACCACTACTCTTTATTATAACAATAATGCCCCTTTTACAATATACTAAGAAAGTCCTAAGTCGGATTCAAGTTCACTAATACAGATAATAGAATGCACCACCTAATGTTCATGGATGACCTGAAGCTGTTTTCAAAAACCATGAAGGAATTAAGGACGCTTCAGTAAAAATATCTGAATATGCGGCATGGAAAATTTCGCACCGCTGATTATGATACGAGGAAAACTAGAAGGAATGGAAGATATAATACTACCCAACCAAACGGAGATAAGGGCACTAGGTGAACATGATAGCTACAAATATTTGGTCGTCCTGGAAGCAACCAACATCAAATCAGCACGAATGAAAGAGAAAATTGGAAAGGAATAAACTAGAAGAACAAGAAAGCTCCTCGGAAGTAAACTTTATAGCTGAATCATAATTAAAGGTATAAACACACAGGCAGTGTCACAAGTAAGATATTCAAGATCAGTCGTCCAGAAGAAAGAAAAACTATTGACTATGCACATTGCAAAGGAAGATATTGACCGAATCTATGTGAAAAGGAAAGAAGGAGGAAGAGGGTTGATTTGTATAGACAATTATGTAAGTGACATATGCGTTTTATAAGAATTACAAAAGATGAGACTAATGAAAACACTTGGACATGGCTATAAAAAGGAAACCTTAACAGGGAAACAGCATTTCTACTTACAGCCGCACAAGATAACGCGATTAGAACCAACCACATCAAAGCAAGGATCGACAACACACAAGAAACAGCAAATGAAGACTCCATGGACACAGAGACGAAACGATAAACCACATAATGAGCGAATGCAGCAAACTAGCCCAAAAGGAATATACGAATATGCACGATTAAGTGGGAAATTTCCAGAAAACTGAATCCTGAACATGCAGACTAATCATACAAGCACAGATCGGCAGCAGTACTTGAAAATTAAAGTTACAAGAGACACGAGGGAAAAATGAATGAACACATATCTAAAACAAATGCATAAACCTTAGAGGAATACCTCCATTCTACAGTACAATTGGAACATAAATGGATGATAACATTCAATGCTGGAAATACTAAACTTCTTTCCATTAATAATTACAAGAGACCGCCTAAGTCACTAATAGTCAAACAACTTGTGTTTTTTTAATTTTTTTATTATTAGTATTAGATGAGTTTCAGTATAAATCATCGTGTTCTTTCTTTATTTCTTTATTTTAATCTAATTTTGAAGTTTTGTAACGCTGTCTGTAAAAATTACTGTTCATTATTGATAGTCAAGAGTTCCACATATCTTGTTTGTTGGGACCTCGGCGATGACGTCATTTTTTCAGCTGGCCGGCCATCTTTATAACGAAGGCCACGCTAATAGTCACGACTAATTATATATTACTTGAAAGCTCCTCGTTCAAGCCCATCAACTTAACATTTTCAAGCAACATGAATCGGAAATTTGCAAAGTTGCTGCGAAAGAAGGTTGGTTCTTTCTGCGGAAAAAGTCACGTGTCAATTTAAACGCCTCCAAAACCAAGATTTCCTCCTTTCAGCATCACTACTCAGATCATCAATTCTCTAGTCGAAATGATCAGTTCTTATCTCGAGAAATCTTTTTTCATTAATAGGGACACATTTTCATCCCAAACCTGACATGAAAGACCCACATCAAATCTGTTTCTACGGTTCCTGGTAAAATAGCTGGATCATTATTCTATTCCATAAAGTACCTTACGCCGACACAATCCTCTGACTAGACCAAATGTAGAATACCTCTGCGATAAGATGCTATCTGTTACACTATGATCTGTCTTGACAGAAAATTCTGAAGGGTATGTACTCTTCGTGTCCATACAACTCCTATCACACATATCGTTCTTCTTGTAGGTGCTCGACTGAAAAAGTATTTACGGAAAACACTTTTGTCTTGCCGCAACCATAGCGGAAAAGGGTCCTGTTTTTGTCCTTACCAAAACCAAACCTACCCTTTTACAAACAGCTTCTTTTCTAGAATGTTAGGTCGTATAATAGGACACCGCGAGTCTTCTATCCAACCGACTAAAGCATGGCTGTTTTTTTTTTTTAATTTAATGCAGACAATCACTTGTTTAGTCATATCCTTAAATAACCAGTTTATCTTTAGTAATCTTCCGTATATTTCAGCCATTGTTCCTGATCCTCTTTTGGAAGCAATCATCATTCAAATGACTATTTTCCTTAACGCTTGCCCCCGAGCTTTTATAAATGGCGACTCTCTAGTAAAAGAAGTCGAGCATGCAAGGTCACCCCTCCACGAGTGAAAAATGTAATTTCACCATAACTAATGTTGCTACAAAATTAAAAAAAAGTGGTTATTAAGAAAAGTGCAAACACGCGAACAGACGAACGATTTGAGGGCAATTTTACCTCTATAATAGCCCGGCGGAGCAACTAAATTTTCCCGGAAAATCCGTTCGGGCGAAAATTTACATTCACCATGACTAATCTTTGTGCAAAATTAAAAAAAAATCCAAGGCGTGGTTATTGAGAAAAGAGCAAACAAACGAACGGACAAACGGGAGTAAATTACTTTGTCGGGGATACATTAATAGATATATAACCTCTATATAATAGATATATAACCTCTATATAATAGATATATAATCTCTATATAATAGATATATAACCTCTTCCATCAATAACTTTTCAGTTGAGAATACCTTCTTCTTGCAGGTACAGTCGTCAGGATATTCTAGTTTAACATGTCGATTGCTATATACATATAAGCCAACAAAAGGTAAGCCATACTATTGCCCTAAAACAACAAGAATGATTAAAATTTAGTGTGAGTCATTTTTCTGTGCAATATCATTGTTGCAATTCCAATCCCAGATATTTTTAGTCTTTAAGAATCTAAATTGATTACTTGCATCTAAATATCCCACTTTAGTCTGAAGGCCTTCTTTATAAAACTTACGTTGTTCTGAAATTTCATTCCTATTTAGTTATATAGAACTTTAATTATTTTACGTGGAAACTACAATTTAATCATTTCTTTAAAAAAACTTTTATTAAGAAGCCTTATTACTACTTATGTTTTTCCGTATATATAAAGGAGATTAGCTTAGAACTATGTATATTAATATTTTACATACAACTTTGCTTATTATTTGAAAGAAAACATGTTATTATTGGAACAATTTCGCCATGACTTTTTCTTTTAGTATTTGGTATTTTGATTCATTTCCCAATTTAACTGTTACTGTTACATCCTAAATATTTTTCGATTTCTCGTAATTTAATTTTATATACAAGCACCTCGGCATAATACCTTGCAATTGTCAGGTTTCATTTGATATCCAAGAATATAATTAAACTTTAATATTGAAGTACATTAACTATAAGTTAAATGAACTATAAGTTATTCCCCTGAGCTATGTTCATGTTCCGTTCTATCTCCTCTTGGATTCTCCAACCACTCAGTGGTATCAGTGAAGATAAAAATTAAATGTAATAAGTCTTCAGACGTACCTTTCCACCGTACTGTATATCATACTCTTTGGCTGACTGGGGTAGCTTCCGTACATTTATATCTGATCTACCTCTGCATTCCATGTTAAAAAGGGTATGTCCTCTATAGTATCAGACCTGAAAGAATGGTTAATTGTAGGTATTGACCGTTTCATACACTCGAAAAAGTTCCAACAAAATCAAACAGCCAACCATGGTTCTTTCCAAAATGTTCTGCTGCCATCGCGCACAGAAATCACTTTTCCATAACAATCAACGTAATAACTGCATTGAGACTAAAGCCGCATTCAGGACTGTCAGCAACCACTGTAAAAGAGTAATAAAAAACTGCAAGAGAGCTATATGCCTAGTCTCTTAAATCCAAAGTAGTTGAGCAGCAGCTTGGTTCCCACCAGTTTCGGCAAATAGCAAACAGGACCCTGAACAGAAACGTGCGTTCTATCCCAACCATCATCAATGGACCTGAGGTTATCTTGTCAGCATCAGACAAGGTCAACCTATTCGCCAAAAACATTGCAGCTAATTCTACCCTATGCGAAGGCCATCAACTCCCCGTATTTCCTCCTATAACAGACAACACGCTATTCAACATACAAATATCTGTGAATGGGGTCGCCAAACTAATCAAGAACCTTGATTCCAGTAAAGCAACTGGCCCCGACGGTTATCCAATTATAGTGTTGAAAAAGCTTAAACTAGAACTTGCCCCCATACTTACAAAACGTTGCCTTCCCAAAAAGTGCTTCCCAACACTCTGGAAAACTTTATCAGTATGCTCTGTATTTAAGAATTCAGGTGATAAGTCGTCTCCCTCTCATACAGACCAATAAATCTCCTCTGTGTCATGACTAAGCTGCTGGCATCCATATTAAATAGAGAAGTAGTCAACCACCTCAGCAGAAATAACCTTCTTAGTGATATGCAATATGATGTCCGTTCTGCTAGATCTACAGCAGATGTGCCAACTGTTATATCTCATAGGATAAGTGAATCTCTCGACAAAGGCTTCATTTCTAGAACAATTGCTCTTTACATATCAAAGGCCTTCGATAAGGTATGGCATAAAGGCCTACTTCACAAGATTTTCAGCTACGGTATAACTGGACATGTTTTCTCAGTTATTAAATCATTTCTCTCTGATAGGCTCATAAGAGTATTATTTGATGGGCAGAAATCAGAGGCCCACAGTATTAATGCTGGGGTCCCTCAGGGGTCCAACCTGGTCCAACTCTCTTCCTGATCTACATCAATGATCTGCCAAAACACATACTTAAATCATTTGTTGACATCTATGCTGATGACACGACCATATATGGTAGCACATAAAAGGCCTTAAATGACAAAATTCTCTCTGATTCTGTCTCCTCTGATCTTGAGCGCGTGGTACAGTGAGGATAGAGATGGTTAGTTACTTTTAATGCATCTAATACCAAGCTCCTATCTTTACATTATCAACGCTCTGCTCCCTATCTGGCATCAATTGAAAAGGATGGCTCTCGTCTTGGGGAGGCTCCATGTTTTGACAAGCTTCTGGGCTTGACTTTTACTCTTGATCTGAAATGGAACACGTACATCAAGTCTGTTTCCAAGGTCGCTGGAAAGATGGTGGGATCCTTCTACTGCTCCAGAAGGTATCTCACTACTGATGCAATTCTCTATCTATATAAAAGCCAAGTACGTCCAAGGATGGAATACTGCTGCCATATCTGGGCAGGTGCTGCTAAAAACAGCCTATCCTGCCTTGACAGAGTACAAAATAGACTTCGTGGCTTCGTGGAGAATGCCCTTTTCTCTTCTCTCCAACCTTTCTCCCACAGAAGAGACGTTGCGAGCCTGTCTTTGTTTTATCGTTATTTCTATAGCAATGCTCGTCTGAGCTCCGATCTCTCGTTCACCCTCGCCAATCTTTCACGATAAACACCCGTCCGTCTAGCTGAAACCACTGTCAATAATTTTACCCACTCTTTATCTATGTCTAAATCAAAACGCAGATCCCATGACCAAAGTTTTGTTCTTAGAACTGCACGCCTGTGGAACTCTGTTCCGTTTGCCTATTTCTCACCTGACTACAACTTGGATCTCTTCAAGTCCAACATAGACAAATTCCTGATGAACCGCCGTATAAGTAAGACACTTTATCAAATATCGAATACTAACGATTACTACGATACTATCCCATTGATTATTGTACACACAATAACCCTTATCCGCGAGATGTTTCAAGGCCTTGATAAGTGGTGACCACCTTGTAAAAAACTAAAGAGAATTGCAGTTTATAGAAGGCAATACAATGCAGAGGTGGAACAGTAGACACAAACTAAAGCAAATTAAGATATGATTTATATATATATATATATATAATGTAAAGATGAATGTCTGCGTGTGTATGTGTGTGTATGTGTGTGAATAGGCTCCTATATTGTTGACTATTTTAAAAAACTGATTACATATAATGATAGCAGATGTGTCGAGACACAGGAATGGGTATGTTTGATCTGGCAGAACTGTGGATCATTAAAATTGTGGGGTCCGTGTTCGCGCCTGGTTCACAAAGTATGGAAATAAAAAATGTAAAAATTAAAAATAAAAACGTTTACAAGTGTTTTTGATATAGATGTACATAAGCATCATTGGTGTGTGTGTGTGTGTGTGTGTGTGTATAAATATATATATGAATATATATAATATTTATATATATATATTTTATATATATATATATATATATATATAAATCTATTTTTATATATATTAAAAAACAATTATGATAAAATAGCATCACATCATTTTAAATTCTTCAATTTACGTCATCGGTTGACAAGAGGTTATTCAAAGTGATTTTGAAGCATGGGAGTTATGTCGATAAATAAATATTTCCTTAAACAAAATAATGTGAAATTCGTTCTTGTTTTTGATTAAGATTCTTACTGAGTATGTTCCTTCTTTCATATTAATAGAAATATTAAGTTAGAATAATGTTTTATTACCGAAAATACTTGCAATAAAGTGATGCACTCTAAAAATTACCAGAAAATAGACAAAATAGCATAAGTTTCAAAATATTTATTCAAATTCCACGAAAAAAATAAAAAATAACCCATCTCATTATGCTCTTCCAGTGTACAAAATTTCACTTCTCTGCGTTTAATAGCAATTTCAAAATTAAAAAGATATTGACCTGCAATAAAGCGACACACGGGGTTATATATATATATATATATATATATATATATATATATATATATATATATATGTATATATATATATACACACACATATATATATATAAATATATGTAAATTTTCATATACCCATAGGTTTTAAGCCAAAAAAGTTAAACTTAAGAATTAAGCTACACAATTATCACATTTCATAATTGAGCATTAATATACTGTGTGTGCAAAATCAAGACTTAAAGACAAGGTGTTGATGGCAACGAAAAGTGTATTTTATTTTATGTTACAATTGTTACAATGTCCAGTTCGACAGTTTCAAGCATTATATCGTTTGAAAATTTTCAACAACCAGCATTTCTTCAGACTTTATGAATAAACACACTTTTGGCAATGTAACATTTTTTAATAGAAATAAAAAACAAGGGAGGGGATCCCTAACGGGAAAAACATGCGAGAAACATTTATCTTGGTTATAGTTATGCAAAAGAACATTTAAATGTTAATGTATCGCCTAATTTTCGTATCCTTATTTAAGAACAGAGTTATATAATGCTTCTATGGGGAGCCCTAAGCCATTTAAAAAAGAAAAAATGTTTTTTTTAATATATCCTATTTGTTGGGTTCCTAAATTCCTTTGTTTCCCGATGATTGATTTTTTGTAAACATAAATTTTAGAAATTTGGTATCTATCTTTATATTATGTTCGTAACAACCTTGTAAGGATGTTACGGTTAGTTTTAGTTTCTTATTAGTGGCAAGTAATGTTTATAGATTATCGTTTTATTAGTACAAGGATATAAGACCATTTCAGGTTTAGAATTTGATTGAATATGAGAATAAAGTAAAATGGGTGTATTAAATATATATAAACCTTGTAGTACATTTCGGGTGAAGTGTTCTAATCTACTTACTGTCTGAAAATTCATAGTTATTCTACTTTAAAATGTTTTTTGTCGTTGCTTGGGATGATTTGAAGGGAGATAATCCAATAAAGTTGTTAATACTGCTAGTTAATTATGTTTAAAACTGGGTCGATTTTGTGTCTTAAATGTGTTAAAGGGAGGTAATGCAGTCTTGGTTTTGCAGACACAGTATATATATATATATATATATATATATATATATATATATATATATAATTTCCACCATCATCCTAAATATAAGCCATTATATTTGAATGGCCTCCAGGCCTTGATAAGTGGTGACTAATCGGTAAAAAAGAGAAAAAATATTTATTATTGTATTATTTAACATGCGTTGTGTTCTTTCTTACGTCCTGTTGTCAGGTGGACTATCTGTATTGTTATATTTCGGGAAATACACTTTCATC
Organism: Euprymna scolopes; assembly: GCF_053919585.1. Taxonomy (NCBI): domain Eukaryota; kingdom Metazoa; phylum Mollusca; class Cephalopoda; order Sepiida; family Sepiolidae; genus Euprymna; species Euprymna scolopes. The sequence goes on from NC_136495.1 coordinate 128,248,297, forward strand.
AGTCATGGCGGTTTGTATTCGGTTTTTATTAAATTTTCATATCATTGAGTTACTGCAAATGAAACAGCATTGAAGTCAGCATCATTCTCAGTCGAGGGGCCCAAAATTCTTTTTTTTAATTCATCAGGCGTCAGTAGGAAGAAGTGGGGGCAGGTATAAATAGAAAAAAAAAACACACAATAATGTCATGATTTTCATATGAATTTTCAAAATAAGGAATTTCTATTACCGTTTTTTGCATATCTTATTTTTTTTTAATACGAATTGTAATCCATTAATATAATGTACAAGAATATTATAAGAAAAACAATGTAACACTATAATATTTAGCCGCAACCGATTTTTGCCAAAAATATTTTCATAAACGGAAAATCTTCGATATTGGTATAAACGTCATCTTTTATGAGAACAACAAAACTGGAAAATAAATCTCATATAATAATCATTTATTTAAATGGAAATGGACATGTAAATCTAGCAATATTTTGTTGTATATGTTCTCTGTAAGCAGAAAAAAACGAGTTTTGGAAAATGAGAGTTTCTTGTTTTTTGTTCAAAATGTGAAAATGTTTCCCACCATCCCGAATTATATAACAATAAATAAAAGAAATCCTGAAAGCGTAAATGAAAGTTTCTCTGAAATATAGATATTTTAGAAAAAAATAACATTTATATTGTTGTCAATTGGTTTTTGTCTATGGTATTGTTCAGGTTTATTGTTTTTCCTCCATATTGCGTACATCCTTATTAAATACCTATATACTAACGACGAGGGATATTTGAACATATCTGGTATTTATTTATTTATTTTTATTACATTTTCACCCCAAACAAGGCATATTGCCACTTTGTTGTAGGGGGCTACTATCAGGGACATGGGCATCAGTGGTACTGTGTAGGGAGTTGGGCAGCAAGATTTCGGTTCACGTTGCACTTGAACTTCTGCATGTCAATACAGTTGGGGAAGCAGGGACCCGGCAGGGAATTCCAACGTTCAGCTGTCCTGGGGAAAGAATTACTGGAGTAGAAGGCTCTCTTACATCTAGGGATCTCTACTGTGAAGGGTGGGATTTAGCTGCTTGTCGGGTTTGTCGCGGGGTATTTATGTCGAGGGGGCACAAGTGTTTGCAGTTCGTCAGAGCATTCACCGTTAAAGTCCTTGTAGAAAAGGCAGAGGGATACAACATTTGATCGATGGGACAGGGGCTGAAGTTTTGATGCCAGTTCAGGACCTATCAGATTGGCGACTCTCTTTTGAACCTTGTCTAGGAGCGAGAGACTAGTGGTAGATGCACGAGCCCAAATGTGACAGCAGTACTCCATACATGGGCGAATGGTGGCCTTATAGAGTTATAGGTAACTTTCGGGTGTTAGTATCTTTCTAGCACGGTAGAGAGAACCTACCTTCTTCGCAGCGGTCCTGGCGATACTTTCTTACTTCAAATTGTTGCGTGAGTACACATAATAATTTGCATTTTTGATGTTGTACAAAATTTTATAACCTCTTTAACAAATTCATCATAAAATCAAGTCCGCATTAGATTTGTTAAAATAAATGTGCGTTCGAATAAATAAATTTTTGTTCTGCAATTACACACACGCATCAACTTACTGTTATATTAATCATGAACACATTTTCTTAAAAAATAAATACATGCATAGTTTTATAGAAACCACAGTCGATCATATAAACAATTATGGATTAAAAATATTGAAACATTGAAATGTGAATAAAATTATAACGATTGTGGCAATTTTTCAAGATTTGTTTTCTATTTTATGCTAATAGTGATTCATGATCAATATGAATATAAAAAATTCTGACAAATCAAAATATCGCTTAATGATTAATTCGGACCAATCTAGCATACAAAGTCTAAACGTCTGTACGTTCGTTTGTTTTATATCAGCGAAAAACGAAAACATATCAGGATAATTATATTACCTTTGTAAATTTAAAATAGGAAAAGAAAAGTGAATACAATATTTATCTTTTTTGCAAAAGTAAAATATAAAATTTTAATTTTTAAATATTGTTTCTATTAAAACAAAAATAATAAGGCAATTTTATAAAATAATAAATGTGCTAAAAGTGTGACTAAAATATTCCTCTCTTTACCACATTTATAATATAAAGTTTGTATTTGTAATTGTATCCAATATTTTGTAAAATTAAAATACTTGCGTAATTAATTTTTTGTATAGACAAATATATACCTTTTTGAGAATTAAAAATATTAAAATATGTATAAAATATTCATGATTTTTATGAATTTAAAATATTACACTTTAATTTGTAAATTATGAGAATAGTTTGCCAAATGAAAAAGTATTCGTATAATTATAAATATTATTAATTTACAGAAGAGTTGTTACAGAAACAGTTGACAGAGCAGCATCACAACACAAACACCTTCTTATTCGTGTTCGTACAGTTTTATTATTGTCGTAGAAAATCCACATCAATATTTAGAAGTCATCCGACTAAAACAAGAAGCTGGCTTTCAGTGACGTATCAAAATAGCGACTGGTGTAGACCACTAGACAAATGAGTAAAACGAGCTGAACCAAAGGTAGGAAAGACTAGATTAGACAATTGTGAAGAAGACATATTATACTAGTATTTACAAAATGCGGTGATTTCCATTTTCTATATAGTTTTTACAGAAGAGTTATCACAGAAACAGTTTGTAAGGACAACATCACAATCCAAGAAGCCACCTTCTTTATACTGCTCTTACAATTTCTGAACAATTATTAATTATTGCGGATAGAAAATTCAGATCAGTTTATAGAATTTATCTGGTTATTTCATATAGTAAGACCAAAGGAGAAGCAGTTTTGGGCACGTGCAGAAGAATAAAAGTCAAACACGAGCCTTTTAATCTAGAGTTTTAACGCACCGAAGTGTTTCTTTGTAACTTTCTTTAAAGTATTAAACGCGTGGCCGTGAAATTTGCAACATATAGCAAAATTAATGTTCCATCTGGGACAGCATCAAGCTTACGTGGCATATAGTGAGCTCGAGAAAACTCTTTGTGTTGGCAATTACAGATTCACTATAAGTAAAAGTCTTTGTTACATAAAATCACGACATTAATTAAATTCCTCTATGAAGGTTAATATATAACATTTGTTAAGTCATTGGCTACATCATCAATATTTGCATGAGTTCATTAGAAAATGAGATACGGTAGTTCAAAATGTGAAAGGAAATTCTGGTGCATCCTGTATCATCAAGCCAGCTTCCTCCTCATTCATAGAACGTACTTATTTAAGCAATGGAACCCAAAAGATAGAAACCATCAATAACGATGAAGTGTCCAGAAAGAAAGAAAAACAACAAAAAAAACCCTAAAAGACAAAACTATACTTGAATACAGATGATGATGAATTGAAATGGCGAAAAAACTTTGAACGGGTACTATTCCTTCCAATTACAGTTAGAAAGTGGTATCTAGCAGCGTTATTCTTTGTATGATAAAACGGAAATCTTCAATGTATTTTATAGCATAAGATGTTCTCGCTATAAAAGAATGTATAAAGTTATAAATAAAATATGGCTATTTTTTTTTAATAATTTGGTTACCTATATTTTCAGTAACAAATTGTCATTTATATATATAGCAAAACATACAGACAAACTCCCTCTCTGTCGCACTCGCTTATATATATATATATATATATATATATATATATATATATATATATATATATATATAAAGAGAGAGAGAAGTTTTTAGCATTGTGTATAATATGAATAGATGCTTACATCTTTGCATTCAACTCTCGTACACACAACGCGCACACACACATACACACACGCACACACACACGCACATATATATAATGCAATTATGTCATCAAAGAAAAACTTTTAACAAAGCAAAACATATCACGATAAGAAAAGCTGAAAACTATTAAGTGAAAGATGAAGAATAAAAGTTATATATTACTATATTTCATTATCAGAACAATACGGGAATATAAAACGGTAAGATTTAGAAAACTGAACCTCTTTAGGCCATGGCATTTCGAAGTAAATTGCTTCTCATTAAAAGGGAAGAATAGCTGAAAATATTTAGAAATTCTGTTTGTATAATTTTAGCATTTCTTCTTCTAATGAGAAACATTTAGCTTCGAAATGCCCTAGCCTAAAGAATTTTCGTTGTTTTCTTAATGTTCCCCTTTACATTTCTATTGTGCTGATGATATAATAATGTTATATATAACTTTTATCCCTCATTATTGATTTAATAATAATAATAATAATAATAATAATAATAATAATCATAATAATAATAATAATAATAATAACAATAATAATAATAATAATAATGCACTGATGATTCCCGAAAGGATGAAACACTAGTGTCTGTAGGTATTTAAGTTTATTATAGAAATAATTACTGGATATTTACAGCCATATTTATTGGACTTTGCTGAGTATTCTTTTTCATTTTTCTTTTAAACTTTTTTGAGAATTAAAAATACTAAAATATGTATAAAATATTAATGATTTTTATAAATTTCAAATATTACACTTTAATTTGTAAATTATGCGAATCGTTTGCCAAATGAAAGAAAATATTCATACAATTATAAATGTTATTAATTTAATCGAGAATTGCAAATATCACAATAAACTCTTATATTATTTTCGTATGAAAATAAACGAAATGCTATTTTCTGACATATCTTTCTGAATAATACACGAAAAAAATTAAAATATTTATAATATCATATAGTCGTTTTTTTTAGATTCAGATATTACTAAGGCTTGGACAACATCTAATTTTTTTTATTGCTTTGACTCTTGAGTGTGTGTCTGTTTATATCTTATATACTTTTATATAGAGTGATGTAGTTCTCGGTTGATAACTTGTCTGTGTCGGATATATACATACTTGGGAGTAAAATAGCAAAAATAATATTCTTTCAATTTTTCTTTCTATAACTGTTTTAAAAAAATTATCTAACCATGAAAAATCAATACTGATCCATACTTAATTTTTGCTAAAGTTTTTCATCTGAAAACTCAATATAATAAGGAACCTCTCATCTTTATTTCGTATTTCTTTGTTTTGAATAAAATATTGTAAGTTCAATTCTATATCTCGACTTATTCTATTTATAGTAATAACTATATATACATACTAACATGTGCGCCCGGTGTTGCCCGGGTGTTTGGAGGTGTATGCTGAGCAAAAACAAAAAAAAAAAAAGAAAAGGGTCAATTTTAAAAAAAAAATTGACCCCTATTATGACCCATTACCATTTATTGTTTTGGGCTTAAATGAAGTTATTAAGTTAGACCCATTTCCAAGGAAGCTATATCTAAAATTTAAAGTGTTTAGACTCAAAATTGTCGGAGGAGTTTGAAGGAGTTCTCACAGGTCAAATCGTTGATCTTTGACACCTTAATAGCACAAATTTCTGTCCGAAAACGGATCACATAGATTTTCCCAAATCTCAATACCCTGTATATCAAATTTCGAGTCTGTAGACTAAAAATTGACAGAGTTATTGCGTATGGAAATGTACACAGACACACAGACAGCCACACAGACACGTTCACTATATATATATATATATATATATATATATATATATATATATATATATATATATATATATATATATATACCAGAGGTTTATAAGAAGCGTAGATACATTATCAAACCTATGATTTCTTTTTAAAGGTTTACCTTAAGTATTTCTGCCGATTGCTGATGCAATTTTTTCCCTGTAAAAAAGTTTGTGAGCATTAAGATTTACAGAGATTTGTTCGGCTTTTAAAATTATATACTCTGCGCGTCTGTCTGTCTCTTCCACTATAGACCAGTTCGTGACAATAACATTTCAGATTAGAACAGTAGTGCGAATAATCAAACTTTTTTTTTACAAAGCAGTCGCCACTTATAAATGTTCGGAGGCCGCTCGAGGATAATTGTTAATGAGTGTGCGATAGTCAATGGGAAAATATCATAGTGAGCGTTAGTAGTGAAAATTTGGTAAATTGGATTACTGCTCATCAAGAACTGGTTCACATTGGACTTTAAAGACAAGGATAATGTTGTCAGTTGGAAAGAAGGGAAACGGAACAGGCGTGCAGTTCTAAGAAAGAAGCTTCGTTCATGGAATCTACTTTTAGATTTAAGCACAGATAAAGAGTGGGGGAAAATGTTGATAGTGGCTTCAGCTAGACGAGAGTTTTTCATGAAAGTCAAGGAAAGTGGGAACATAAATTGGAGCTCAGACGAGCACTTGCCATGAAAAGAACGATAAAGCAGGAAGAGAGTTGAAGAGGTTGCAGGGAAGAAATAATGGCAGCCTCACAAGGCTGCGAAGTTTTTTTTAACTCTATCAAAGATGGATAAGGTGCTTTTAGAAGCTCCTGCCTTGATGTGTCAACAGTACTCCAGCCTCGCAGTACTTGACTTTTATACAGGGAGAAAATTGCATCAGCAGTGAGATATCTTCTGGGACTGTAGAATGATTCCACCATTTTTCCAGCAACATGGCAATGGATTTGATGTGCGCGTTTCATCTCAGATCAGGAGTAAAGGTCAGACCCAATAGCGTGTCAGCCTCCCCAAGACGAGAGCTATTCATTTCAATTGATACCAGACGAGAATCAGAGCATTGATGATGCAAAGATAGAAGCTTGGTTTTAGATGCATTAAAATTAATCCGCCACCTCTTTCACCATTACACCACATGCTCAAGATCAGAGGAGAGAATCAGAGAGAACTTAGTCGTTTACGGCCTAAAAAGTATTGCCGTAAATGGTTACGAATGATTTTGAATACGGCATTAATACTGTGAGCTTCTAATTAACTACAAATCTTTTGAACCTATCAGAGAGAAATTGTTTAATAATTGAATGAAAAATCTTGTCCAGCTATACTGTAGCTGGAGATCTTGTGGAGTTGACTGTTATGCTATACCCTATTAAAGGCATTTTATATGACAAGAGCAATTACCCTAGATAGGAAACCTCCGTCGAGAGATTCGTTAATCCTATGAGATATAATTGTTAGCATATCCGCTATAGATCTAGCAGAGCGGAAACCATATGGCATGTCACTGAGGCGGTTATTTTGCTCAAGTGGTTGACTTCTTCTCTATTTGACACAGATTTCATCAACTTACTCATGATGTACATGAAGCTTATTGATATGTATTGAGAGGTAAATAATCGATTACCTGAATTTTTAAATACGGGATATATAGATGGCGTTTTTTCAGGGCCCTGGGAAGCAATTCTCCTTAAGACAACACTTAAACAGCTTTGTAGCTGTGGGAGTGAGTTCTGATTGAAGCTTTTTCAGCACTATAATTGGAATACCGTCAGGGCTAATTGCTTTACTGGAGTTTTTGATTAGCTTGTCAACGTGCACAGATATTTGAATGTTGCATAGCGTGTTTTCAGATGAAGGAAACAATATGGAGGGGAGGATGGCGGCCCTAATCACATAAGGTAGAATGGGCTGCAAAGTTATTGGCAAAGAATTTGACTGTGTCCGATTAACTCAGGTTCATTGATAATGGATGGGATAGAGCACACACTTCTATCTAGGACTTTGTTTGTTATTTACCAAAACTGGTGGGAACCAAGCCGTTGCTTAGCTACTTTGAATTTAACGGACTGAGCATATAGCTCTTTCGCATTCTTTATTACTCTTTTACAGTGGTTGCCGGCAGCCCTAATAGCGCCTTTAGTCTCACTACATCTATTACGTTGGAAGCAATGGAAAAAGTGATTTTTTATATTATTTGTTTTTATTACATTTTAACCCCAAACAAGGCACATTGACACTTTGATGTAGGGGGCTACTATCAATGACATAATCTACAGGGGTACTATGTTGGGAGTTGGGCAGCAAGATGTCGGTTAACGTTACACTTGAACTTCTGCATGTCAGTACAGTTGGGGAAGCAGGAATGGATATCTACTGTAAAGGGGTGGGATTTAGCTGCTTGTCGGGTTTGTCGCGGGGTATTTACGTCGAGGGGGTACCAGTGCTTGCAGTTCATCGGAACATTCACCGTTAAAGTACTTGTAGAACAGGCAGAGGGATCCTACATTTCATCGATAAGAAAGAGGCTGAAGTTTAGATGACAGTTCATGACCTATCAGGTTGGCGACTCTCTTTTGAACCTTGTCTAGGATCGTGAGATTAGTAGCAGATGCACCAGCTACAATATTACAACAATACTCCATACATGGGCAAATGGTGGCTTTGTAGAGGTACAGGATACTTTCTGGCGTTAGTATCTTTCTAGCACGGTAGGGAGAACCTAACTTCTTCGCAGCGGTGCTGCCAATGCTCTCAATGTAATTGTTCCAACTCATGTTTCCTAAGAGCGTTAGGCCGAGGAGTTTAAAAGATATACTTTAAGATAAAGAGTATTTGGCCATTGCTATTAGTGGTAGAGAAGGTTTCTTGTAATTATTGAAGGAAACAAATAGTTTCTGTAAGTATGAAGATTATATATATATTATACGTGTTTGTGTGTCTGTCTGTCTGTTTATGTACATTTCCCTACGCAATAACTTGGTCAATTTTAAGTCTACAGTCTCGAAATTTTATATATATAGTGCTGAGACTTGGGAAAATTTTTGTGATGGTTTTCGGCCAGAAATTTGGCTGTTAAGGGGTCAAAGTTCAATAAGTTTACTTTTGAGAACTCCACCAAACTCCTCCGACAATTTTTGGCATGAACAGTTGAAATTTTAGATACAGGTTCATTGGGCATGGATCTAACTTAATAACTTGATTCGAGCCCAAAAGAATAAATGTTAAGGGGTCATAATAGGGGTCAAAGTTAAATAAATTGACCCCTGCGGTCTCTACCTTATTACTGAGGTAATTTCTGGTCGAAAAATTTGAAATTTTACAGAAAGGGTATTCAGAGATAGGGCAAGCTTTTTCATCGGTTGGGTCGAAAATTTTTTAGTTACTAATATATAAATTCATGTATGTATGTATGTTTGCATGTCTGCATAAAACTTTCGACAGAGGCGATGGATTTTACCAAGATCAGTATCGTTTTAAAGTTTGACCTTTCATACGACAAATATCGAAAAATTGGCTAAAAACATTAATATCTTAACCTTCACCCAGGCATTTTCTACAGGAGGTTTCCTACTTCGCGGTACGGGTTCGAGCCTGCCTTCTTACTACCACTTTTTTCTTTGCTCAACATACACATCCAAACAATATATTTTAAAACGATTACATAGATTTTCCCAAATCTCAGTACCCTGTATATCAAATTTCGAGTCTGTGGACTAAAAATTGACAGTTGAGTTATTGCGTAGGGAAATGTACCCAGACATACAAACAGATAGATAGACAGAAAGACAGACACACAGACACGTTCACTTATATATATATATATATATATATATATATATATATATATATATATATATATATATATATATATATATATATACTAGCTTTACCCTGCCACGCGTTGCTGTGGCTCAAATTGGCGCAATGGAAAAAGTTCCAAAATGAGAAAAAGCATGTTTCTTATAGGTTTAAATTTCCATTTTGCATGGGTACAGTTTTTGTTGTTCCATTTTCTTAGCTGATATAGAGATTTTCCGGTTTGGTGACTCTTGAATATGTAACATAAATTGTCCATGTGAAAAAACACTCAGTATGTAACTGTAAGGCCCACAATTGTAAAGATTGTTCCCTGTGCTTTGTTGATGGTTATTGCAAATGACAATAAAATTGGAAAGTGCAATTTGCTAAAGTGTAATGATGTATCCGGTGGAATCATAGGAATGCATTGAATGAAGATATATTCATCTGTGAAAGGTCCTGTTAAGATTGCTGTTTCTATGATATTGTTTGTTATTTTTTTTTTACTGCAAGCTATGTGCCATTGCAAAGCTTGGATTGGTTTATATTTCACAACATGATAATTAGTACACCAAATTTCAGTTACAATACATGCGGTGGCATCCCTGGCAAATATAACTGTTGGATAATTAACCACTTTATCTGCTTTCACAACAGTGTCGATGGATTTGTATTTGACTACCTCACTTGGAATTTTACATTTAATTATAGCGTTAAGTTCATGGGCATCTTTGTATTGACCTGCAAGAATAGCTCATTCACTTAGTCAAATGGAATTCTTATATTTTGAATATCTGCAAAAACCTTTTAAACTAACTATTCTTTTGATGAAATAAAATTACAGAAATTACAGAAGTTAAAAGTCAAAGAATTTTGCCCTTAACTCTGATCAGCTGGCACTTTTTCGTACCCAATTTCCCACAAGTGATGCAAAAGTTTTTGTGCAGATCGAACAGTCTGCAACTGTACATGCATATTTTGAGTTAAGTTTAATGTCTTCACATGGAACAAAAAAGTAGAGTATTTGAGGCAAGCATTTATTTCATCTGCTGGTGTTGATTGAAGAATAACAGGTAACATTTGTCTGAAATCTCCTGCAAGCAATATTACTGCATTCCCAAATGGTCTGACATTGCCACGCAAATCTTGCAAGGATCGACCAAGAGCCTCAAGTGATTTTTTGCGTACCATTGTGCATTCATCCTAAACAATAAGTTTGCATTTCTGCAATATTTTCCCCCATATTGGATGTTTTGGAGATGTTGAACATGAGATTTTTGAAAAGTTGAATGTTTTAAAGTAGAATAAATAATTCTACTTGGCAGCAAGGTCGCAGGTATTCCTCATGCAGCAAGGGCTAAGGCTATGTCATTTTGTTACCAAATGGCTGCCAAAATCAATTTAATTAGAAAGGTTTTACCAGTTACTTCTGGTGCTGTTCAAGGTAGCAGTAATTTCCAAATAACTTCTATTCTCACAGTCAGTAAATTAGGTGACTAAAATAGGATTTATCCATGTTTATACAATGCCTTATTCACTGTAATTAATTTAGGAGACTAAAATAGGATGAGGGATTAGAGATGGACAGATACTGAGGAAGATATATAGATAGAAAAGAGACAGTGAGAGGAAAATAGAGAAAGAGAAGGAGATAGAGAGATAAAGGGATTGATAGATAAACAGAGAGAGAGAGGTGGAGTGTTAGAAACAGAGAGGGATGAAACAGAGGAAAGGAGAGAGATAGAGGGAGTTAGAGAGAGAAAGGGGCTCAAAGAGAGATGGAGAGGGTGATATAGAGAGAAAGATAGATTGAGAGAGGGAAAGGGAGAGATGGATAGAGAGAGATATTGAGAGAGGGGGAGAGAAACAGAAGGTGAACTACACTTCACCGTTTTTTTCCTCGTTCAGTAGAGAAGAAATCTTTCGAGACTGAGGCAATTTTAATGTTTTGTTATTATCCAGAGTACCCCTTTTGGGGGGGGGGGTAGATTTTCCTCGCATTAGAAACCGACCGGGTTATCTGTACTTTCACTTAACAAATTAATAAAAGAAAAACATATTGTAAAATTTGAATTTAACAGGAAAATACTATTTTAAAAAATAGCACGCTAACATAAGTGCATAAGTGCCACTTTAGGTACTCCTTGGGCGTTGAGTTCCATGGCGACCAGCATAATAATTTAATGGTCGCTCCTTTAGCCCCCCCCTCCAAGTCAAGGCTAATGCATGCGCATGTAACATTTCTTTTATTTACTGACGTTGGCTTAGTAACTAAACGATTTATTGATAATTTCGTAACCCTTAAACGCATGCCGGAAGATTTAAATTGGTTCATTATTGTTGTAATGAAAAAAAAAGTTTCATTCAACACAAAACCAAAAACACATATTAATGATAAATGATTTATTATTCTATTCATTGAAATTTACTAATTTTTAAATTAAAAATTAAAAAAAAAGTTAATAATAAAATAGTTGCTTATGTGCGCATAAACAACTTGTTTTTTTTTTAGATTAGGTCCACCTTATAATCACCCCCCTCCCCAACCTCCTCATATTAAGAACAGCTTCCGGAATAAACACCACTTTTGGAGGGGGGGCTATTTGCAAAATGTAACTGATATTTGTTGTCAGCATACCCACCCGAAAATACTATTAAAAGAAAAGGAGGGGTTCAGTGCCCGTGGCAGAGAAGTAGATTTATTTATCAATAAAAGTTGCAGAGAAGTAAATTTATTTATCAATAAAAGTCGTCATTTAAAAAAGAGAATTGTGGAGGTGGACCTAAATGTTTTGTTTTCGCACTATTCAACAATTTGTTCGTCTGCGCATGTAAATTAAAAAAATATTTGTAAAAGTGAGAAGTTATTAGTAAAGGATTTAGTTTTTTTAAAAATATATTTATTTTTTTTTTACATTAGATCCACCTCCACAAATGTTAAGAACGGCTTTCAGAATAAACACCCCCAACCTCTCCATGTTAACAACGGATTTCGGAATAAACACTATTGGGGGGGATATTTAAAAAAAAAGTCGATAAAAGTCGTCATTTAAAAAGAAATTTAAAATCAAATGTTTGTAAAAAGTGAGAAATTATTAATAAATGTTTAGTAACATTTTTCGGTGCTAATGCAGAGAGTGATCTGCGCTATTTTTTAAATCGTGTTTTTTTTTAATCAATTGCAAGGTTAAAGTACAGAATAGGTACAGAACACCCTCCCCCCATGTTAAGAATGGCTTTTTAAATAATAACGTTATTATTTCAGCATGGATCACTCTCTGCATGAGTACCCATTTTTCTTTTAATATTCATAAAAAGTAAAACTTTTTTCAAAATAAATAAATAAATAAATAAATAAATATTTGTAAATGTGGCAGATAATCGTTTAGTTACGGCAACGTCAGTAAATAAAATATGTTACGCGCGGGGTGAGGTGCGACTATTATTTTTTTCTACTGGTCGCCATGGAACTCAATGCCCAAGGAGTACCAAAATTTAATTTTTTGGTCAAATAAATAAATTTCAAGCAATTTTTGCAATAAATAATAGATAGCAACTTCGTTAATTTTACGACTCGCCCCAGCATATTATAAACACCCTAACTTCCCCATGTTAAGAATGGCTTTCGAGGTTTATGGAAGGGCGTTTTTTTTTAACATGGGGGGGGTTAGGGTGTTTATAATACGTTGAGGCATGTCGTAAAAATGAAACAGTTTAGAAAAAGTTAAAACAAACTTTTTTATGTAAACAATGCCGTGAAAATAAACTAAACAATTAAAACGTAATGTTTCATGAGTGAAGCCTTAACATAAATAAAATTTAAAAAACATAAGTACATAAATGAATTTAAAGTTTTAAAATATGGGATTATTATTATTTTTTTTTTGTGTGTGTGTGTGTGTGTGTGTGTGTGTGTGTGTGTGTGTGTGCTAATGCAGAGAGTGATCCGCGCTATTTTTTTAAAATCGTTTTCCACGTTTAAAGTTTTATGATATGTTTTTATTTAATTGTAAGATTAAAGTACAGAATAGGTACAAAACACCCTCCCTTCCCCATGTTAAGAATGGCTTTTTAAATAATAACATTATTATTTCAGCACGGATCACTCTCTGCACGAGTAAGTTTTTTTTTTTTTTACTTATCGAGTTAACAGAAAATGAAATCTTTCGTCAATTCGTGGCTGTGAAATGAATCGAACCGAAATTCAGTTTTATCAACAGAACAGATTCGCAGTAAAAAACATATATTTATTTTATTTAATATTTTAATTTTAATAAATCGCGAGGTAAATTTATTTCAATAACATAAAAACATACCTCGACTCTAAAGATGGGTTGTCTGAAAATTTCAAATAAACTGGTAACTTAGAAATAGGGTTTTATTTGTTTAGAACAAACCAACTTTACATTTATATATATATAAGATATATATATATATATATATATATATATATATATATATATATGTATATGTGTGTGTGTGTGTGTGTGTGTGGGTGTAAATACAATTCATATTTTTGAAGAGATACCACAATGTTTTATTGCAGTTCATTTGCGAATTACATAAAATTATTTTTTTATATATATACGTTTGCAGATCCAGTATAATTTATTTAAATATTTTAAGTAATTTAGAAACAATCTATATTTTTTTTATCGCTAATTCACGTCAAATAAGGATGTTAGGGGCTACTATTTGGGACAAGAACTGAACGGACACTATGTAAGAAGTTAAGCAGCAAAATGTTTGTTCGATTACATTTAAACTTTTTCATGGCAGTACAGTCAAAGAAGGAGGACGTCGAGAGGAAATTTCAAATTCTAACAATTAAAGGGGAGACAACTATTTGAGTATAAGATCTCTCGGCATCTAGGGATCTTTACAGTGTAAAGGTGGGATTTTGCTGCTTTTCGGATTAGTAGGGGAATGCACTTTGGAGGGGTAGAAGTGCTAAGAGTTCATCGGAGCACATTCCATTAAAGCATTTGTAAAATAGGCACAGGCATGCAACACTTCATCAATGAGACAGAGGATGGAATTTGGTTGATAGTTCAGAACTTATTAGATTGGCACATCTTTTTTTTTTTACACAGTGATCACCACTTATCAAGGCCCGGAAGCCACTCAGGGATAAGGGTTATTGCAAGTACATTACGTTAGTGTGGAGATTTGATGAATTGTTTACTTGAGGGGGCGGTTCATTAGAAATTTGTTAACGTCTTCCCCCACTGAACCACGCTCTCGAGATCAGAGGAGAGAGAATCCAAGAGAACTTCGTCGTTTACAGCCTTTGATGTGTTGCCGTCTTTTTGAATCCTGTACTGTTAGCCATGGATGTCAGTGTTTCAGAAAGTTTCTCGTGATTAATTAAGGAAAGAAGTTTAGTCTTGATGACACTGAGTGTTTCCATCCATTTATATCCTCATTCCACTGCAGACTGGATATGTTTATCTAAAGTTTCAGCCATTATTTTATATGTGTTCATCCGTTTTTACCACGTGTCTGATATAAAGCGTGGTGTCATCAACAAATATTCCCATCTCGGAGACAATTTTATCAGAGACTTAATTTATGAATATCAGGAATAATAAAGGTCAAATGATTTACCACATAAGCGCACCAGCATATCTATTACGTTGCGTTGATGTACGGCTATTCGAGATCAACCTGGATTTTCTCCAAGAAGGATTTTATTTTATTTATCCAATAATACCATATGATTTAATTTTCATAACAAACCCTTGCGCCAGACCTATGCTTCTTCCAGTATGTGGTATATATGTTCAGAGCGTACAGTTTGGATATCCCCTGTTGGTCGGAAAGAAGTTAAGTATCTATGAGATAATGAACTAGTGCTTGATTAATTAAGGACTCAAGGATTTTGGCAAAGGGAGGGCTTAAGCTAATAAAACGATAATTTATTGGGCTGGTTTTTCGTTAGAATTCTTGCAATTAGGTTCCACAGAAACAGTTTTCCAGCAGTCAGGAAAGCAAACGTCTATGAGACAGTTGTTGAATTTGGAGAGAACTGGGACAACCTCAACGAAATATTTTTGAAACAGTATAAACAGTATAGCTAGAGTGAGATCAGGTCGACAAGCCTTTGATATCTTCTCTTGGATGCTGCTATTTCGCTCCTAAAAAATTTTTTACCTCTAAATTGCTTTGTCTATTTAATTGGACTTATGCCGAATAAATCTGCGATATGCATGCTGCCTTGGATAAATGGCAGCGGCGCAAGTAGATGTGACACACTGTGGAGAGTGGGGTTTGATATAAAATTTGCGTGTGGGGACATGCGCTTCAATTAGTGCTTTGAACCATTCATTGGTCTCATTTGGGCACTCTTCCATAAGAAGGACAAAGATATTTCCTCATAGAACCACTCTGATGTGATTGCTGATGTCTTCCCAGTCAGCTTTCTTGTAATACTTCGTCAGTTGAAGCTATAGCTCTTTAACTTGGGGGTAAGAGCTTGAGATGATGTCTAATATTATTACAACATTATCAGCGTGAGCAGTGCTAATTTGTTACACAATTGGTCTAGGAGGATGCTTATCCTGTCGATCTGGGAGACTTGTTGGTAACATTACTTTCCGTGTCAGGGAATGGGATATAGAAAAGTTATGTATAATGCTACCAGTTGCACCTGTGTAACTGCAGAAAACAAGTTATTGTGGTTGACATTAAAGTCACCAAGCACATGTACTCGGGTACTGATATCTAGGGAGAGTGCTGCATCTCTGCTGTCAGAGAAACGGTTGATTAGGGCACAGCCGGTGGATGAGGGAGAACGGTAGAGAAAAGTTCTGATTCTCTGATTCCAGGTTGGATTCCCTTAGAAAAGGGGAAAGTGTTACAAATATAGACTCCATCCATGCATGTGTTTTGTCTAAGTCCTTGCAGCAAATTAGAATATAGCCAAAAATGTTAAAGTGGTAATAGAAAATGGAGAAGTGTAGGTTGGTTTCACTAAGGGCTAATATATCGGGGGAGATTGCTAGGAGAAATGATTCTATATCGTTTAAGCAAGTTCTAAGTCCACAGATATTTGTAGATACGTGCCTAAAGGGGGGAGCGAATTGATTTTATTTGAGTGTGCGTTTGGTTTTGATAAATCTGTATCCGAATAGAATTTGCATTTTAATGTTATGAATGATCACAATCCGAGATGCAATCATAATGTGTATGAAAATTCAATTTTATCCACATTAAACATCCAATGAAAGGTTTTACATTATCTTCGTTCTATTTTTTAAAAATCTGTTTCAACTCTGAAGCTTTTCGTGGTGTATCCGGAGCATCAGTAAGGTCTGTCCAATGTCCTGCTGGCTTGCTAGGCCGGGAGAAGTCTCAATTGTTTCACTCTACATGAAGAGACATTCGATGAGCCAAATAAACTTATGATGGTCTCTGGTTTGTGATTTCATTTTCAAAATCACTAAAAGCTACACAAATAGGCTTTTTTAAAATTACATTTTCACCTCAAACAAGGCACATTGCTACTTTGGTATAGGGGGCTACTATCAGGGGCAGCAACTACTGGGGCACTATGTTGGGATTTGGGCAGCAAGATGTCGGTTCACGTTACCCTTGAACTTCTGCATGTCAGTACAGTTAGGGAAGCAGGGACCTGGAATGGAATTCGAGAGTCTAGCGGTTCTGGGGAAGAAACTACTGGAGTAGAAAGATCTTTTACATCTAGGGATCTCTACTGTGTGGGGGTGGGATTTAGCTGCCTCTCGGGTTTGTCGAGGATGTCTACGTCGTGGGGGCACAAGTGTCTGCAGTTCGTAAGAGCATTCACCATTAAAATACTTGTAGAACAGACAGAGGGATACAACGTTTCGTCGATTGGACAGAGGCTGAAGCTTAGATGCCAGTTCAGGGCTTATCAGATTGGCGGCTCTCTTCTGAACCTTGTCTAGGAGGGGGAGACTAGCAGCAGATGCACCAGCCCAAATGTGACAACAATACTACATACATGGGCGAATGGTGGCCTTATAGAGGCACAGGATACTTTCAGGTGTTAGTAGTTTTCAAGCACGGTAGAGAGAGCATACCTTTTTTGCAGCGGTCCTGGCAATGTTTTCAATATAATTGTTCCAACTCATGTTTCCTGTGAACGTTAGGCCAAGCAGTTTGAAAGATGTACTCTCAGACAGGAAGTCACTGGCCATTGCTATTGGTGGCAGAGAGGTTTCTTGTAATTATTGAATGAAACCAGTTTTGTCTTGGCAGCATTGAATGTGACCATTCATTTATGTTCCAATTCCCCTACAGATTGGAGGTCATCCTCTAGTGTTTTTGCCATTTCTTTAGTTATGTGTTCATTTGTTTTCCTGTCATGCCTGTTATAGAGCGTGGTGTCATCAGCATATATACCCATCTCAGAGGCAGTTTTGTCGGGGAGGTCATTAATAAATATTAGGAACAATAGAGGTCCAAGGATAGGCCCCTGAGGCACTCCCGCATTTATATCACACTGTTTAGATATACGACCGTCCAGGACAACCTGGATTTTTCTCTTATCTTAGAAGGATTTAATTATGTTAAGTATTCTACCAGTGATACCATATGATCTAATTTTCCTGAGGAGACCCTCATGCCATACCCTGTCAAAAGCCTTAGATATATCTAGAGCTACCGCTTTGCCCTCCCCCGCATGTCCAGTGAATGGTATAGACGTTCAGAGATTACAGTGAGGATGTCAGCTGTGCAACGGGCTTGTCTAAATCCATATTGTTTGTCAGTCAGAAATTTAGCATCTGTAAGGTGCCGGACTAGAGCATAGTTAATTATGGTCTCAAATATTTTGGCGAAAAGTGGGAGGAGGCTAATTGGGCGATAATTTGATGGGTCAGTTCTTTCGCCAGAATTCTTGAATACTGGTACCACAACAGCAGTTTTCCAACAGCCCGGAAAGCAAGATTCATTAAGGCATTTGTTGTAGAGTTTAGAGAGAATTGGAGCTACTTCGGCTGAGCACATTTTAATAGCACAGCTGGGATGAGATCAGGTCCACATGCTTTTAAAGTGTCAAGGTTTTTTATGATAGCGAGTACCTTAGCAAGGGTGATATTTAGATCGTCTAGTGTGGCGTCTGTCCGCAGAGGAAAATCAGGCAGAGGGTAGTTGGAAGGGTCCAGTGTGGAGTTCGAGGCAAACCGGCTGACAAGCATATTAGCCTTGTTGCTTGCTGAGCAAACAACCTCGTGATTGTTAGTTAGTGGGGGAATTGTTGATTGCCCATTATTTACTACGCTGTTGTAGATTTTCCAGAAGTCACGAGTTCCTAAGTTTTGTGTTTCGATGCGGTTTTTAGTGGTTTCAGTACATTCTCTCTTAGCTGTCGCTATTTCTTTCTTAACGTTACTTCTAGCTTCTATATACTTCTATTTGTTTGAACTGGACTTATGCCGGTTAAATCTGCGGTATGCATGCTGTCTTTGAGCAACGGCAGTAGCGCAAGTAGAAGTAAACCATTGGGGAAAGTGGGGCTTGCTATAAAATTTCCGCATGGAAACATGTGCTTCAATTGCTGTTTTGAACCATTCAGTGGTCTCATTTGCGCACTGTTCAGCAGGAAGAGAAAACATATTTTCCCATTGGAGGAATTCATATTTGAAAGAGAAAATTATGTAGCCGAGAAGAAAGTTGCTATTGTGATTACCTTCAGCGGATTCGTCGGTTTCTCTTCCCTCATTTTCTTCTTTAATCCTCACATTCCCTGAGCAATGTTTATTACCAGAGAAAAGTATTACTGTTTTCTTAATTGAAATCTATCCATAAAACACTTATCGCTCACCTTTTTTTTTTTTTACCTGGAAGTAGTATTTTTACCAATTTCAATGAACAAAAAATCAGAATGATATCGACGGAAAACCTGGGAGATTTAAAAATAGAACATATAGGTTATTACATGAAAATCATTGCTTAAACGCCTTCATTTTCGTAATAGTTATCTATTGAATGTTTGTTCACAAAAAGCCGCTTTTGAATCGAACATATTATAAACTCATTTTAATATTTCATCTTTCAACATATAAACGGTGCCAGGTAGAAGAATAACATACGATCTTATACAACGTATTTAAAAGCAGTCCATTTCAAAGTAGCTCTTTCGGCCCGTTGTGTACTGGTATATACTGAATAAGTTGCTTTATGAGCCATGTGTTTTTTCTTGTAGTTTTTCTCCTCCATTACCTATGCACATAATCGCAATCAAACGCACAATGAAAACCCTACTTCAAATACTTGTTTCCTTTTTTTATTCTACCATTCTCTGGCTACTTTTAAGTGGACCACACTAAAATTTTCAGATATTGCGTGAGATAATCCCGTGTCATGGAAGTGTGCAAAAAATATCTGCCAATTTGAGATTTGAGTTTTACCTTTCTGTACTTTTTTAAATAAATTCCAGATAAAATGACTAGTTTTTCTTAATTATCTTCCATTAAGCAATTAAAGTGTAACCCGGATATAAGAGACTCGAATATAAGAAAATGGACATAAGATACATTTTCTCTGGTCCCAAGTCAGAGCCTGTGTTAATGCAGAGCGTAGCCCGGATTACAGATATAAGAGAGATGAAAGAACAGGAGACGAAGTCTATTACATCCGGGTTACACAGTAATAAGATTTTTTCTGTTTATTCGTGTATTTTGACTTTGTTATAAAAGCAAGCACATTTTAACGATTTAAATATGCATTTAATCAATGATTTTCTTTATTCATTTCTTGTTAGTAACCCGACATTATTGTTTGAATTATTTTAATCTTTTTTTTTTTTTTTAATAAATATTAAATAAGATTTAGTTTGGCATTCACAAATATAGTTAACATTTACATTCTGTTAGGTTGTTTTGCATTACGGCACATCAACAGTTTTCATGTCTCTTCTTGCCAAATTCATTAAAGTTTGTAAAAAGTTCGTGTTCTTCTATGGGAAAAATGGTTGCGTTCATGTTTACTTTTCAGACTCTGGGTCATAAACTTTGTCATTATGTACGTACTGTTTGATCACAAAAATTCATATCACATTGTTACTTAAACAACATCCGGGCAAGAATAAAACGAACCAGATTCTTGTCAATGACACGAAAAAAAAAGGGGGGATCGGTTTTTTAATTTTTTTTATTTTAAATGCATTCAAGCATGTCGATGTGAGGCTTTGCTATCTGACTGTCAATCGGTCGCTCTGTCGTGCTTATGTTTGGACTAGCTTTTAGAAATGGATCTATACATCTCTATAAGACACACTACATGTCCACCTGTGTGCCGATCTGTCACGTTCAAGTTTGAAATAATTTTTCGACAATAGCGTGACATAATTACAAGCCGAGAACTGAAAAATAAGCTAAATAAAAACGTCTCAATCTGTAAAGTTATAAAAATGATATAATGTATGAAGAGGCATTGATGTCTTTTTTTTATCGACCTGCATACTAGTAAACGGTGTAGCCTTTGTTATTACAACATTACTTATGCAGACAATTTCGTCAATAAGCGGTGGATTTATTTATTTATTTATTTTCAGGTTGTACTTAGTTTAAAGATAAATAAAATATGTTCAAGTTATCACTAAGCCTTTTTTCTGGAAATGGTTTCTAGTCAGATTTGGGTACGCTTCTGTGTTTTTATCTTTTCAAAAGACATCTATATGTAATTGACGAAATCAACTAAACTGAAAATAACGAAAAAATATGAATGGTTTAAAAAGTTTAAAACTGTTCAGCTCGATATAAAATCCAATTTTCTTTTTCTCTGCTGTTACCTATACTACACTTTTGTCGATTTTTCATTTATAAACATTCAGATTGGAAGAAAAAAAATTGGGATTCGTCTATAGTAAAGACCAAAGTGTAATACATTTTATAAATAAATAAATCTGTCCAATCACACAAATATCAGTGAAATAAAAACGACTGAACGTAACGATCTCAAAGGTTTAGTGAAATAAGACAGCAAATAGCAAGTTAGACACACCTACGTCTAAAATTAAATCTATTTTCGTAGTCAGGCATTAAATCTATTTTCATAGTAAGGCATTCCCCTTTTTTGCCCCCCTTTTTTTCAATGTTCCTTGATACATTATCATTTCATTTTTGTAACTTAACAGATTGAGACATTATCTTATATGGTTGTGAATATTAAGTTGGACACTAGCGAAGTATCCCTTTTTCTTTTCATTTCTGACGGAGGGTGTACATACGTTTCTGGAAAATCTGTTATCTAAGCATAATGTATCTTATATGCGTCCATCAAATCGGCGAGATTAGAGATAAAGATGCTATTTCAAACTCGAGTGTGACAGATAGATGGATAAACAGAATAACTTATATAAACTCGTGGACAAATCTAAATACGCAAATTCAAACTTAAGCGTGACAGCCATACAAAAATACAATTTAAAACTTAAGCGACACGAATAGACAGACAGCGCATGGTAATATCTGATCATACAGCTTAGCAATCGTCGGTTGAATCGGTTGATTATTTGGTTTATTTTAGATTTGGTTTCTGAGAATGCCTGATCAGGTACCGGTTGTGATTTGATAACGGGACTAAGTTCGTATTTTATGTTTCCACTTCGTCCGGGGTATTAACAAAGCGAGACGTGCATTCCATGCCTTCATACTGGGTATTTTCAGAGCGAATCGCTCCCTCCAGCATCGACGATCGAGTTTGATAAAATGACGGAAGTCGACCTTTTGGAATCCGTGGTTTTCTGCAATAAGATATGAGATAAACAAAAACAGATTAGTTCAGTAAAAATACTCAATAACACAAATACAAAAAATAAAAACAGAATATGCATAATACTTTATATATATATATATATATATATATATACATATATATGTTTTTTTTTTATTATTTGAACCGAAGGTGTATTAATTTAATATATTACAGGTTGTTTCAACAGACAGGATAAAAATTGTCTGTCTATTGAAATAGCCTGTAATGAATTAAATTAATACACCCGAGGTTGAAATAATAAAAATATATATCTAGCTCTGCTAACGTATTGAGCATTTTTCCTTGTGCTTTTTTTCCATACTTCTTAATATATATATATATATATATATATATACATATATACATATATATATATATATATATATATATATACATAGACGCCCCCCATATATATATATATATATATATATATATATATATATATATATATATATGAGAAAAATACACTGATAAAAATACAAATTTACATAATTTATTAATTCATCAAAAATTTAAGGAAACAAGAATCTTACAACAGATTTTGCTTAGTCCATGGAGATTCAAACAGAAGTTTTTATTAAGCGTAAATAGTAAAATAAAACATTAGAGTGTTTTAGAATGACGATTTAGGATAAGATCGAAAACAGTGATTGAAATAATGGAAATAGCATTCCGACGAAATAGAGAAATAAAAAGGAACAAACTGTGTTAGATTTTCATCAACGTTTCGTCTTTATTTCAAGACTTTATCTGGATGAAAGTCTCGAAATAAAGACACAGTTTGTTCCTTTTTATTTCTCTATTTCGTCGGAATGCTATTTCCATTATTTTCACCCCCCACACCCGTGTGTGTGTGTGTGTGTGTGTGTGTGTGTGTGTGTGTCTGTGTCTGTGTCTGTGTCTGGTTAAATATTAAGCTAATCATATTTTTGTTTTTGTCCATTTTAGTTCGTCGAGATAGTAGAAATATTCGCCAAACGTATAAACGTTTTCAACCCATATGGGTCGTTTTCAGGTACCGCTGTATAGTGAATGTTCATTGGTAAATGTACTTATCAGATGATGCTGTTGACTATACTGTACTTTATTTTGCGAGAAAGTTAGCTCGTCATATTGAAAAAACTAACAAAAAAGAATATGCAGAGCTTAACCCTGATATTCAACTGGCCTCTACAAATGTAACAATGCTTCCCAATGTGTGTGCGCGTGTGTGTGTATGTGTGTGCGAGTTTTTTTAAGAGGCGGCAAAATTAAATTGCCTACTCTATTTCCTTTATTACGTATTTGGCAACTATCGGTTATTTTGTATTCAGTATTTGGCAACTATCGGTTATTTTGTATTCAGCATTGTTTCATCATGTGGTTTCAGCAGGACGGACTCAAATGTCAAAGAACGAGCTATACGAATCGGCACTGTTTGAGTCGATTAACAAAGAAAAGTCCAGGACGACTGGAAACGATCCCGTAATAAGCAAAGAGCTTATACAGCACCTGGAAATCTCAAATGGTCACCCATCTGCTACTGGCCAGACTCATCGTTGCTTAACTTTGCAGATCTGGCGAGACCCGTTGTGATTATGCCGTAAACAATATCTTATTTAGAATTTTACCAGCAGGCACATGCTAGAAGTGTAGTAAAATGTAATAAAATAATGTTTTAAAAATATCTTATTTAGGGATTTTTCAAAGTATGACCTTTTTTTTTTTCGACAATTTGAAAGTGTTTCAAGCTTAAAATGAAAAAAAAGGAGATAGTGAAGGAGATAAAAATATGTCAGAGATATCTGGAAAGGGGTTACGATCCGAAAGAATGAATGGCGTCGATATATTTTCAAAATGCACATTGTAAATTTTAAATCAGATTTGTATTGTTTATCCCCATGTTTATTTTAAAAAAGAGATAATTAGATAAAAAGACGTAATAAAAGCAAAACAAAACACGTGATGTTCAAAAACATTGGCTTATATTCAAATTTTAGAGCATCTTTCGTTTACCTATATCTTTCACTCCAAACAATGTTCATTGCTACTTTAATGTACGGTACTACTATCAGGGACATAAGCTACAGGGGTATTATGTGGAGAGTTGGGCAACGAGATGTCGGTTCACGTAACACTTGAACTTCTGCATGTCAGTACAGTTGTGGATACAGGGACCCGGAAGGGAGTTCCAAAGTCTAGCAATTCTGGGAAAGAAAATACTGGAGTAGAAACCTCTCTTACATCTAGAGATCTCTACTGTATAGGGTAAAATTTAGCTGCTTCTCGGGTTTTTCGGGGGGGTATTTACGTCGAGGGGGGTACAAGTACTTGCAGTTCGTCGGAGTATTCACCATTAAAATACTTGAAGAATGGTGCATTTCGTTGATGGGACAAAGGCTGAAGCTTAGATGATAGTGCAGGACCTATTAGGTTAGTGACTCTATTTTGAACCCTGCCTAGGAGAAAAAGACTAGTAGCAGATGCACCAGCTGAAATGTGACAACAATACTCCATACATGGGCGAATGGTGGCCTTATAGAGGTAGAGGATGCTTTCAGGCGTTAGCAGTTTTCTAGCACGGTAGAGAGAGCCTACCTTTTTCGCAGCGTTCCTGGCAATGCTCTTAATGTAACTATTCCAACTCATGTTCCATGTGAACGTTAAACCGCGGAGTTTAATAGAAGAACTTTCAGATAATGAATCTTTGGCCATTGCTGTTGGTGGTAGAGAAGGTTTCTTGTAATTATTGAAAGAAACAAGTTTAGTCTTGGCAGCATTGAATGTGACCATCCATTTTCGCCCCCATTCCTCTACAGATTTAAGGTCATCATCTAGTGTTTCTGCCATCGTCTTAGATATGTGTTATTTTGTTTTCCTATCGTGCATGTTATAGAGCCTGGTCTCATCAGCATATATACTCATCTCAGATACAAATTTTTCAGGGAGATCATTTAGGAATATTGGAAATAATAAAGCTCCAAGGACAGACTCCCGATGTACTCCCGTATTTATATCATAGTGTTTAAATGTACGACCGTCCAGGACACCCTGGATGTTCTCTTGCTTTTATTATGTTAAGTATTCGTCCAGTGATACCGTATGATCTGATTTTCCTGAGAAGACCTTCATCCTATAATCTGTTAAAAGCCGTAGATATATCTAGGGCTACAGCTGTTGAACCAACTACAATATGGTCGTCTTCAAGTCCAACCAGAACAAGTTCTTGATGAGCCGTCACCTTAAGTAATCCAAGTTTACCAAATTTCTACTACTAATTATTATTAAGATACTGTCCCATTGACTATCGTACACTCATTTACCCTTATCCTTGAGTAGCATTCGGGTCTTGATAAGTGGTTACTCCTTTGAAGAAAAAAAAACTCTAATGTAATTGATTCGCTTTACGAGAAAGATACTTTTCTCATTTCTCTTTTGAAACATTTTCTCTTCGTTGGAAAAAAGGGATTATATGTTGAGTATTTAGCATAAACCTTATAAAATTAATAAGATTAAAATCCCATTTCATTCAAAACAAATTATTTTTATGTCGATGGTGATCATTTTATAGAAATCTCTTTTCTTTTCATCATACCCACATTGATGGAGATATTATCTCTAGAAAGCTTTCGGAACGCAGTGTCTCCTCTCATCAAAAGAAAAACGTTTTATATTCAGCTTATCGTCAGCAACATCAATTTATACTTGGTAATTGCCATCCGGTAATTATCGGATTACGTTCATTCAAGTGAGGAATAAGCAGTAAAAATATACAAAAAACACATCGTTAAAAGTTATTTCACAAAGAATGCAGCGGATGCAATGTGATGCAATGTGATGAAAATGGAAAGTGTTGCTTTTTATTGTGTTTTTTTTGTGTTCTATTTTTTTGTGTGCTTACACTTTTAAAGTTCTTCTTCATGTTTATAAATGTGCTTTTCTTTTACTGAATGTAACAGATTCTAAAATACATTTACAAAATTATTCCACACTGAAGACACACTTACAAATATGCTTTTATCATGGAAACTTCGTCTGACGCTAGACACACGAAAGAATGAAATACGTCTATTTTTCTGTTGCGATAATAAAACGCGTTCCTGCTAAGATTAGAAGTGAGCCAAGCAGATTTCATATGGCTATTTCATAGCTATAAGGGAAATGTAAATAACGATTAGCAACGTTTTTTCTGCAGGAAAAAGATTGTGGAGAAAAGAAGAGATAATTTCCTACTAGATTTCGAAGTCGGTTTTTGTATTTATATTTTGTGAACAACGCATGTAAATGTGTTATGCTCTGGGTTTTGAGTGTTTGTATAAACGTATGTTGCATTGGCCAGGGGATATATTGCAGTTCCTATTTACATAAAGGTATCATATTCCATAAGAAAAAAGTCAAGTACGTCCAAGGATGGAATACTGTTGCCATATCTGGGCAGGAGCTGCTAAAAACAGCCTATCCTGCCTTGACAGAGTACAAAATAGACTTCGTGGCTTAGTGGGGGATGCTCTTTTCTCTACCCTGCAACCTCTCTCCCACAGAAGAGACGTTGCGAGCCTATCCTTGTTTTATCGTTATTTCCATGGCAGGTGTTCGTCTGAACTCCAATCTCTGGTCCCTCATCGCCAATCTTTTACGAAAAACACCCGTCTAGCTGAATCCACTGTGAAAAATTTCCCCCACTCTATATCTGTGCCTAAATCAAAACGCGGATTCCATGAACAAAGCTTCTTTCTTAGAACTGCACGCCTGTGGAACTGTTCCGTCTGCCTGCTTCCCACCGGACTACAACTTGGATGTCTTCAAGTCCAATGTTAACAAATTCTTAATGAACCGCCCCCTTAAGTAAACACTTCATCAAATCTCCACACTAACGTAATGTACTTGCAATAACCCTTATCCCTGAGTGGCTTCCGGGCCTTGATAAGTGGTGATCACTGTGTAAAAAAAAGAAGAAGAAGAATATATAGAATAAGATGCTACATACTTTTTCCTTACCCACAAGTCCTTCTATCTTCACTACTGATAACTACTGTGATAAACATGCAACGACCAACAGCATAACCGATTGAGACACATGTTTTTTTCTTATTTTGTGAAACCACAGAAAACACCATATTTTAAAAATATAACTTTATTTCAGCTGTCTCAGTCGTGTTCACAAGAAGTCTGCTTGAGTGTCTACATGCTTGTTTTTTCAGCCCTGCTTTCCAGCTTTGAAGCACGTCTTCTCACTTTCGTGACCAAACTCAAACTCCTCAATCTCATCTTCTTGACCTCTTGACCTGTCAGTTCCGTTGCGTCATCATCAAAAGCACACGTCTCCTAACATGTGCCCTCTGCCATGTACGCAACTGCTCAAGATTATTTTGTTTATTTAACTTAGATAATTTATGTAAATATCGTCAAGTAAACAATAAATAACTCCCAATCTAAACTATTTTAACAATATCAACGGATAGATAGATAGATAGATAGATAGATAGATAGATAATAATTAATTTAAATTTTAACCATGTTATTATCTAACAAATGTAGAAAACATAAACCTTTCTGAATTTCGAATCCTTGCTACTGACATTCGTTTATATTCTTTCATCCTTGGGGGAATTTATGATTTTTGTAGAGTAATGTACATGGATAGTCCACTTTTGTGCCGGTTATTACTTGTTATGTAGGTTTACCATTACAATCGATTAGATTAGTACATGTTTTGCTTTCGCATTGAAACGTGCTAGTTTTTCCATGCTTCCGTTCAGTAGCATGGGGGCAGTAGCGCGTGTAATTGTGAGGCAAGGGTTGCGCAATAACCAACCACACCTCTCCTGAATCGGCGCCGTTTGAGTCCAGTGGCAAGGACAAGACCAGGACGACTGGAAACAATGCCGAGATAAGCAGAGAGCACATACAGCACCTGGAAGTCCCAAATGGTCACCCATTTAGTACTGACCAGGTCAACGTTGCTTAACTTCGGTGATCCAGCGAGAACCGGTGTGTCAACGTGATTACGCCGTAATTATGCGTTAGTTTTTGCATGATAACGTAACGAATCATTAAAATCGTTTAGATTATTAGATGTTATTTGGATTTAATCTCACAATCGCATGGATTATAACATGATTCAAGACTTGGCATTAAAAAATGGTTTGTATCAGTACATTTTATTTCGACGTAACATTACATTTTATTTCGACGTAACATTACATGTCTTCAAGTCCAACACAAACAAATTCCTGATGAACCGCCCCCCCTAAGTAATGACACCTTACCAATTCTCCAATACTATTGCTACACTATCCATTTGATTACTGTACACACAATAACCCTTATCCCCGAGTGGCCATTGGGCTTTGATAAATGGTGAAATCCATGTAAAAAAAAATATTTCAAGGCAACATTACCCTTGCGTAGATTATTAGATTCTATTAAGATTTATCCTTGAAACGTTTATAACAGGGGTCTCCAAAATTTTCAAACGGAGAATGCCATATTGCTGATATTCGAGAGCTATACGCCCCCCCCAATAACCTGGATGTGTTTTATACTGTTTTGCTTATAAGCTTTGCTTTTAGCGAAAATTCACTCCAAAACTTCATTATATTAATCATCTTTTGAACAAAAAGGAAAATCACCACACTATTTTCATACATATCTCATTTCTTTTTAAAATTTACCCTGAATATTTTTCCTTTTTCTATTAGAACCTCACGGGCCTGATGAAATACTTTGGCGAGCCGGATCTTGTTCACTGGCGGTAGTTCGGAGAACCTTGGTGTAGAATATTATAGATTACTGTTATTTATCATGAAACATGGCTTATTACGTGCTATTGGAAATATAGATTAAAGAATGTTTTGAATTTTCTATTGCAACCACGTATATATCATTTTCACACATTTTAATTAAGAAAAATGCTCTAAATATTTATGCGTTTTCTATTAGAACTCCACGGGCCTGAGTAAATACTTTGGTGAGCCGGATCTGAGCCGTGGACCGTAGTTTGGAAAACCCTGGTGTAGAGTATTACAGGTTATTTGCATTTATCAAGAAACATGGGAATTGATATGTGCTTTTTTGTAATATCGATTAAAGCTTGTAGGTTGTTAAATGTTATGAATTTTCTATTGCATATATGATATATTTTATTTAATATTACAATCACTAACACTATTATTTTATTTTGATTTATCATATAAAGTTGTGTATGATTACGTGCAATTTTTTTTATTAAACATTACAATCGCATAGATTATTTAATGTCATTTTAATTTAAAACGTGTAGATTCTTACATATTATTTTTTTTATTTAAGATTAAAATCTGGAAAGTTTTGGCATTTTATTTTGATTTTATATTAAGACGTGTCGATTATCACATGCATATTAAAATTAATCACATTAACGTATTTTGGAATTAACATAAAAACGTGTTGATTATTATATATTATTGTGATTTTCTATAACGATCGCGTAGATTATTATATCTTCTTTTGTCTAAAATATTAAAAATAGCGTAGATTTATATTTTAACTTTACTTATAATGAATATTTGAAGATTATTGCAAGTTAATTTCAATTTATTTTTGACATCACGTCGATTACTGCATGCTATTTTAAATTTTCATAAAGATATACCGATTATTGAACGTTATTTTAAATTTTCATTAAAATATACCGATTATTGCACGTTATTTTAAATTTTCATTAAAATATACTGATTATTGCACGTTCTTTTAAATTTTCATTAAAATATACCGATTATTGCACGTTATTTTAAATTTTCATTAAAATATACCGATTATTGCACGTTATTTTAAATTTTCATTAAAATATACCGATTACTGCCCGTTATTTTATCTTATATAACTTACTGTTGATTTTATACGTCGAATCCTTCTATTTGTGAGGTGATAAAACTTCCCGAATGTACCTGTGATATAAGGCTTTATAAGAGTGTTAACTTTGGTAAAAATGGGACTGTTTCTTATTTAATCGGATTTTTTTCGATATTATCTACATTTATCAAGGCAATACAAAACATATCAAAGTAAACCTCTAAATACATAACCTACATCACGCACCTTTGTGTGAAATTTCGAAAAATCATTCTAGCCGTTTCAGAGTCCATATGGGTGGAGCTTACACAAGACGACACCGACACACACAAACAACGTGTTTTTTTATTTATAAGCAGAGATAATAATGTATAAAAAATAGGTGTTATTTTTATTTTTATTTCAGTCGTTTAGATTATTATTGCATTTGATTTTGATTTTAATATCAACGCGTATACATCATTACATGCAATTTTCATTTTAAAATAAAACTGCGTAAGTTATTACATTTTTATTTGACTATTAATGCAAACTACCACATGTAAAATGTAAGTTATTACATTTTATTTGACTATTAATGTAAGTTATTAGTTTTTTACTTGGATTTAAATGTGATGTATTAATTTTTTTCTTTAGAACTAAAATGTGATCTAATAAATTTTTTATTTGAATTTTAATGTAAGTTATTACATTTTTATTTGAATTTAAATGTAAGTTATTAATTTTTTTATTCGATTTATTGTGAGTTATTGCATTTATTGACTTTATGAATAAACAAACTTTTGGCAATGTACGTTCATAAGGTCTGAAGAAATGCTGGTTTTTGAAAATTTTCAAACGATATAATGCTTGAAATTGCCGAACTGGCCATTGAAACAATTGTAACATAAATGAAACACACTTTTCGTTGCCATCAACGCCTTGTCTTGAAATTTTTATTTTGCGCACAGTATGTATATATATATATATATATATATATATATATATATATATATATATACATATGTGTGGTTATATATATGTGTATATATATGTATATATATGTATATATATATATATATATATATATATATATATCTTGGTTTAAACCGAAACCAAAACTCATGAAGTATTTTTTAGTAAATTATTCATAAAAATAGATGACTTAAGTGCTATCAGCTATAATCGAAAGCGAAACCAAAACTATTTATTACAAGAAATGGAAGCTCATAACAGTAAAACGACAGTCATTCGGAAGTAAAAAAAATGTAACCGTGACACACAAAGTAACAGAAACGCTACCGTATTAATATCTAGATTACAGATGGGTTGATGAGTAAACGTTTCTTTATTTGACGTTGAAAAAATTGTTTCTATAATTTAAGATTATTTCATTTATTTTCAATTCTGATTCAACATTGAAATGTGTACATTATTACTAGGGCTATGACAACAGCATGTTCTTTTCATTATTCAGACTCTTGAGTGTGTACCCATTGATAGCATATATGCTTTTCTATAGAAGTGATGCGTTTCTCGGTTGATTAAGTGTATCTGTGTAGAATATATACTCGAGAGTCAAAAGAATGAAAAGAATATTCTGTTTTCATAGTCCTAATTATTACATATATTATTAATTCAAAACTACAATCGCGCCAGTTTCTATGTCTTACTTCGATTCATCATTTAAAACAAGTAGATTATTATATGTTTTTATTAACAATTATTATCACGTAGATTATTATGTTTTTATTAACAATTATTATCACGTAGATTATTATGTTTTTATTAACAATTATTATCACGTAGATTCTTAGATATTATTATTAACAATTATTATCACGTAGATTATTATATGTTTTTATTAACAATTATTATCACGTAGATTATTATATGTTTTTATTAACAATTATTATCACGTAGATTATTATATGTTTTTATTAACAATTATTATCACGTAGATTATTATATGTTTTTATTAACAATTATTATCACGTAGATTCTTAGATATTTTTATTAACAATTATTATCTCGGACATTATTATATGTTTTTATTAACAATTATTATCACGTAGATTATTATATGTTTTTATTAACAATTATTATCACGTAGATTATTATGTTTTTATTAACAATTATTATCACGTAGATTATTATATGTTTTTATTAACAATTATTATCACGTAGATTATTATATGTTTTTATTAACAATTATTATCACGTAGATTCTTAGATATTTTTATTAACAATTATTATCTCGGACATTATTATATGTTTTTATTAACAATTATTATCACGTAGATTATTATATGTTTTTATTAACAATTATTATCACGTAGATTATTATATGTTTTTATTAACAATTATTATCACGTAGATTATTATATGTTTTTATTAACAATTATTGTCACGTAGATTCTTAGATATTTTTGTTAACAATTATTATCACGTAGATTATTATATGTTTTTATTAACAATTATTATCACGTAGATACTTAGATATTTTTATTAACAATTATTATCACATAGATTATTATATGTTTTTATTAACAATTATTATCACATAGATTATTATATGTTTTTATTAACAATTATTATCACGTAGATTATTATATGTTTTTATTAACAATTATTATCACGTAGATTATTATATGTTTTTATTAACAATTATTATCACGGAGATTATTATATGCTTTTATTAACAATTATTGTCACGTAGATTCTTAGATATTTTTGTTAACAATTATTATCACGTAGATTATTATATGTTTTTATTAACAATTATTATCACGTAGATTATTATATGTTTTTATTAACAATTATTATCACATAGATTATTATATGGTATTTATATTTATCTGTAAAATGTGTAGAATTTTATTTTCTATATTATAGTATGATATTTACAAATAACATTAGAAGCGGGCAAAGTATTAAATATTATGTTGCTTTTAATTGAAACTTGAGGATTTTTATTATTATTTTGACTTAACATTACAATTAATATTATTATACCCGAATAGATTATAGGTTGCTTGTTAGATTTGCAAGGTGCCATAAATAGTTTTCCAGGCATTATTTGTAAGGGGAGTTTTATTGATCGTATACACATGAAACTCTAGTCCCTTCGAAATAATCTCCTCCGTTCGAACTGCACTTGTTGTACTTTTCCAATAACTTTTGGAAAACCCTATGGGAGTCCTCTTGTGTGATCATATCAATGACTCTCGTCCAAGCCTCTTTATCTCAAGTCTCTTATAACGACAGCCTGTAAGGATAATTTTGAACTTAGGAAATAACCGATGTCAAATGGAGAAGGGTCTAGACAATAGGGAGTATGAGGAACTATCTTGATGTCTATCTTGGTTTAATAGTGTGTAACTGATTTGCAGACTGCGCCCTTGGAACAAACTTAGCGCAAATCTTCAATTCTTAGCGAATAATTGTGTGTACAGTTCTCACACTGACATCAAACTGTGCACTCATTGACTCTATAGACACACAAAGGTCATTATTCATGATTTTTCTTATTTGGCTAATAAACTCATGTTTTGACTTTTTTTACTCCTCCCATAGCTCTCATCATTCCTCACAAACTCCTTGCCTTCATTGAATCTCTTATTCCACACCCAAAAGTATGCTTATTTCATACAAGGTGGTCCAAAAGCAATCTAAAGCGTTCCATACGTTTCTGTGCCATTTTTCCAAGTATAAAACGGAATTTTATTGCAAATTGTTCTTCTAAAATGTCCTCGCGTCAAGATTGTAGTTTGGAAATTAACCAACTGTGAAAATCGGGCTATAGTAAGGTGTTTTCCAATTCCTGTTATAGCGGTTCATTTGAACCTTAAATAATGAAAATTGGTAAGTCATCTCATAAGATGTATAGCAATGGCATACTGAATTTCAAAAGTCCATTTTAAATGCCTCACGAACCCGTACTGCGAAGAAGAAAAAGAACGTACAAAAGAAATCTTGACATCTTTGCCGTTGTCCATCGCCAAACCGGAAGTAGCGAAGGTTTAAATTAAGACTAGCCAATCCAAAAGAGGGGATTACTTTCGAAAATATCGGCGAAAAAAAGAGACCCTTCCTCGTAGAAAAGTGCCTAGTTTAAGGTGAAAGAATGAATGTTTTTGGCCAATTTTTCGATATTTGTCGTTCGAAGGGTCGCGCTTCAAAACGATACTGATTTTGTAAAAATCTGTATGCTCTGTCGAAAGTTTTAGGCAGACACATATACATACATTTAAACAGACAGATGATATTTATATTATAGACTAGCGAGGGGTACCCGGCGTTGCTCGGGTGTTTGGAGGTGTGTGTGGAAACTCCGGGGGTTGGGTGGGGGTGGCTAAAAATGTTTTGGTAGGTAAGGATCGAACACGAACCCTTGAGGCAAAGTTGTAAATTAAAGTGTGAAAAAAAAGTGCGACGTTAACCATTGCCCCACTGCGAGGTGCTAACGGACACACGTTTGAATTTATTTAATTACTTGGTTTGGCAGTTGCCTGTTTTAATGAGTTAATGAGGTCAAGTTTGACTGCGGGATTTTTATTTTCCCAAGATTTTATAGGAAAAAGACTAACCCACATGCGGCGAGCAACAAATGTTGAATATTTATCTTCCCGAAATCGAGCAAATTAAGTGGACAGGCGAGCTTCGTTTTAACTGTGAGATATTACGATTTATATGTGATATAAAAAAGTTTTTAAAAATTGTGAAGCGACCGACCGCTTCTCTGAGAAAAGCCTTTTGTAGACATACAGAAAAAGCGAACACACATACATATATACATACATTTTCGCTTTTATATTTATAGATAACTTGGATTGTTTTATATTATTTTAATTTGCTATGAAAATCCTGCGGATATATACAACTAACCGCATTTTGTATTTTAACGCATTCATTGTATATTTTGGTTTTGGACGACATCATTTTGTTTTCTTACTGAAATGTTTGCTCTATTGCTATTGGCTATGAAAACATTTTATCATGTGAAGCAAGTTTCTTCCTTTCTCGTCTTCAACTGATTTGTTATTGCGAATCCAAGAAAAATGGCAGTAGAAAAATATCATATGAAAAGCAGTCCTCTGAAAATGTCACGGCAATAATAAAAAAAAGAACAACGAAAAAATAAGCCACGTAGAAAAGTCCCAGAAAAAGATAGACTACCGTTTCTGGTTTACTCTTTAATACGTTGAGTCAAAAATGCCGGAGAAATATCCATCATCACTATTTGCATTTATATCTATATTCATACATTCATCGGTAAAGTTATAAAAAAATAACAAACGAAGAATGAATCCATGTAGAGTTTGGCTTTTTATTTGTTCCCAAGTCTCTATTAGTTAAAATACCCCCCATATATATATATATATATATATATATATATATATATATATATATATATATATACACACGAGCAAGCAGTTAATAAAACATCTTAAAAACACTTTGAAAAAGAGTTAAAAACATATTTAACAGGAAACACTTGATAAGTGGATAGTCCTTAATCCGCGGAGTTTAATCAGAGGGTAGGAATTAGCAAAATTCGAGATCGGATTTTGCATACAAATATATATATATATATATATATATATATATATATATATATATGAACAAATGATTAATAAAACATGTTAAAAGACATCTTGAAAAAGAGTTAAAAACATATTGTATTTTAAAAAAGGAAGCACAAGATAAGTGGATAGTCCTTAATCCGCGGAGTTTCGAAGAAATACTCTCTTTCTCATCAGAGGGTAGGAATTAGCAAAATGCAGGATCGGATTTTGCATATAAAAGTATTTAATGAAACTACAAGTAAGTCACAGATATTACTTGGTTAAAAAAGGGGGAGGTAAGGGGAATAGGAGGTAAAAGAAAAATGATCATGTGAAATCTTTTTATCATTTTTCTTTTACCTCCTATTCCCCTTACCTCACCCTTTTTTGAACCATCTTCCAATGACGCTATTCCCCTGGATTTTATTTGTGAAATGGAAATTTAATCACCTTTTTTTGGGTTTTACCGTTATGGGACATTTTACCCTTAGCCAGACTATCCATTCACGTGTAATCACCTTTTTCTACACCCTATTCCATCTGCTTCACTTTTTGTTACGAAGTAAGAACTATGACTTTCTTGTAGTTTCACACAATACTTTTGCAACCAAAATCCAATCCTGCATTTTGCTAAATCCTACGCCTCTGACGAGAAGGAAAGTATTTCTTCGAAACTCCGCGGATTAAGGACTATCCACCTATTTTGTGCTTCCTGTTTTAAAATTAAATATGTTTTAACTCTATTTCAAATTGTTTTTTTAACATGTTTTATTGACTACTTGTTCTTATATAAAGTAAAGTTACTATACAGTCTTATTGTTTTATTGTATTATATTTGTATTAATAGTTAATATTTATTTTTTTTACAGGTTTATTTAATCAAAGACTGTATAGTAACTTTACGGACACCCTGTATATATATATATATATATATATATATATATATATATATATATATATATATATAAAAATATAAATATATATATATATATATATATTAATATATATATATATACACGTAGAAGTCACCACTTATCAAGGGCCGAAGGCCATGCAAGGATAAAGAGGGAACCATAGACTGGAGCTCAGACGAGACTTTGCTATGACAGAACGATAAAGCAGAGGGAGATCTTAGCAAGGTCTCTTCTGTGAGAAAGAGGGTGCAGAGAAGAGAAAATGTTTTGAAATCGGTTTTTCTGTCAACGCAGAGTCGCGTGCTACGAGCAGCTCCTGCTAAAAAGTAATAATAGTACTTAATCCTTGAACGTATTTGGCGTTTATATAGGTAGAGGATTGCATCGGCAATGGTATATCTACTGAAGCGATAGAATCATTCAACTGTTTTTCCAGCAATCTTGAAAACGGATCTAATGTTAAAGCTCAATTTCAGATAAAAAGTTATGGTCAAACTCCGAAGTTTGTAAAAACGTGAAGCTTCCCCTAGGCAAGAAACATTCATTTCAATTGGGGACAGACAAAGATCAAAGCATTGGTGATGGAAGAAGCGAATCTTGGTTTTAGATACATTAAAATTAAACGACCACTTTTTTTCACAATAGCACTACGTGCTCAAAATCAGAGGAGAAAAAATCAAAGAGATATTGGTCATTTCCGTCCTTTGAAGTGTTATCATAGATGTTAGTGTCGTTTTTATGAATTACAGAAGTTGATACTAGCAAAAGGATAAATGCATTAAATATATATTTATAAATAGATTAAGCAATAAAATGCCTACTGAAAATTAAATAAATGTATATAAATAAATTGTACTATAAAATAAAACACTGTATGCTGTATTTCTGTGGGTTCAAGTGAATAGCCAACCACTCAGTATGACGAGTATTTTTGGACTTGTAAATATAACAAAGCAGTATTTCAATTTTGAATTTTTGAGCTGAGATGTGAATGTTTGGATTGTTTTGGTTACTCCGACAATTATTCGCATCTTGGGTGTGATTGGCACAACGTTTCGGTCGTTGTAGCCTACGACCTTCCTCTGGTGTTGAATTCATGTTTCCTTTTATCTACTAAGAAAAAGAATGTTTAGCTCTGAATTGACAGAATTCGACCCGTGAGTTTCAGGCGTGTCCATAAATTATAAGAACAGTTTAATCTTCAGGGGTCACTAAGATGTTTTTAAGGCTTTCCTTTGACCCGATTTCATGGAATACCTCTAGTAATTGTCAATATTAGCGAAAATATTATACGAAACAGCGGACAGACATCCTACGCGTATTTTCGTTTAAAAAAAAAAAAAAAATTTTAACACACTATTCAAGAGAGACACCTCCAAAGTAAGAAGGCTTTTTATGAAATTACCTCCCTTGGGCTTGGCTTATTATTGCCTATTTTTTCTATTTTTCTACTATGAATTTGTAATTAGGGTAACCCAACTGGAGTTAATGATATTATTGTTTTCTACCATATGTGCTGCTTCTTTAAGTTTTTTGATCCGTCATCTTCCTTCTGTATCCAGTGTTTTGATATCATCCACATTAGGGAAGATGAGAATAATTGTCCAAATAACGAAAACAATCCAAACAAAGCAGTATCGATTCAACAATTCTTTAAATAAGTAAACACCATTACCCGCAAAATAGTAAATTATTTTATGCCACCTAATAGGGAAGCACATATGATATTTTTGTGTGTAACGCTTCAGACATGGCAAGGAGCCACTTGATATAACGAGTTAAGAACAATACGACTTTATCGGCAAAAACTAGCAAACATTAAATATTAACAGACAGAAAAAATAGCCTCTTTTTCTTTGTCAGAAACATCGTTCATGGAATATGAGATCTAAAGGAAAAGATAATTAATGCGACAGTAAAAGGCTGTCGATTAAATTTTTTCTCGCCTAAAAATAAGAAAAATAAATGCAAATAATAATAATAATAATAATAATAATAATAATAATGTATCAGTATAATTTTGCTATTTTTTTATTTTATTACACTCTTATCCTTATAAAAACTAATATTATCATTATCATTATTACATTATGGTCATCCGTACTTAACACGAACATAATAAAACGGACCAGATTCAGGTAAATAAATATTTATCACCACAAACCAAAAAAGAAGACGGAAAGGACTAGAAAAAATAAAACAAGTAGTAGGCAACATTATATAATATTACAGAAACTATCACGATTGTTTGCCTATATAGAACATAATCCAGAAGTTGCACTATCGTTTTTCTGAATAACTAGTATATTCTTAATTAGATTATTACATCATTTGATCCAGAAAAAAACTAACTTTTGCCAGGGCAGAATTACATAAAAAAAAACAACAAAAAAACAAAAATAAAAACAATTCAACAGCAATCGACATCAAAATCAAAAGGAATCGTTTATTTTACATAAAAAAGTCATGAAAGTAAAACACACACTGTATATTTATTGGTTTTATAATTGAATTTTTTTAAATCAGAATTTATTGTTTTGACTATGCATTGTTTTGACGAAGAAAATCAATTGAATAATTTTTATTTTATGGAAAAGTATAGCTCTTTCTTTTCTCGATAAATTGTGTTTTTTATGAATAAATTATACAGAACGGAGTCAATAAAACAACGGTTTTTACGCTTTTTATGTACTAGTGTTACATGACAAGGGGACAGCCTTTCTCATGTAAGTAAGAAGGCAGACTATATAAGTGAAAATAATACTAGGAAACGTCTACAATCGAACCCTGTACGCAAGTGTTAAAAGATAATGGATCAGTTGAAATCTTAGGAATGCAGTCGATTGTTAATACTTTTAGAAATGACTACATATTATTTATGTCAGAGATAAAGTGATTGTACATAATTTTAAAAAGAACTGGATATTAAATATGTCAGTTAAAAGAATGGACAATGCGAGTTTATGAATTAAAAATAGATTAATGATAAAATTAAATTTACGGATTTATTTTGTTTATCAGAGGTGTGTAGATACATGTGCAAAGGCACGGGTGAATTGAAACGTGATAGAGTCACGTTGGTTGAAAGCATCCTCTGACGTCATAAACAAAGGAGTTTATCAAAATATTGTCGAGGGTTGGAAGTTAGAGAGAATCGGAGAAAAATCAGACAAACACAGTCACAGTAATAGAGTCAGTTAGAGACTGGGGGCTGATGTCTTAGAGGCGAAGGGTGGAAGAGAGACCATGTCGCTATACAAGTTTAAATTCTTGACATCATCAATCGGCCGGCTGATGAATAAAAAACTCATCTAATATTTTGGAACTGTTTGTCTTCGTGTCGTCATTCCAACCACGGAAAGGTAAATGTGTGTTATCATCATCTTAATGGACGTTGTATAACCCTCCCCTTAAGTAATGTGTCCCTTCCTCTGTGTTAACAAGAACTGTGTAAATGTCCCAGCTCCATATTATAATATGATGAAAGAATTATCGTCCCAGTCGTCATGATGTACCAAGAATATAAATGTCTCTATCACCATTTGTTCTGAGTCAGCATTCAACATGTCCCCAATATGACCCCCACAACAGAACACTTGTACAACTTTTGATATGAACAAATATATATGTACACACACACATGCGCATATCCATATATATATATATATATATATATATATATATATATATATATATATATATATATATATAAATATATAGGGTGTCCACAAAGTCTGGCTACATTATGTAGCCAGACTTTGTGGAAGCATCCTGTAGATTATGTAGCCAGACTTTGTGGGCACCCCATATATATATATATATATATATATATATATATATATATATATATATATATATATACGTGTGTGTGTGCGTGTGTGTGTGTGTGTGTGTGTGTGTATACAGGGTGCCCACAGAGTTTGGCTACATAATCTACAGGATGCTTCCACAAAGTCTGGCTACATTATGTAGCCAGACTTTGTGGACTCCCTCTGTGTGTGTGTGTGTGTGTGTGTGTGTATGTATATATATATATATATATATATATATATATATATATATATATTGTGTTGGTGCAAAAGCAATATCGTTTTCTCACATATATGATTTCTAAGTTAATTCCTTGATATATATAGCCATACTATATATCATTTTGAAGCAAGTTTTTCACTCTATTAAATAATGTTATTCCTTGCGGCTCCTGATCTCATC
Organism: Euprymna scolopes; assembly: GCF_053919585.1. NCBI lineage: Eukaryota > Metazoa > Mollusca > Cephalopoda > Sepiida > Sepiolidae > Euprymna > Euprymna scolopes. Next base: position 128,288,905 of record NC_136495.1, read on the forward strand.
ATACATATAGATTGGTCAATATGAAGGGACCAATTATCCTCCATGACAATGCTGGCTCGCATATTCCTGCACTGACTCTGAAGAAGCTGAACGAATTGGGCTACGAGACTCTGCCTCATCCGCCATATTCACCGGACCTCGCGTCCACCGATTATCACTTTTTCAAGCATCTTGCCAACTTCTTGCGTGAAAAATGCTTCAAAAGCATGACGCAGAATCGCTTCCAAACCTCCGTATTTCTATGCTAATTGTTTCTTGTTGGCAAAACTGTGTCGATTGTAATGGTTCTTATTTCTATTTATGACTTTTGTTATGAAGGGAGTTATGATCTTTTACAGTTGAACGTCAAAAAACGACATTATTTGCGACAACGTAATAGTATAATCTTTAATATGAACAAAAATCGACTCGATTATAGTTTGATTAGAGCTTAAACACAACACAGTTCGTTGTTTATGTTTCAAACACTGTTCCATACTTTTATTACGGAAATATTTAACTGATATTTGAGATGTTGCCGATTGTTTTGATGTTAGCGCGAACAATAACTTTGTGTCCCTTTTGAACAATGTCAACAGAAAAGCACTCTTCTTTACGGGGTGTTTACATAACCAAATATTGTTATCTGCTTCTCAATACATAAACAGTCGTAAGATGCCAACTAAATAGTTGATGTTGACTCATTCAAAAGCCGTCCCAGTACCTTTTTAATACATTCCTAAATATTAGTTTTAATATCAAAGAATAACACTAAATGCAATGATGAAAAAAAAACACTACATTTAAAAATCGGGTTGACAGGAAAGTTCTTGCGATGTTTAACTTTTAAATTCAGATGAACATATTTCGGCTCACACAAAAGAACCACCATCAGAATCAATATATTTTGCTAACGCAAAACAAGTGTATTTATGCCAGTAACGTAAAAATCTTGCATTCGGGTGGTGATGAAGTTGCTGAAGGCGTTTTTGATATCGCTTAGGTTTTTTAAGCATTTCTCACGAAGAAAGTTGTCAAAATGCTTTAAAAAGTGGTAGTCGGTAGGTAAGAGGTCTGGAGATTATTGCGGATGAGGCAGAGTTTCGTAGCCCAATTCGTTCAACTTCTGCAGGGTCGGCTTATCAACATACGATCGGCCATTGTCATGAAGGAAAATTTAGCCTTTTCTGTTGATTAATGCTGGGTATTGTTGTTGAAGTTTCTGATGCATTTTATCTATTTGTTGACTATACTTCTCCACTTCATTGGTTTCGTCTGCATTAAAAAAAACACTGTAAGTAATGAGACCGGTCGCAGACCACCAAACAGTCATCACCTTCTTTTGGTGCAATCTGGTTTCAGGAAGTGTCGTGGAATTTCGTCGGCGTCTAACCACTGAGCTAAGCGCCGCTGTATGTGTAATAACCCATTTTTCATCGCAGGTTACAACCCGATCGAGAAACGGGTCGATCTTGTTGCGTGAATGAAAGGAAGATGCCGTATCACAACGGTGTTTCTTCTGGTTGTCGTTGAATTTATTAGGCACTCATTTATCAAGTTTTTTTTTTGTCTTTCCAATCCCTTCCAATTCAATATATTTTAAAATCTAAATCCACTTTTTTATTGGAAGTTTAAGACATCGTTATTTTGTATGAAGGATTGTCAGGAAAAGTTATTACTGAGACTCCATAAAAAATTGTTATTTGTTGGGATGTGAGTACAAATTAGGTCGTTATTCGTGGATGACTCGTTCATCAGGCTTATGCATAAGCCTGACGAATCCTATAGTGGATGAAACGCAGAATATTCAGTGTAGCTTAATCGCCATAGATATTTTATAAATTACTATATATATATATAGATATAGATAGATAGATAGATAGATAGACAGATAGATATAGATATGCTTGTATTTGTGTTTGAGTATAATATACCATGTAAGGATGAAAAGAAATGAAATGGAACCCGTGATAAAGAAAGAATAAACACAAGACAAATATCTCAACAGACTACGTGAGAAGAATCGATAGTTCATCAATTATTTGTTGTTCGCCTTTCAATGACTGAATATCTGATCCAGTGGTGCAATATACAGACAATATGTATGCAAAGCTACTAAAAAAACATGGCGATGGTGAAATTCCTGAAGTAGGCACAGATGTGTTGCATAAAAGAACAGCAGGTCAGATTTAATGTACTAAAGTGGTATGTTGTTTATGTTTCCGAGGGAAAAAAAGAATTGAAAGAAAGGGATCGGTAGATGCGAGGTGTGCCGGTAGTTATAAATAAGTAATTGTCGGAATGAGGGGAAAATGAGTTAGGAAGTGATGATAAAAATATACAAAAACAAATGTGCGAGAGAAAAAACTAGACAAGGAGTCTGCATGAAAAAATGAAGTAGCTGTTGACATGTCGGCCATTATCTAGTGAAACAAGGCTTTTGCGAGAAAAAGAAAATCGTTTGGCAACAGTACGAATTTATGCGGCATTATTGCACGGCATAAGAATTTGAAAATTTCAAGAACGATAATTACAGCTAATAGGCAGAAAATAATAATAATAATAATAATAATAATAATAAGAAGAAGAAGAATAAGAAGAATAAGAAGAAGAATAATAAGAAGAAGAAGGATAATACAGAAGAAGAAAGGAAGAAACGAATAAATCTTCAAATCTGAACAAGGATGTTGCTGACAAGAAAATTATTGTAAAAAAAAACACGAAATGATAGAAAAGCCAAGGAGTAAAAAAGATCCAGATACTCTCTAGCAAGACAAGAAGTATCACAAGCAGTTTTATTGAAAAGAATAAATAATTTTGTGGATATATTTCCTGGAAACATCCAAATATTCGTTTATGACGAACCACAATTACATTTACATCAAGGTATACACTTTATAAAGACAATTACCGAGGAGTGCGATCGAAAAGCAATATGCCCTACTTTTTATTTCGCCCGAAAGAACAAGAGAGGATGGCATACTGCATTGTTATGATGAGTGATCGGAAAGTTCCATCTCTGTGTTAAAGATATTGACAGTGGAAACTCTAAGAAAACAACTCATGTCATGTACGTGCGTCAAAAGGAGAGAAGTGGCATTAAATTCCCGACAAAAGTGCCTGGAGAATGGTGGTGACTATGCAAAAAAATAAATTCCGAAGTACAAAAAGCTTTGTTTTAATAGTAAACGACGTGTGAAGCACGTATGTTGCTTCGAGGATTTTGTACAGACGAACCTAACCGTTAAATACATTATATTCTTCCAATGTAAGCAGTTGTGCAGCTTACAGACATTTCTTCCAGTTCATTAATCGTTTTTCAACAACCGGAATTAAATGGTGGAATTTATAAAAAAAAAAAAAAAAATAAATAAGATCTTTTTTTGCGCTTTCTGCAATCGGAGGTTTATTGGATATCCAAATAGCTTTTGACAATCAACTTACATAATGAATTAGTAACATTTAACCACCTTTCTTTTCGATGTCAAATTAGTTCCTGTCGTATTCTAGCAAACAGTGTATGCAATCTTATCTGTATTTACATAACTTGCAGCATTCATCGATTATATCATCATTAGAGAAGCGATGAAAACTAGCGTTTGAGGAAATTCAATATTATGCATTTCACGAAAAGGTAAAAAAAAATTAATTACATTTTCGGACACATATCTGTGATTCGTTTCTGACGAAAATGATTGATGACGACACACACACACATAAAAAAATAATTGTTTTAAAAAAGAAAGAAAAATGAAATGGTGAGCATCAAGATATAACGCTAAAACAACTACAGTGCATTTTCACCAGAACTTCATCCAACCCATTTAATCTTTGAAATGAATATACCATAGAGACACCATAGTAATAGACCATCCAATATCAGTAAGTTTCCAATAAAGTATCATCATTACTGTGATCAGATATGTTGCGTACACTCTACAATACATTCATGGATTTTATTTTTTGATGCATAATTTAATAGGGTTGGAGTCGTCATTTAATATAGCATTCCCAATGGCAGAATATAGCTTTTGCATCCATGTCACTGTCGAGCGTTGAGCCAAAATATCATCAGATAGAGAAAACATCATTTGTAATAATTAGGGCTATGACAACAGCATATTTTCATCATTGTTTTTACTTTCGAGTATATATCCGACACAATTAATCAACCGAAGATCACATCACTCTACATAAAAAACATATAAGATATCAATGGATATATACCTGAGAATCAAAACAAATAAGAAAATATACTGCTGTCATAGCCCTAGTAACAAGCCTGTGACGCAGCAAAGTCATAAAATGCTATATGGATCTCACTCTAACTTGATCACAAATCAGATATCGTTGTTTTAGCATTTTAAATCATAGTAAGGTACCACAGCTAAGCGTCTGTGATCGGCTGTCTTGTTTGATTATGATTTCTGCATCATATAGTGTTCAAACGAAACCATCGGACGTCAAGATGTTTTTGAAGACTGAAAGTAAAAGAAATTATTTTAGTATTCGCATCCCAAGTAGTAGTCTCTATACGTTCCAAGAGCCAAAATGCCTTGTTTGAGGTGAAAATACAAAACTGTTTTAATAAAACAGCTATAAGAATAATTACTTCACAATTGATTTGCGACGTTTCACTTTTCGATCTCTTACTAAAGGCAATGTTTACTTCAATGAATACATGAATTCCATGAAGTATGTATAGACAAAACACCTTCAATCTGTTTTTTTTCAACGCAGATCTGGTCTTGCGAAGTGCTTTTTTTATTTAGAAAACGTGGTATTATTCCTTTCGAATTGCAAGATTGTGTATTAAAAGAATATAAAAAAATAGCCGTTCAAAAGCAATAGCACGTATCTTGCCGAATGTATAGTACTTGTTAGCATCAAACTGATATTCCAGTGAGTTACATTTCAGTTGGTAAAATGATGCTCCTCGGCCATGGTAAAGACTGTCTATGTATAATAAACGGAAAACTCTTATAAGAAACAAAAAAAAAACAGATTAAAAAAAAAAACGTTTATTGGCTCCGTAAGGCAATCTTTCATTCAAAACAATCGCTTCTAATTTCTCATAAGCCAACAGGAAGTAGTAAGACTTAAAAAACTTTCATTAGAATGCACGTCACTTCGTTATCTCTTCCAACTAGAGATAATGAAACATAAATATGTGTATTAGTAAAACATGAACAGACAATTAAAAAAAACTGAGTTGTAACCGCATAAAAATATCAGTTAACAGCAAATCTATAAGAAACGTAAACAATTTTTCTTGTTCGATTCCAAATTCTTTTCTGATAACACCTTTGCATGAACTTTCTATACTAGCAGAAGATGAATACAGAAAATTGGAATGTTTTGTAATAAGCCACAACTATTTAAAAAAAATTACAACACATTTTCAGACAATTTGGAATCCTAGAAATATAATTTCTTATAATGGCATTGTTACTCTTTAATGAAATGTTCAGATTTCTGCAAGAGCAAAACCAACAACCAGTGAATCAAACAGATAGATTAAGCGTTTTGTGGACACATTTAAACGTTAAAACCACAAAGTGGATGGAAAAATTTCAGAAATTCCATAAATATTTATTTGGGAATTATAGAGCTACACAAACTTGTACTTATCGGTTGGAGCTCTATTTTACAGAAAGTCTGATTACCAATGGCTGCTCATCATCCCGCGATATATAATTCACTTGGAGAAATGCATAGAACAGCGGTTTTATATTGTTCCTAGCGCTATCATGGCGCTATAAACACAAAGTCTTGGCATGCTAATATCGAAATGACAAAACACATCGTTACATCTTGCACAACACAGACACACTTCTTTATGCCATGTTATGTCTGGATACGATATGCAACTTAATTACAGCTTTCATATATAAGAGAAACTTATGATGAACATACTATATTCCCACTGGAATTACTATAATGAACATTTGAATTAGTTTATTAAATCACTCCAATAACAAAAAGAGGAACATGGGATTTAACTAAAGCCTTTGACTAAAAGGTCATTTCGCATTCAAGACAATGCAAATCCAATTCAGGTAAAAACACGGCAAAATTATTAATAGCATGAAGCTATAAGTGACGTGCTAGATAAATAATTTAATTTAGTTACTCTATCTTAAGGAAAGATAACTATTGCGCCTAAAAATTATCTCCCTTGCAAAAATATGTTGCAAGATATTTTGAAGCAATATTCATCTGCCCTTTTTATAAAAAACGGGTGAATTATCTGTACCTTATTGGTCACAGAACATAGCATATATGGGAAATTCAAAATGTAAGATATTATCGCAATTGGCTTAGCGAGATATACTTAAAAAATTATTAGTGGCAATTCTTTCAATTGTTTTTTTTTAAATAAACTATTCATATTACTCATCTCATTTTCGTCCATTTATTGCCTCACGCTTGCATCTCATTACTGGATATATAATGGATATAGACGTCTTTGAAACTTCCATATTTCTTGATTATAATTTCCGCTAACAGACAACATATAATAATAATAATAATAATAATAATAATAATAATAATAATAATAATAATAATAATAATAATAATATGGAGATAGGGTCACTAGGGAATACGGCAGCTACAAATATCTAGGAATCCTTAAAGCAAAAACCGCTAAGGCAAAAGAAATCAAAGAGAAAATTGAAAAAAAGAATACCCGAGAAGGACAAAAAAAACCCTCGAAATCAAAGTATATAGTAGAAACCGATTAAAAGGTACGAACACATGGGAAGTGTCACTAGTAACATACTCCCGACCGTTTATAGGGTGGACCAAAAAAGAATTGAGGAATATTTACCAGAAGACCACGAAGCCTATGACTATATACAATGCACTACATCAAAAAAGATGATATTGACCGAATTTACGTAAAAAGGAAAGAAGGAGGAAAGGGGGCCGATTTCTATAGTAGATTGTGTAAATGACACGAAAAAAAAAATACATAATGCAGGAAACCGAAAGAATAATTACTGCAGCAACAGGTCACTGAAACAAAGAACAAGACAGAAAAAGAAGAGACAAGGGATGAGACGACAATAGAAAAATGGGAAGAGAAACAGCTACACGTACGATTCATGAGGATGACAAAAGACGAAACTAAAGAAAACAAAAGGACACGGTTACAAAAAGGAAACCGGTACAGAAAAACTGACTCCTTTACGACAGCTGCACAAGGTAACACTATCAGAACAAACCGCATCTACGGAAGGATCAACAAGACAAATGAAAACAGTAAATGCAAAGCGACGAAACAATAAACCACATAATAAGCGAATTTAGCAAACTATACCAAAAAGAATATAAGAATAGAAATGATCAAGAGGGTAAGGCGGTATACTTGAACTTATGCAGGTAACTACGTCTTGAAAACACTGACAAATGGTACAAGGAAAAACAAACGAAAGTAACAAAATCCTATGACACATGTATATACAAACAAATAAACACATCCAACAAGAAGATCGAATGTCATAATAATTAAAAAGAAGGAAAAATCATGCCAGATCGTAGATTTTTCCGTCCCAGATGATCAAGGAGACAGCGAAGCGAAGCAAATATACAAAACTGGCCAAAGAATTCAAAGGGTTATGAAAAATGAGGAAAATGAACAAAACACTAATAATAGTAGGAGCACTAGGAACAACACCAAAAACTTCGAAGGAAGAATAAGCGAAATTGAAATCGAAGGGATGGCTGAGAAAATACAACGAATAACAATAATAAAAAGGCTGAAATATTAAGGAAAACACTTGAGTGCGGAAACCAATACACATCATCCGCGGGTGCTGGTCGGGCATACAGAACCTACTACAGAGATAAAACACAAAGAAACATTTGGGATCATGGAAAGTGAAACTGTACAATTACATAATTGTAAGTTAAGCCCCTGCGCCATCTCCCCTTCCCTTTTTAAAATTAATTTTAAGTATTATTTTCTTCCACAGCATAAACTGCAGCCGCACCTAATGAATAAGAATGGTCAAGGAGATAGAAAGACCGAGGAGAGAAAGCATTAAACAGACCCCCGCTGAATAAGTGCAAGGACTAGAGCCTGGTGGACGCTTATTGCGAACCATATCACAGTGAAGACTAATGGTAACTATCAATAAGAAATCAATGGTAGACGGCTATTGCGATAACGCAAATTAATTTTCAAAGGTTGTATAAACAGTTGTACAGAACTGGAAATCTGGGAAGACGTGTTACCACTCAGACTCCAGGGAACACCGCAGGTTATTTTCAAAGATAATTTTTAGTCCTGCGTGAAAGCTACTAGTGAATAATCATAATAATAATAATAATAATAATAATAATAATAATGATGATGATGATGATGATGATGATGATGATGATGATGATGATGATGATGATGATGATGATGATGATGATGATGATGATGATGATGATGATGATGATGATGATGATGATGATGATGATGATGATGATGATGATGATGATGATGATGATGATGATGATGATGATGATGATGATGATGATGATGATGATGATGATGATGATGATGATGATGATGATGATGATGATGATATAATAATAATAATAATAATAATAATAATAATAATAATAATAATAATAATAATAATAATAATAATAATAATAATAATAATAATAATAATAATAATAATAATAATAATAATAATAATAATAATAATAATAATAATAATAATAATAATAATAATAATAATAATAATAATAATAATAATAATAATAATAATAATAATAATAATAATAATAATAATAATAATAATAATAATAATAATAATAATAATAATAATAATAATAATAATAATAATAATAATAATAATAATAATAATAATAATAATAATAATAATAATAATAATAATAATAATAATAATAATAATAATAATAATAATAATAATAATAATAATAATAATAATAATAATAATAATAATAATAATAATAATAATAATAATAATAATAATAATAATAATAATAATAATAATAATAATAATAATAATAATAATAATAATAATAATAATAATAATAATAATAATAATAATAATAATAATAATAATAATAATAATAATAATAATAATAATAATAATAATAATAATAATAATAATAATAATAATAATAATAATAATAATAATAATAATAATAATAATAATAATAATAATAATAATAATAATAATAATAATAATAATAATAATAATAATAATAATAATAATAATAATAATAATAATAATAATAATAATAATAATAATAATAATAATAATAATAATAATAATAATAATAATAATAATAATAATAATAATAATAATAATAATAATAATAATAATAATAATAATAATAATAATAATAATAATAATAATAATAATAATAATAATAATAATAATAATAATAATAATAATAATAATAATAATAATAATAATAATAATAATAATAATAATAATAATAATAATAATAATAATAATAATAATAATAATAATAATAATAATAATAATAATAATAATAATAATAATAATAATAATAATAATAATAATAATAATAATAATAATAATAAGCACAGGAGCAACACCTGCGGGCCGGCAAATCTGCTGCAAAGGCAAAACATGAAACACTACATAGAAACAAGAACCCTGAAGCTGCATATTTATTATATTAGTTTGTAACCCCCCATCCTCCAATTGCCACATCACCCCCCCCCCAAAAAAAAAGAAACAAAAGAAGGAGACCAAATAACCAAGTAGAGTCAAGGAGGAAGGAAAGACCGAGAAAACGAACAGGCCTCCGCTGGATTAGTGCGAAAGGAACTGAGACCTTTGGGAAGCCTTATTTCCACTCGAATTCCAGCGAAGACCAATAGCCGCTGCCAACGAGAAAACAAATGGAAAGAAGCTGTTGCGCTAATGCAAATTTATTTGCAAATGTTATCGAAAGAGGTGGAAACCTGGGGAGACTTGTTGCTCCTCAGCTTCCAAGGAACACCACAGGCTGTTTTCGAGGAGATCTTTGATGACCTGTGTGAAAGCTCCTTGTGAGCCAATAATAATAATAATAATAATAATAATAATAATAATAATAATAATAATAATAATAATAATAATAATAACCGGTAATAGTAGGAGCGCTAGGAACAATTCCGAAAAACTTTGAAAAAAGAATGGCAGAAATTGGAGTCAGAGGAATACCTGCAAAAATACAACGCCGAACGATAAAGAAAACGGCTGAAATATTAAGGAAAACCCTAGAATGTGAGGAATAACACAAGACAATATAACAAAGCAGCGTTACAGGGAATGAAAAACGCCGAAGCTTCATATCAACAAGTTCTACACCACCATCATGCATCCCCCCATTGTCTCATGACCGTCCCCTCAATAGAAAAGTGATACCAAAAAGCCGAGGAGGGTCAAGGAGGATGGAAAGACCAAGGAGAGAGCGCTGGCCAGACCTCCGCTAGACAAGCGCGAAGAGAACTGGGATCGTGGGGAGGCTTAGTGCCACTCAAATTCCAGTATGAACCAATGGCCACTACCAGCGAGAAATCAATTGTATGAGGCTGTTGCGATGATGCAGATTTATCTGCAAATGCTATCGAAGGAGGTGGAGAGAGCTGGACGTCTGGGGAGACTTGTTGTCACTCAGCTTCCAGAGAACACCACAGGTCTCCAAACCGATCGTTTTTTGACTTGGGTGAAAGCTCCATGTGAGCCGCCGCCGCCGCCAATATTATTATTATTATTATTATTATTATTATTATTATTATTATTATTATTATTATTATTATTAATAATTATAATAATAATAATAATAATAATAATAATAACAACAACAACAACAATAATAATAATAATAATAATAACAACAATAACAATAATAATAATAACAATAATAATAATAATAATAAGAAGAAGAAGAAGAAGAAGAACAACAACAACAACAACACCACCACCAACAACAACAACCACAACAACAAGACGAAGAATAAAGGACGGATCTGACAAGATTCCTTTAATTTGAATCCTGCTTACCGGTTCAAAAATAATCGTGAACGGTCTGAGAGGATAAAAAGCCAAATAAATAAACAAATAAATAAAACAAATCCCCACCCCCCAAATAGATACCCAAAGGGCAGCGAGATGAGAAGAATCTCGAGGCGACATTTTTTTTTCACTCAAATTCAAGTCTGAACTCATCGAACTCTATCAGCGAAAATAAAAAGAGAAGATGACTGCGATAGCGCGTAGTGATTTAAAAAGATAACTAAAAAATACAGTGAGTGATGGACAAATGATGAGGTTGGTTGTCAGCCAAATTTCACAGAACACCAGCTGCTTTTTGTTAGTAAGCGATTACTTGTAATGTTTCATGTGCAAAGTTTTTTTTTTTTAGTAATAGTTATGATTTCATAATGTTGTGACAAGGATAACATACATATACACACATTAGTTCTTAATGGCAAAAGGAGCGATATATTTATTCCGTATACATTTGTATTTATGCAAACATTTGCAGATCCATGTGTGAAGACATGCTTAAACGGAAACCTAAGACAGGCTAAAGTTAGACCCAACAAATATTTATAAAAAAGTAACATTTGAAGTGTTTAATTAAAGTATATATATATATATATATATATATATATATATATATATATATATATATATATATATATATATATATATAATACTGTTTCGCTGTTTCACAGGTCATCAGTGGGGCTATATATAACTATATATATATATTGATTGATAGATAGATGAAAGAGAGAGATTGATGTATATATATATATATATATATATATATATATATATATATATATATATATATATAGAGAGAGAGAGAGAGAGAGAGAGAGATTCGCACATGTATCAAGAAATGTTTCTTTCAATAAAATCTATTTTCCTTTAAATAATTAAATAAATTAAAATTAAATTCACAATATATGTATCTTATACGGTATGTTTTTTTCTGGTCTTAAGCACTTAATTAATTAAATGCATATTAGTGGCCCTCTTAATATTTGTAGACAAACTCTCGTAGTATAAACATAATCCATTAGGTTTTGTTAGCAGATCATGTTAATGGAAATTATTTTCTATACACAAGCCTGTGTGCTTTCACACTGTTGCCTAGTAGTTGTGTTAATGAAGCTGCTTAGAGGTCTGGCTTCGGAGGACTGTACCGAATGTAATTTATGCAAACTATACGATTTCCAGGCGGGGAAAACTTCATCTCACTTAACCAACGAGATTGAACATAAAAATACATCTTTATGCGCGCTGCCATTAGAACATGGACAGCATGCATCTGGAGACTGATATAATGACATTTCCTATCTCACAGGAATGCATGTGAAGCTTTTGTTCTGCCCATTTTGAATCAATTTTTGTTAATAAATAAATCAGCAAATATCAGCTTGGTTTTAAATCAACTCATAAAAAATGCACCTTTTTATCGTTATTTTCATGGCAACTGCTCGCTTGATCACCAATCTATCGTCCCCCTCCCCAGACCTTCACAAGAAACACCCGTCTAGCAGAAAAAAACTATCACTAATATCCCCCACTCTTTATCTGTACCTAAATCTAAACGTAGATTACATGAACAAAGTTTCTTTTTTAGAACTGCACGCCTGTGGAATTATTTTCCATTTTCCTGCTTTCCAGCTGACTACAATATGGTTGTCTTCAAGTCTAACGTAAACAAGTTTTTGATGAACCGTTCCATATAAGTTAACAAATTTACCGAATTTCCATTATTAACGATTACTATATTGTCCAATTTCTACTGTACACTCTTGAACCCTTATCCTCGAGTAACATCTTGGCCTTGATAAGTGGTGATGCCTATGTAAAAAAAAAAAACAATAAAAAACTTGGCTTTACAGCTATGATGACGGCGACGATAAAACGATTAACTCTCGTTCTTAAAGGACTTTACACACTCCACGGTACGAGTATATATACCAAAATTACTACATCTACTAATTTTTTATGCGAGGTCCGTTCGTCGCGGTGGTTACTCAGCGGGTGTTGTTTGCCTTTTAGACATCAACCGGTTTCATGCTCTTTGCGTGAACCGATTTATATGTAAATCGACTTAACTCTCGCTCCATCTCGCAGGGAGATCTCTTCTCTGCTACAGGGCTCCCCACCAAGAACTTTTGGGGAATTATCACCGCCATTCCACACTGATGCATCTGTAGCAGACGGTGATTGTAGAATTAAGGTACAGTAATCTCTTGCGAGTTTCGTCGGAATGATAAGTGTGAGTTAGTCTGCACGTGATTGACTCGTTTGTGTTGTGGAGATATTTGTTGAGATTGACGGTATGCTGTGGTTGAAGTCAGTTACACAAGGATTTGCAAGCGAGTCTGCAGTTCCAAGTACCAGCGAGTTGTACCCCTGTCGGTGTGCATCTTTCGTGTTGACGAAGTTCCCTATGCGTTGGTCGAATCAACGAACGTCCAGTTGTCGAGTTTTTCATTGTGTGTGTAGCAGCTAAGTCGTTTTAAACTGGTGACTTCTTCCATAGCGTCTAGTTGTTGAGTTGTTGTTTTTTTTTTTGATGTGCAGTGATTTTATGTGTTTGACAAATATCCGTGACGGTCCGGGTTTATTGAATCAGTTGTTTTGATCGGTGACTGTAAAGGGTAAAAAATGTCTGCGTCAGGCACATCCAACACGGTAGTTTCGTAATTAATATGGACTTTCTTTAATCTGTCCACAGACACCGTCTCGGTGCGACCATTTATATTCAGCTTGAAAAATTGTTTTGTCCTGCCAAAACTTTGAATGACCCAAGATAGGGAGAGCTCAAAGGTCAACGGACCGCGTCATTTCGAATGAATACATGAGTCCATTTATGCATATCTCTTGGAACATGTGCTGAAATCATTTGTGGATGAGGACACAGGGGAGGTAGCCTCGAAAAATATGTTCGAAGCCGTAGGACGTACGACGAGATGTCTGCGTTGGATGAATTTTTGCTCTTACAAAATAATCTCTAAATTTTTTCTTGAAATTTTATGCCCTTCGTTAAATAAGTTTTGTTACTTGATGAGAAATCCCGTTTATAAAATTAGAAATTTCATTTGTATACTTTTATAAAAGCGAGAAATTTCATTTGTTTTTCCTGGAGGTAGGTTAGTTATTATATCCCGAACTGTTTTCGCTAATGGTGCCGGCAGGCCATAACACAAAATGCGTAGCTGATTATGTGATGGGGGGGGGATCATGAATTTTAAAAAACAAAATACAAAACAAAAAACGTCCACTTGTGCAAACCCTAATTTCGTATCTTCTGCGAATGGCGGTAGAGATATAAACCTTTTTTTTTCCTTTTTTTTCTTTTGCAACGAAGGACCATATTAACAAAAGCAAATTTTATGGACTAGCCGCCCAAGAGAATTTTGCACACACAAAAAAAAAATTTTCTTTCTTTTTTTTCCAAAATATAAAATGTCACAATTAATAAATAACACTAAAAAGAAAAAAAAATCGTCTTTTTTATTGTGTGTGTGTATAAAATAAAATAAAATTCTTAGACGTTCTTCAAAACTTTCTTTGAATAAGGTAATAAAGTTTAAACAGTCTAGCAGAAGAAGACAAAAATTCTTTTGTTCGTCTCTAGTACTACTTTATAGTAATTTTTTAATTGGAGGAAAAATGTTATCAAAACTAAAGCAAAATATCCAATGTCGTTTAAGTTAAGACTTACAACAAGGAATACCGGTTTTATTCGCTTTTCTCTTTCTGTTTAATTAGCTTAACTCTCGTTCGATCTCGCAGAGAGATCTTTTCTCTGCAACAATATAAAATTTATAAACATGTTACGATTTTTTATTTGTGTTACGGCATTTATGTTATCTCTTTCCTGTTTGGTTTTTATAAATAAAGTAAATTTCACAGTGTATGAAGTTTATTTGATACTGGAGACGTTCATAATCGTACCCTATTTCAAAAACGAGGGGAGATATAATATATAAGAAATATGTGGAATCAATTCTCCCCTTGCTGTCATTTCAAATTATCTGAAACTATACCAGCAAGTTTTTATCTCCCCTCTATCAAGGTCAGAGGTTTTAGATAAATCTATCTACCTTACTATATATATATATGTATATATATATATATATATATATATATATATATATTATAAGCTCTATTTCCTTTTCGGTTTTATTGAGCTTTTTACATCTGGCTGAGTTTATTTTACTTGTAAATATTAACTCTTTAATATTTATAATATATTTTAAGTTTACCATTTTGATTACCTTAGTAAACTTATTGTAACTTTTATTATATATATATATATGTATCACGTAACATGTTAATAAATCATATATATGAAATAATGAATATATATATATATATATATATATATATATTCATTATTTCATTTAAAGATCTTGGAGGCTGTTCTCGTTCAGTTGAGAAGACCTTACCTCTGTAAGCAGAAGGAATGCCTCTTGGGTTTGAGCGTGATTAGTCTCTAGGATCTTCGTGTAATATAACGTTATTGTATTTCAATCGCGTTCCCCCAATTTTCCCCCATACATAAAGTAACGCAATGTTATATATATATATATATATTTGATATATATATATATATATATATATATATATATCAAATATTATATTTCTTATATGATATCTTATATGAGTTTGTATGGTTGTACTCGAAGTCTCAAAGAAATCTTTCAAAGTAACTAAAAAATATGATGCAAAAAAACACACACAAAAAGAGCATCAGGCTTGACTGTCATACCGACGTTTCTGCTGTACCACAACGCTTATCATTTTACTAAAATCGTATATTTACATATTTCTCGCTGTCTGTCTGTCTGTTTGTTTCAGTATTTCTCGGAAATTACTGGCTGAAATTTTGTATTGATTTTTGTTTATGATAAAGTGCAGCGACCTAAGTATTATGTTATGCGTTTAATGCATACTTACGAATTAATATGGATTAGAAGGAATTTGTTATAGCAATGCCACATTTACTAGTCTTAGGAGTTTTCTCGGGAACTACTGGGTTATCTAGTTGATAATTTATATAGAATTTGTTAAGATAAGGTCTATCGATTTAAATATTATAATATCCATTCGATGCAGGATTAGGGATTTATAATGATTAGTATTTTATGCAAAAATGAATATAAATTTAGCTATGTTAATCCATTAATTTAATATAAAGCATTCATGTTAATTCAACGATTACAACTTTATGCAAATTAATTCGATGGTCATGACATTTCTCTTCTTGACAGGCAAAAGTTATTGTTATTCTATAAGGTTTACGCGCACAAAAATAGTTCCTAACAAACTGAAAGCAATTTTCGTTGTTTGCTGACATTATTCATGTATTTCAGTAACCAGAAAATAAGGCAGAACCAGCGTCTGAAAATAATCAACAAAAACGAGAAAAATAATAGGTGACTAATGTTTTTAAAATGTAATTTCCAAAACATTTATAACAATACCGTTAGTTTGGTACGCGGATATGATATGCAATACGATTTATGCAACGTTTCGTGAAAAGTAGTATAAGGTTTACCTACTTCAAAATTATTTATCACATGGTGTAATTTATAGACGCCAAACGAATTATGTAGATTTAAATGGTTAATATATGCAGACGTTATACTTAACATTCTCTCATCGGAATCTGAAGTAAACTTGAAGAACACGCAGAAGAAATTTGCATCAATATTTTAATATTATTTCACTACCTATGTAACAACATATATACGTATCTACCAACATAAACTCGTAAATTAGTGCAAATAAAAATAGCTGATTCTGGCGGACTTGATGATCCTGAATCCGGAACGAAGAGTAGAAGTGGTCCGAGCTTGCACCATCAACGCCATAAAAACTTAACTCATCTTTATTTGAAGTGTAGTTTGGTAATTAAAGAAACGTCAAGCTCATAGGTTACTAGTCACAAGCTATAAGTGATATAACAATTAGAAGATAGTACATTTACAATTATAAGCAAACGCATTATTTACATTCCCATTGGTTAAAAAAATAACTGAGAGTAGTTAATATCAGAAATTTGCCGATTTACGCCAGTCAAACAAAGACTTCAGACTGGTATATACCGCCGAAGATCCGTTCCCCACAATCTGCCAGACACGAACTCGATCATTTTGATGGGTTTTTAAATATTGGTATTAGTCCAGAATAGTTCTAGAAAGTACATGCTTCTAGGTCTGGCCTTAGCTACTAAGGAAGGAAATAGTTTATTGCTAACTACCCCGGGGAAATACAGACCGGTTGCTCAAGCAATTTTAATAGACCAGCTGCAGTGTGAATGTCGTAAATATCCAGGATGACAGAAACTAGATCAACTCGTGGTGCTTTTATGTTCCTACCCTCCCAGACATTGCCTTCTCTCTTTCGGGAGAACTTATTTAGTCATATACTATGGAGCCACTACTAGCTGAGTTGTTTAGGCAATTTGTAGAGGCCAGAATGCACGGATTTTGAGGCGCCGGTATGCCCTTTCCATACGTTGTGTCACATCTTTCTGCGCTTGAAAGTTTATAAATACGGAACTGAAGAAAGAATAAAGGTTCGTTATTGCTGTTTTTGTGTTACAGTATGTACGCGCTGTTCGTGTTATTTAATCCCAATTTGGTCATTTTGTAAAATATTTTATGCTTCAAGTTCTTTATATCTTGAAATATTTATTCATGGTGTTTGGTTTGGTTGTTTTGTTTTATGGCATAGCAATAGGAAGTGAATAGGAGAAATAATAATCATCAAGATTTCTACCAAGAAAAGATGGTATTCTCTGGAGTCGAAGTGACAACACTTCATGTTTTCATTATTTCCATCTATTTCGATCAATGTTGCAAATCGACGCATTATCGCAATATCCGTTTACGATTGAATCTAATAACAGTCATTTGCTTTCTTTTGAATTTGAAAAACATTAAGCATCTTTAGGTTTCCAGTGTTCCCACCAAAGTCTACATGGTATCTCTCATCCATGGTATTTTTTTTTTCTCAGACCTTTCGTGTTTACATTATATAACGCCAATCGAGGTCTATGCAGCTGCGGTTTTTATCTTTGCGAGAACAGGAGAGTAGTGTATTATTTGTCTTGTTGTTGTTGTTCTTGTACTTCTCCTTCTTCTTGCTGTTGTTGTTGTTCTTCTTCTCTTCTTCTTCTTTTATAATAAGCATATGGATGTTGATGTTTATTCAAAAAACAACTGCTGTCTATTTCAGGGTCAATCCAATCAAAACATTGGTAATAACAAAGTCCGAATCATATACAGAAATGAAAAAAACGACTTACAAAACAATGTCAGTTTTTTCTTCTGTCTACATACGCTGCGAAAAGAAAATTAGTCGAGCATTTTTTAAGCTTAAAAGGTTTGTAATAAACACACTCACACACACATACACACACACACACATATATATATATATAGTGTGTGTGTGTGTGTGAGTAAGTTTCAAACGAATATGGACAAGGCTGAAATGTGTTTTTGTTGAAAAAAAAAGATGGAAATAACATTGGTTCATTTATTGAACAATTTGATATTTACTTTCCACTTTTCAGTTTTGTTTCTTCGTGACAATACTGATAAATACATGAGTATATTTTGTTTCTTGTGCGTTTCTATTTTGTATGGTGGCAATTTACACCAATACTTTTTTTAATATTGGAGGCTTTTAATAAAACTAGGAAACAGACAACTTAAAACTAAGGCGCTCCGACTCGAAACGGCAATGCAATAGAAAATAATAGAAGTGAAATACAAAAATAAATATTTGATAGATATATTTGGAAACTTTAAGACTTGCATATTTTATTATGACGCCATTCGCCAAACACTTGGCAATTCAATGAACGAATTAATCAAAGCGGTTTAATAAATTAAAGTTATAAATATCGTATTGAAACACGAAGAAATGAAAATAACATAAAGTCTAATCTATTTGATTGTTTTATAAAATGATAAAGACATAAACATTCAGATATCCGCTCTCCGAGACAGAGAGTTGGAAACAGTTCGGAGAACTTCACGTAAAAATCAACAATGCTGGCGCAGACACACATGACTGTTGTAATTGATTTCATTGTGAAAACATTGACAACGAAAGTTTATACTTTCACATCTCCTAAAGAAAATATTTTCTGCGTTTTAGATTAGAATCGCGCTTGGTTTTGTGCTCTCGTCTTCGTCAACAAGGAAACCGGAGGCAAGTTGGCTACTTTGAGTAGACAATATTGTTGTAATAATCAGGAGTCTATCTCCAGCATCATTTTATATTAGAGAGCATTTATAATTCCATACACACATTCATACCAGTCAAATTCACGTACAAGAGCACACCCATTGGCTAAATCTCATATATATATATATATATATATATATATATATATATATATATATATATATATATATATATATATACTAGCATTTCAGCCCGGCGTTGCCCGGGTGTTCGGGGGTGTATGTCGAGCAAAAAAAAAAAATAAGTGGTAGTAGGAAGGCAGGCTCGAACCCGTACCGCAAAGGAGGAACAGAACGGGGTAAAACCTAACGTTTATGGTGTTACGACCATCGCAAACCGGAAGCGACATTTTCAAAAATTAAGGCTAGACAATCTAAAGAAGAGGATAACTTTCCAAAATATCGGCGGAAAAAGTGACCCCCCTGTAGAAAAGTGCCTAGCTGAAGGGGAAGATATTAATGTTTTAGCCAATTTTTCGATATTCGTCGTATGAAAGGTCGAACTTTAAAACGATACTGATCTTGGTAAAATCCGTCGCTTCTATTGAAAGTTTAAGGCAGACATGCAAACTGACATACATATATAATTTATATATCGGTAACTAAACATTTTTGACCCTAACTGATGAAAAAGCTTACCCTATCTCTGAATACCATTTATGTAAAATTTCAAATATTTAGACCAGACATTGTGTGAGTAATTTGGAAGATACCACAGAGGTCATTTTTTTAATAAACTTTGAGTCCTCTTATGACCCCTTAACATTTATTGTTTTGGGCTCGAATCAAGTTATTAAGTTAGATCAATGTCCAAGGAACCTATATCTAAAATTTCAAGTGCGTAGAGCCAAAATTGTCGGAGGAGTTTGGTAGAGTTCTCAAGGGTCAAATCGTTGAACTTTGACTCCTTAATCACCAAATTTCTGGCCCAAAACCGATCAAATCGATTTTCTCAAATCTCAGTACCCTGTATATCAAATTTCGAGTGTGTAGACTAAAAATTGACAGAGGTATTACGTAGGGAAATGTACACAGACACACGCACAGACACGTTCACTTATATATATATATATATATATATATATATATATATATATATATATATATATATATATATATGTGTGTGTGTGTGTGTGTGTGTGTGTGTGTGATCTTAATTAGGGAGAAAGTGTATGTCCTTCCGTTGAATCAGAAGACAGCACAGACTAAAATGCAATATAATTAAGCTTACTACATACGAGTATGTCTTGCTGATTCAACATTATATAGAGTTCAAATTTTCTTTTCATCCCATGTTAATTACTGGTAGCCTGAGGATTGAGTGTCAAACTGCAGTGTCAAATGTTAGTTTGCAACTGAGTATAAATCCGTCGACAGACAGTAATTAGCATTGTAACAACTGTCATCCTTATTGACATAATAAAAAAGTTCTAATGTCACTGTAATTTTTTATTTTCCTAGCTTTTATTTTATATATATATATATATATATATATATATATATATATATATATATATATATATCAGTTAAAGTGTCTGTCTATCTGTGTCTGTCTGTCTGTCTGCGTACATTTCGCGACACAATAACCCTGTCAACTTTCAGTCTACAGACTTGAAATTTGATATAGAGCGTATGGAGATTTGGGAACATCTTTGTAATCAATTCTCGCCAGAAATTCGGCCGTTAAGGGGTCAAAGTTCAACGATTTACCCTTTGAGAACTCTACCAAACTCCTTCGCCAATTTTGAGTATAAACACTTGAAATTTTAGATAGAGATTCCTTGGACATGGATCTAACTTAATAACTTGATTTACGCACCAAACAATAAATGTTAAGGGGTCATAATAGGGGTCAAAGTTTAAAACAATTTGATCTCTGCGGTCTCTACCAAATTACTCAGAAAAATTCTGGTCTAAACATTTGAAATTTAACATAAAGGATATTCAGAGATAGGGCAAGCTTCTTAATCGGTTTGGGTCGAAAATCCACCAATATATAAATGTATGTATGTATGTTTGCATGTCTGCCTAAAAATTTCTATAGAGGCAAGGGATTTTTAAAAACAATTTCTTCACCCTCAACTGGACACTTTTCTACAGGGAGGGGTCGCTTTTTTCACCGATATTTTCGAGAGTCATCTCCTCTTCTCGATTGCCTAGCCTTAATTTTAACCTACTTAGCTTCCGCTAGGCGGTGGTTGTAACAACAAGCCATCGCGTTTTTTTCGTTCTTCTTCTCCTCCGCACTATGGGTTCGAGCCTGCCTTCCTACTACCACATTTTTTTTTGTTTGCTCAACGCACACCTCCAAACACCCGGGCAATGCCGGGCACCCATGTAAGTATATATATATATATATATATATATATATATATATATATATATTCTATCTTAGCATATATATTCCATGTTAGTATATATATATATATATTCCATGTTAGCATATATATATATATATATATATATATATACATACATTCCATGTTAGCATATATATAAATATATATATATATATTCCATGTTAGCATATATATATATTCCATGTTAGCATATATATATATATATATATTCCATGTTAGCATATATATATATATATATATATATATATATATATATATTCCATGTTATCATATATATATATTCCATGTTAGCATATATATATATATATATATATATATATATATATATACACATATATATATATATTCCAGGTTAGCATATATATATATATATTTCATGTTAGTATATATATATATATTCCATGTTAGCATATATATATATATATATATATATATTCCATGTTAGTATATATATACATATATATATATACATATATATATATATTCCATGTTAGTATATATATATATATATATATATATATATATATAGATATATATATATATATATTCCATGTTAGCATATATATATATTCCAAGTAAAAGGTATTCAAGTATGATATCTAATGAATTTTACTAGGTTAATAGGATTTTCCAATAAAACTAGAGCAGTATATATTTTTTTATTAATATACTAATGTTTTCGACAATTGGTCGGTAAAAACAACAAGTCCTCGTAAGACGACTTAATAAATGAGTGATTTTCACAATCGACACCAGTACTTAAATTAATTTTTATTGTGGAATGGCATACATACAAATAGACGAATGCTTTTAAACACATACGCACACCCATATACAACACACACACACACACACACACACACATATATATATATTGTGTATGTGTGTGTTTGTGTGTAAAGGTATCTCTCTATTCGCATGTTCTACAATTTACATAATTAGACCAAGAGTATTCTCATAATTATGTCAATAAAATATCTACAAAATTAATGAAAGGTTTTAGAAAACTGAACCATATGTAATAAAGGAAAATCGAGATTTCGGAATGTCGATGTAGAAAAATAATTTTAGGCTTTTTTTTTTTCAATACGATAAATCCTATTTACTTAAACATATAAATAGAAAGAAACTTGACTGGTAAACAGAATACTTTGTTGTTTAGGATTTTTTAAAGATATGAACAATACTGTTCTCATAATAGCTGATGAAAAGCGAGCAAGCTTCCGTAGTTAATAATAAAAAAAACGGTGCTGAAGTCCGTTAAGATTGATGTGTTCAACCAAATATCTATCTAACATATTACAGGCAGGAATTGTTATCCTACACTGATGATTGTGTAAGGATAAAAAACTAGTGTTTGTATTTCTACAATAATAATTATTATACAAATATATATGTACATAAAATTAAATGAAAAGAACGTATATATATATATATATATATATATATATATATATATATATATTACTGGCAGAAATTGTAACAGTACACTGATGATTAGGTAAGCATTAAACACAAATGTACGATCGCCATGGGCATGGAATATGTGCCTACATTAAGGATGGCTTCCCGTGTGGCAGGGATATCTCTAGAGAAGATCCTAATTTACCCTATATGTGCTTCAGGGTTGCACTTGCTAACACCACTGCATTTATATTTGCCCTCTATAGGCCCAACAACAGCGGAGTTACTATCTTTAAGAGCATATCTGAGAAAATTGACCACATACTGTCTTCACATCCCTCGGCTAACATCCACATATGTGGTGATTTCAACGTCCATAACGTGGAATGGCTGACCCATTCAAATAAGACAGACGATGAGGGAAGGTTTTGTCATGATTTTGCCATTGCTTATGACCTCACTCAGATTGTTCGCGAACCCACCCGTGTCCCCGATACACCCGGTCAATATGCAAGCCTCTTAGACCTTTTTCTATCAACTTCCCCTGAGCTATGTTCATGTTCCGTTCATTCTCCTCTAGGATCCTCCGACCACTCCGTCGTATCAGTTAAGATAAAAACGAAATGTCAGAAGCCCCCAGACGTACCCCTCCACCGTACTGTATACCGATACTCTATGGCTGACTGGGATAGCTTCCGTACATTCATATCTGATTTACCTCTGCACTCCATGTTTAAAAAGGATGTGTCCTCTATAGTATCAGATCTGACCGAATGGTTAATTGTAGGCATAGACCAATTCATACCATCCAAAAAATTTCAACAAAACCCTAACAGCCAGCCATGGTTCTCCCCAGAATGTGCTGCTGCTATCGCGCACAGAAATCACTTTTTCCATAGCTACCAACGTAATAGATGCACTGAAACTAAAGCTGCTTTCAGGTCTGCCAGCAACCACTGTAAAAGAGTAATAAAAAATGCAAGACAGCTATATGGCCAGTCTGTTAAATCCAAGGTAGCTGATCAGCGGCTTGGATCCCACCAGTTTTGGCAAATAACAAATAGGATCCTGAACAGAAGTGTGCGTTCTATACCAACCATTATCAATGGACCAGAGGTCATCTCGTCAGCGTCAAACAAGGCCAAACTATTTGCAAAGAACTTTGCAGCTAATTCTACCCTATGCGACGAAGGCCATCAACTCCCCATATTTCCTCGTATAACACAGAACAAGCTGGGTAGCATACAAATATCCGTGCATGAGGTCGCCAAGCTAATAAAGAACCTAGATTCCAGTAAAGCAACTGGCCCTGATGGCATCCCAATTATAGTGTTAAAAAAGCTTCAAACAGAACTTGCTCCCATACTTACGAAACTATTTAAGCGCTGCCTTAAGGAGAAGTGCTTTCCGACTCCCTGGAAGACCTCTTCAGTTTGCCCTATATTTAAGAATTCAGGTGATAAGTCATCTCCCTCTCAATACAGACCTATAAGTCTCCTGTGTGTTATGAGTAAGTTGCTGGAATCCATATTAAATAGAGAAATAGTCAACCACCTCAGAAGGAATAACCTTCTTAGTGACACACAATATGGTTTCCGCTCTGCAAGATCTACCGCAGATGTGCTGACGGTTATATCCCACAGGATAAGTGAATCTCTTGACAAAGGCTTTCTTTCTAGGGCAATTGCTCTTGACATATCAAAGGCCTTTGACAAGGTATGGCATAAGGGTCTACTTCACAAGATTTCCAGCTACGGTATAACGGGAAATGTTTTCTCAATCATTAAATAATTTCTCTCCGATAGGCTCATAAGAGTAGTGGTCGATGGGCAAAAATCGGAGGCCTGCAATATAAATGCTGGAGTCCCCCAGGGGTCAATCCTGGGCCCAACTCTCTTCCTGATCTACATCAATGACCTCCCTAAACACATACTTAAATCATTCGTTGACATCTATGCTGATGACACAACCATCTACGGCAACACATCAAAAGCTGTAAATGACAAAGTTCTCTCTGATTCTCTCTCCTCTGATCTCGAGCGCGTGGTTCAGTGGGGGAAGATGTGGCTGGTTACCTTTAATGCATCCAAAACCAAACTCCTATCCTTACATCATCAACGCTCTGATCCCCATCTGGCATCAATTGTGATGGATGGCTCTCGTCTGGGTGAGGATCCGTGTTTTGACAAGCTTCTGGGTTTGACCTTTACTCCTGATCTGAAATAGAACACGTACATCAAGTCTGTTGCCAAGGTCGCTGGAAAGATGGTGGGATCCTTCTACCGCTCCAGAAGATATCTCATGACTGATGCAATTCTCTATCTATATAAAAGCCAAGTACGTCCAAAGATGGAATACTGTTGCCATATCTGGGCAGGAGCTGCTAAAAACAGCCTATCCTGCCTTGACAGAGTACAAAAAGACTTCGTGGCTTAGTGGGGGATGCCCTTTTCTCTACCCTGCAACCTCTCTCCCACAGAAGAGACGTTGCGAGCCTGTCCTTGTTTTATCGTTATTTCCATGGCAGGTTCTCGTCTGAACTCCAATCCCTGATCCCCCGTCGCCAATCTTTCACGAGAAACACCCGTCTAGCTGAATCCACTGTGAAAAATTTCCCCCACTCTATATCTGTGCCTAAATCAAAACGCGGATTCCATGAACAAAGCTTCTTTCTTAGAACTGCACGCCTGTGGAACTCTGTTCCGTCTGCCTGCTTCCCTCCGGACTACAATTTGGATGTCTTCAAGTCCAATGTTAACAAATTCCTAATGAACCGCCCCCTTAAGTAAACACTTCAGCAAATCTCCTCACTATCTTAATGTACTTGCAATAACCCTTATCCCTGAGTGGCTTCCGGGCCTTGATAAGTGGTGACCACTGTGTAAAAAAAGAAAAAAAAAGGTCTAACAATAATTATTATACAAATATGTATGTACATAAAATTACATGGGCTGAAACGTTTTGGGAATAACATCCAATATGAGAATAAATTAAACAATACAGAACATATTTAATTAGTCGATTACTAGTTGTGTGTGTGTATGTGTGTGTGTGTGTGTGTGTGTGTGTGTGTGTGTGTGTGTGTGTCTGTGTTCTGCCAAATGTTAATAATTAATTTGTTTACTGGAATTGTGTTCATATAATACCTGGGTAAAGCCGGGTATCCCTGTTGTATATTCATGAATGGCACTAGTTTGCATGCGCGCTTATTCACTTCCTCTGCAGAGGTGAGACACAGGGTCTGGTAGGTCTCGAAAAGCCAGCACACTAAAAGAATCTACACTCTGTCCTTATAAAATATCTGGGCTATTCCGTCGGCATTTACTGGTACGACCGCCTCAGGCGATTAACAATACACCGATTTCTTCCCATAGAGATGATAAAGCCTAATAGCGTGGGCATCCTAGGCCTAAACAGAATCACGCCACTACCAGACAGAAACAAAGCCACTCTCAAGGACCAGTCATCGACTGATACGAACATTAATTCTTTCAAGATGTATTAAACGTCGAAATTAAAATAGTTCTTGTTAGGAGACAAGCGCCCCAGATTAATCTGTTGCCGAACTACAGGTCATGTTCTGCTCTGCAGGCCTATCTAGTGTTGACAGATATAAGTGGGAGCTCTGTTGTAGTCGCTTGTTTAACATGCTCTCTCTCTCTCTCTCTCTCTCTCTCTCTCTCCCCTAATCCTACTTCTTTTGATATACTCTTATCACTGCTTCTGCATCGGTTACAGTTTTAAGCCACGAATAGTGAACTAAAAAAATGTATATGATTCTTAAGTAGCAACAGTTTAAAGGCTTTGAACCCATTTGAAAAGGTGTACTTATAGTCATCAGATTTAAGACTAGGATCAGAAACTTTGAGAACTATTAAACTAGAAAACATCCAGAGTTGAAAGAGTGTTATTAGTTATCTAACTATCTCATTATATATAAGGAAGTTTGTTTGTGTGAGCTCGTTCCCTGTGGACACGGAAACGACTGGTTCGATTTTTTTGGAAAGTTCACAGAAAGGTACTTGATGCATTTGGGAGTATTCTTACGTAGACGGTGTATCTAAATGCGCCCGATAAGTATCGAGAATCGATAATGTATAAAATTCGATTAAAGAATAAAATCCGACTTTGAACAAAGTTAATACTTTTTTACAACCTACAAGTGCATTTGAGGAGTTTTACCAACTCAAAAGTAGAAAGACCTAGCGTATAAAAGCAACAGTAGTTTTTTTTTTATAAAACAGACGCACGTTCGAAATAAATATTTCTGTATAGAGCACAACTGAACCACGATACTTGAGTTTTGCATTTGAAAATTTTATTCTATTATTATCACCAATAGGTCCTTTACGGTTCAATGTAGGCTACGATGTATTGTAAACTAAGTCACTGTAGGGAAGCATGTGAAGCTTCTTCCCAGTATCTCCGGTGGTGGGCCCCTAAGTAGGGCAAACAATTCACGGATTTTGATGACCAAAAAATTATGGAAGAGTGGAAAATTTTTGGTTCCTCATTCGATCCCGGACAATATTGGGTCTCTGTGCTAGTGTGTGTATAAGATTTAATAGTATCTTTAATACTAGAATGCACACATCTGCCTATTTTTAATTAGATAACTAAATAACTAAAAACATCATAAAAAATGTAGTTTCCTTTAAGTGAAAACCATCGCTATTTAATGAACATGAATTCATACTAAATATGTATACTTGTGTTGCATAGGATCCAAGGAAAAATATTGGTACTTTTGACTGTCGTTGTCCTAAGAATAAAAATGTCATACTGCCTAGAATAGATTTGGAGAGAAAGGGCAGCTCCTAGGTTTGTCTGATGTAAAGCCCAGAGGAGAACCCTGTTTAAGAAGATGCAGTGTAAAAATGTTCCATTTGTAGACTGTCTTTCAAGGTGCTGCTGATATGACGCTTTAATAAGACACGATCGGTTGTCTTCAGTGACAATATACGCAGCAAAAATGAAATTGTATCGGCTTCTGTTACAAAGGCTAAAGTGTCAAAGAATCAAATATCTGGCGTTGTTAAGTGTGCAAAAACATAAACAGGCTCGGCGTGATATTTGCTTATGTAAATTCAACCTTAACAGTAAATAATATCAGAAAGCAGGGCGGTATGAAATGGTTTAGCTTTCTTTATGAACAAGCAAGCACGGGAATCAAGGTGAAATCAAGAACGTGTAAAATAAAAGCGGTGTTTGAAATGGTATACAGTGCTAGTGAGAGAGTAATAGACGATAATTTAGAGACAAACTAGTTATTTATTTAGTTAATTGCAAATTACGCCCAATCAGGAAAGTGAAAACGAAGCTTATAAAAACATAACTCAATCGAGGAAATTGATGCATTATAATGTTTATTGAGTGATAATTTAGGATACACTTTCGTTAGTGTTGTGGTGGCACCCACTCATTTACATATGTGGATAATATTGCACATAAATAGCAAGACTCGGTTAGTCTGAGTGTGTGTTAACCAGAAGCCACCGAAAGCCGAGCCGAGAGCAGATATGTTCTCCAGCCAAGCCTCTCTTACCTGACAACCATTATGTAAATATACTGTAAATATACTTTTCCTAATACACTTCTTATTGATCTACCTTTGTTTGTTGAGTCTTCATTTGTATTGCCTTATACGTTATTTGGTTCAACCTGCAGACATAACAGTTGGCGACGAAGATGAACGTCAAACATAACAATTAGTAAGCGGTATTTAAAATATTGCTATATAAAATTTACAGGTCTATAGAAATTCAGTCTGATGTTATTTTTTGAGTATATTATTAATCGATATGATTATTTTGATTTATCTAGTTTTACTTGATTTAATGCTTTTTGTGTAGATCAACTATTCCTTTATCGTAATATTATTTTTTATTCTTTTTTTACATTGGCATAATCACTTATGAAGGCCGAGAGGCCACTCAAGGATAAGGATTAAAGGGTGTACAGTAGTCAAAAGGATAATATAGTAATCGATAGTAATGGAAGTTCGGTAAACACGATCAATTTAATGAGAGAAACATTTGATGAACGAATAATTTTACGGAACGGATCTGTCAACCAGTTACCTCGCTTGTGTGATTTAACTCGATGAGCTTATTATTATTATTATTATTATTATTATTATTATTATTATTATTATTATTATTATTATTATTATTATTATTATTTTTGTTTTGAATATGTAAAGACCCATATCTACGCTGATCAACCAGACACAATAGACTACTTGGAAGATAATTTTCGACGCGTTATTGCCGAAATATTCCTAATGTAATATGTGAGTTCGTGATAATTGGGCATCTAGATTACGCTTTTTGAGACGAGCAACGGGTGGGGGCATTGTCCAGAAATTGTATTTGAATCGTAAATGCTAAAAAATATTTCTTTGAATAAACGACATACTTGCATGATAAAAAAAATATTTTTCTGTGATTTATTCATTCAAGTTCGTCGTCTCTAAAAAGCACCCCATATTCAAAAATATATATAAAAACTAAAAGGTTACTAGATGTTGTTAATTATTTTTTATGTGTTTGTGATTATTTAACATTCCGTTATTGGCTTGACTTGTAACAAACTGATAATGAATTTTAAAAATCTCCACTACTGAACGTACAGCACAATGGTCGTATAAGGAATTTTATATCAACGAAAAGAGTCTTGAAGATGATGAGCGTAGTGGTCGGCCAATCCACGTACAACAGATCGAGAACTTGCTCTGAATTAGACGTAACTTATACGGTGATTTCCAACCATTGGAGAGAGACTGGGAAGACAAAAAACGATAAATAGGTGCCTCACAAATTCAACAACAACCAAAATAAACGCCGTTATGAAGTGTCATCTCTCTTTTACGCAAAAAGAACGATCGGTTTCTCGACCGAGTTGTAAATTTCTAGGAGAAGTGGGTTCTTTCTGACACCCAGCGACGCCCAGCTAAGTTGTTAGACGCCGACGAAGTTCCACGACACTTCCCGAAGCCAATGTGGTCTTTGACCGGTCTCATCCATTATAGTTTTTTTTAATGCAATGAGAACCATTACGGCGCAGAAATACTGCCAACAAATGAATGAAATGCATCAAAAACTCAAGATTAGTCAACAGAAAAGGACCAATTCTTCTCCACGACAATACCCGACCGCACATTGCTAAAGCGACCCTGCAAAAGTTAACCAAATTGTGCTACAAAACTCTGCCTCATCCGCTATACTATCCAAATCTATCACCTGCCGACTACCTCTTTTTCAAACATCTCGACAATTTCTGCGTGCGAAATACTTCAAAAACCTAAGCGAAATAAAAAAAAATGTCTTCAGCGACTTCATCGCGACCAGAACGCAAGATTTTTTTTACGGTATTGGCATTAATGCACTTGTCCTGCGTTGGCAAAAGTGTCTTAATTCTGATGGTGCTTATTTCGATCAATAAATGTTTGTTTGAGCCGAGATATATTCACTTGAATTTAAAAGTTAAAACCGGAAGAACTTTCTCGTTAACCTGATATATATATATATATATATATATATATATATATATATATATATATATATATATATATATATATATATATTTATATATATATATATATATATATTAGGTTAACGAGAAAGTTCTTCCGGTTTTAACTTTTAATATATATATATATACTAGCAGTTCAACCCCTCTTTGTGCGGGTCCTATGTAGTGTTCATAAGGGTATGTGCATATGTATATATTAAAAAGTGTGAATATGTAAAGTAATGCCTTTATGTATAATAGTCTTCCTTAACTATCATGGAGAAAAGACAGACATTTTCACTTTTATAGATATATAGGTAGATAGATTGGATGCAATATATAGTAATGATTTAAAAAGTATAAAAAAAAAGACCCATGCGCCACCACCGAGAATCGAAACCAAAACGTTCAACTCACGATTTATTTTGTCCCTGTCGTCAATGACTGGGCTATAAAATCATGTTTCCTGCAAGGCTAAAAATAGAAACATGAACTAATAGCTACTACGTTTTGCATTCGTAATGCCGGCGTTCGACCTTGACCTGGCAAATTTATTTTTATTTTTTTAATTTTCACACTTTTGCACTAATTTCTCCGGATTAAATCCCAAATATAAAGTTTCACATGGATTCAAATATCTTATATATAAAGTTTCATGTCTGTAGACCAAAAACTTTAGGAGGAATTTGGTAGGCAAAATTTGTTAAACAAAAATATATATGCATACATAAATATATATGGAAACAATTTTGTATTCATTATAAACTTGTTACGCAAATATTATGCAAGTATAAATCATGTAAAATATATGCATGAATATAATTACACGTAATAGTTAACTAACGATGATTATCCCATTAGAAAACCGAAACAACTAACAGAGAATTAATTAAAATGAGTGTTTAAAAATATGCAAATTAGCTAGATTATTTGCTAGTGGATGTCATTCCACAACACATATATAAGAAAATTGTATTTTCTTTTTAAAAAAATTAAAAAAGTGTTTTTAATATGAATATCAATATAAATACACACAAAGGAAAAACGAATTTATAGGAGTATATATATATATATATATATATATATATATATATATATATATGTGTGTGTGTGTGTGTAATCATCGGCATACAGTCCTGTTTCGTTGTATCACAACTCATCAGTTCCCCTAAACTAGCATCTCTCCCAAGTCAAGGATGGAACCTAGAACCGTCGTGTTCACAGTCGGCAGTTCTCCCACTCGACCACAGAAGCGACACCCGCAAATAACTCGCCGGAATGTTATGTTACTTTTACAGTGCTCAAACCGCCTGTTTGTAAACAAACAAACAACGAGCTTCGCATATATATATATATATATATATATATATATATATATATATATATATATGTATATATATATACATATATATATATATATATATATATATATATATATATTAAGCATATTCACAACAATGTTTAGCAGAAATATATGTAAAAACTCTAAAGCAGTGATTATGTTTGAAAATTGAAAAAAATGTATTAATTGCAAGGAAAGCACACTGTATAATATTAGAGTATGAAAGTATTTATTCTGAATGTATTCATTATATATAATATTTAAATTAAATGA
This sequence comes from Euprymna scolopes, assembly GCF_053919585.1. Lineage (NCBI taxonomy): Eukaryota > Metazoa > Mollusca > Cephalopoda > Sepiida > Sepiolidae > Euprymna > Euprymna scolopes. The sequence goes on from NC_136495.1 coordinate 128,321,054, forward strand.
GAAATATATTTATTTACATGAATAAATTACGCACTGCGTTCATGAATATTATTATTCATATCTAAACGTTGACGAAAAATGTGTTCACATTCGCTATTTGGATGCATGTATTACTAAATTATGCGTAGAAACTTGTAGAATTAAGTCAGTAATTTTATATTTAATATATTATTATTATTATTCTTATTATTATTATAATCATCATCTTTATTATCATTATTATTGTTATTATTATCATCATCATTGTTATTATATTATTATTATTATTATTGTTATTATTATCAGCATTGTTATTATTATTATTATTATTATTATCATCATTGTTATTATTATTATAATTATTATTGTTATTATTATCAACATCATTGTTGTTATTATTATTATTATTATCATCATTGTTATTATTATTCTTATCATCATCATTGTTATTATTATTATCATTATTACCATCATCATTGTTATTATTATTATTAATATTATCATCATCATCATTATTATTATCATTATTATTATTATTATCATCATCATTGTTGTTATTATTATTTTTATTATCATCATCATTGTTATTATTATTATTATCATCATCATCATTATTATTATCATCATTATTATCATTAATATTATTATCATCATCATTGTTATTATTATTATCATCATCATCATTGTGATTATTATTATTATTATTATTATCATTATTATTATTATTTACTAGCAGTTTTCCCACAGTCAATCATCAAAGATTTCTCTCTGCAAACAACCTGCAGTGTTTCCTGAAGTCTAGGTGACAACAAGTGTCCCTAGATTACCAATACAGATTCGATAACATATGACAACAAGTTTGCGTTATAACAATAGCCGTTTACCATTGATTTCTCACTTACAGCCACCATTGGCCTTCACTAGAATTTGAGTGGCAATAAGCTTGCCTAATGTCCCAGTCCTCTTCGCACACATTCAGGGGAGGTCTGATTAGTGCTTTTTCTCCTCAGTCCTTCTGTCCTCTTTGACCCCTCACGGCTATTTGGTGTCGTTTTAGCTGATGCCGACGCTACATTTTTGTGGGAAAATGCACTTAAAATTAGTAAGTTTTAATTTTATTGATTCTATATGATGTTCCCCATCATATTTTTATTGTACTGCTACTGTAGTTTCTATATGGCCGATAAGTGTTTTTAACTGTGTATTAGTTTCCAAATTGAAGGGTTATCCTTAATATTTCAGTTTAATGTTTTCATGATCATTATCCGTTGTATCGTCTCAGCTACTCCTTTGATTCCAATCTTTTTCATTCTTTTTTCAAAGTTTTTCGGGATTGTTCCTAGTGCTCCTATTATTATTGGCTTTATGTTGACTTTTTTCATCTTCCATATCTTTTTCAGACCTTAGGCCAATTCCGTGCGCTTGCTTTGCTTCTCTATCCCTTGATAATCTTCTGGGATTGCGAAATCTACGATGCAGCAAGATTTCTCCTTGTTTACTATTATGACACCTGTCTTCTTGCTTGCTGTTTGCACGTTCATGTCCCATAGTATGGTGTGATTTCCGTTCTCAAGTACTGCTGCCAGTTTGGACTTGTACCATTTGTCTGGGTGTTCAATATTCCATTGTTTGCATAGTTCCCAGTATACTGCCTTCTATACTTTATCGGATCTTTTCTTACATTATTTTGGGTCTAGTTTGCTCTATTCAATTATTATGTGGGTCATCGTTTCGTCATTTGTCCACAGAATCTACATTTGCTGTTTTCTTGTGTCATCGGTTTTTGCTTTGATATAGTTGGTTCTAATCACGTCATATTATGCGGCTATTATTATGAAATTCAGTTTCTCTGCTTAGGTGCCATAGTAATGTCCAACTGTTTTTAGGAGTTTCATTTTTTGTCATCCTTATGAATTGTTCCTGTAGCTATTTCTTTTCCTATTCATCTTTTCTCGCTTTATCCATTATCCCTTTTCTGTCTTTTCACTGCCTCTTACTGTAGTGAATTTATTTATGTTTATCCTTTTTTTCATTGGTTAACATCAATAGTATCCTTAAATATTTGTAACCTTATTAAAATGAACAAATTCACAAAAATTTTAGGATGTTATTACTATTGGTAAAGTTTATTTTATTGATAGTAAGTTTCTTAGTTTTTAATAGTAATGCTTATAGTATATTAAGTTCTCGTTTATAATGGGTTTATCTAAATATAGATGTCTTGTAAACTAAAATAATCCTAAATTAGTACACGGGAAATGAACGTTAATTAGTCAACTGGTTAAATATAGCACTGTTTTCAGAGCAATGTATGGTTAATCTCCTCGACAAAGTGGTGGTTTCACCTTTATCGTCGTAGACGCAGTCTCCCAAAGAACATGTCAATTTATAAACAAAGTTAGTCCTATCACGCAACTCATTCGAAGGGTAGATTAGTTGTTTTTGTTTTATGGCATATCAACCCTTTTCGGGTTATTTAATGCCGAATCCAGTGATTTTAAAGAACACTTTTTTAATAGAGTATATATTTTTTCAAGTTGGTTTCTACTTAACCAATAGTTAGGACCGTAACAGGTATTACCAGTCCGGGTCAGAGTGGACCTGTGAGCAATGCCAATTAAAGGGTGACTCCACACTCCCCAAAGCTCGCAAGCTGGGGTCTCACCATCGGATATAGTTTAAGGTCATATCCAGGACTCGAAGGATAGGAGTCATAATTAAGTTAGAGGTTTTAAACTTATAGTAAATGATTAACTTTATTTTTTATCATGGTTTATAGATTGCACATTTTTATTGATAATATTTCGTAATACTTTTTCATCTATTCTATAATTTGTTACTTTTTATAATAAATTTTTATATGTGAAGTAGGCATATGTGTAGATCCTGTATTATTATTATTATTATTATTATTATTATTATTATTATTATTATTATTATTATTATTATTATTATTGGCTCACATGGAGCTTTCACACAAGTCAACAAACGATCTGATTGGAAATATTATTATTATTATTATTATTATTATTATTATTATTATTATTATTATTATATTTTAAAATGCCCTAACTTGTTCATCAATAACATGTTTAGGAACTCCATCATTTACTAACATTTGTTTTATATTGTTGAATTTATATCCTAACATAGTACGGAAAGGAAATATTAAGTTAGTCCGGGTTAGTGAGTTGTTAATTAAAGCAGCTTTGTAACGATAATGGAAATAACTACAATAATTCAGGTTAGAAGGATTTTTATTATTTGTTTTTTTATAGGTATTCGTAGTTGATGGAATCCATTAACACATACCGATAGGTAAGTATATTGTTCTTTTGTAATTAAAAGTAAAATCAAGCACAGTTATTTCGGAAAGCTGATTGTAGGGTGTTTTCATTTTTAGTAAGTATTAAAATATCATCAACATAGCGTACGAAGATTGTTGATTTTTTATGAAGTTAAAGATCTTATTTTCTAGATTACACATATAGAACTTGCTAAATGTAGGCCCCAATGAATGTTAATGAATTATGTCTAAGAGACATATATACATATATATATATATATATATATATATGTATATATATATATATATACACATATGTATATATATGTGTGTGTGTGTGTATGTATATGTATATATATAATGCAAAAGATTTCATGTTTTTTATACTAAGCATATCTCGACTGGATATATAATCACTCTATCGCTCTCTCTTTCTCTCTCTCTATCTCTTTATATATATATATATATATATATATATATATATATATATATATATATATATATATATATATACTACAAAATTAACCGTCGTTGACTGGGTTCAAAAACAGCCTACAGAAAATGGACTCTGATTTATGAAAGTATGATAGGCTATGAAAATGAAGGGTTGTAAAGAGATAGCTTCGAATTTGGGGGTCCAAAACCAAAGCAAAATATGATGAAAGTAAAAATAAAATTGATAAACCCCATCATTTTTTATACCATACCTGTTCACACTGAAACACTTATCACAATATTCTGTGGAGCTATATTAAAAAAAAACTTGTTAAACTTTGTGGCATATTTCCATTCTATGGAGATCAAGCGCGAACGAACACTCCATAATTTGATTATACCATATTTCTTCAAACTGAAACATAATTATCAAAGTATACTTACGCAGATAGATATGAAAAGTCTTTATTAAAGTTTGTGCCTATTTCCATTCTATGGAGACTAGGCGCGAACGCAGACACCACAATTTTAATCATAGCATCCCTATTTAAGTTAAAACATACCTATTAAATTATTATTATGTACATCTATATCAAAAACACTTGTAAACGTTTTTTTTTATTTTTAAATTTTTTATTTCCATACTTTGTGGACCAGGCCTTACGCAGACTCCACAATTTTTATGAATCATCATTATGCAAGATCAAACATACCCATTCCTGTGTCTCGATACATCTTCTACCATCATATGTGATAAGTTTTCTATAATAGTCAACCATATAGGAGCCTATTCGTGACCAAACACACACACATATGTTCAGCTTTTTTTATATATATATATATATATATATATAAAGAGTGAGCCAAAAGTAGGTTGATAGCAATACACACAAAAAAAAACCCATTTATTTAGAGATCTCGTACTCCCCAAACGAAAAAAATCAATATGGTTCAAGTCTGTTGAACGTGCCGTTTCCAACTTTATTTGGCTCGCCATATATATATATATATATATATATATATATATATATATATATATAGTTATATATATATATATATATATATAAGATTATCTTTTCTGTGGGCAAAGTGGTTTTTACTAAACTATTCTGTCAATTTTTGATCTACAACTTGAAACTTGATACATAGTTTATTCGGATACGTTAAAAAATTTTGTTTGGTTTTTAACTGGTAAAATAGCTGCTAAGATGTCAAATTTGAAAAAAAAATTAAACTTAGCAGGCTTAAGTCGGCTAAAGCCTACCTTCTATGCATGCGCATATATACATATTTACGTTTCAGAACGTTATTATGAAAGTTTCAATATACATATCAATTTAGCTCAGATGATAACGAATGACTTGAGTTTTGGTTTCGATTATTACTGATCGTATGTATTTTTCACTTTTAAAATGCTATATCTTAGTACAAAATAATACTCTATTGACAATTTGCTCTATAATAATAAATACGACATCTGCATAAATATAAGTATTGTATTCCAGCGTATTTTTCGGCCGGACAACACCGGGAAGCCTGCTAGCAGTAATATATAAATACAGTTAGACGAAAGCAAAAACAAATGTACTTATGGTGGTCATGTTCAATATATATGTTTTCCCACTGACGCGTGGTAGATCGGAATAGCATTTTTTTTACTAAGATTTTCATCAATCATCAATTGGTCTGTCCCTGAAGGGGATAAATGGTATTTCCAATTTAAGCGTGACAGACTAATTGACGGGAACAGAAATGCTATTTCAACCTTAAGCGCGGACGGATGGGCCGGGTGATATATACTCAAGAAAGGGAACCCCAGATCTTACCAAGATGACACATGTTTGTAAATTGGGTAGGTAGACCGCTATCTGCTGCGTCTCCTTGTTTTTTGTGCTGGAAGACTCTTCTATTTCCTGCTGTCGAGTCTGTAAGCTTTCTTTCGAATCACAATGCCTGCAGGGAAGACAAGGAAATTTTCGAGATGGGAAAAATGCATACAACCTCCACACCGGACAAAACAAGTAATATATAGAAATACTGATATATATACACACATACCCACACGTGTGTGTATATATATATATATATATATATATATATATATATATATATATATATATATATATATATGATGTAAAATAACAAGCACATATACCAACAAATACAATCAAATGTCGAGATTTAGTTTTAAGTTCTCTTCATCAAAAGTAAGTTATCTTTTAAGAAATGTTTTTTTTGACAACTGATATTGCAGATTAAAGAAAGAAACGAAAAAGAAGTACGTATACATGTAAATATATATATATATACATACATAAACATATAAATAAATATACACACACGCGCGCATCCACACACCCACACACACATTATATATATATATATATATATATATATATATATATATATATATATATAAACTCTAAAAGAGAGAGACATGTTTAAAAAGATGTTTGTTGAACAACCAAAGACTAAGCCGGTTAAAAAAAAAAAGAGATAATGTTGGAAAAAGAAACGTTGTTTCATCATCAGCAGCTTAAACGTGCAGACGTCAACGGTGGGGGTGGTAGTAGAGTGATATATGGTGTTACAGAAATATGTTAATTAGCAACAACAATGCAATTCTGTTGCAATCACAAATTTTCCCATGCTACAGATTTAAATACTTTTAAGAATTCTACTTTATTTAACATACTTTGAGTTAATTCCATCAAAGATGTTTAAATCAGAAACATTAAAATAAAAACACACACACACACATTTTGAATCAAAATAAATGAATCTCAAATTAAACTCAAATGAAATATAAATTTAATTATGGGACATTTCAATCAGATTAATAACAATGTTTATCAATATTTTTTGGATCTTTTGAGATGAGTAATTTGTATATATTTTTTTTTGCATAGTGTTTTTCTCATTTTCATAGTTGTTGTTCAGCGACCTTTCGGCCAACTATAGCCTTCATCAGGTGTTTAACTGTGACGATATATAGAAATGCTGAACCACTTAACTCTATCCTCAGTAATCACTGCCTTCCATAGTTGTTGTAGCACCACGTTTTAACCAACTAATTCATTAGCCGACTTTAGGTAGGATTGAAACCGCTATCTTCAGACAACCAAACCGAAAGTATTCAATGCTTCTATCCACTGCGTCACATGCGCCATTGTCTGAAGATAGCGGCTTCAATCCTACTCAAAGTCGGCCAAAGGATTAGTTGGCCAAAACGTCGATAGACGGCAACATCTAGGGAAGTCAGTGATTACTGATGATGCAGTTAAGAGACTTAGTATTCCTATCCCTCGCGGTTAACCTGCTGACGAAGGCCAAGGGAATAGTTGGTCGAAACATCGTGCAACAACAACTATGAAAATGAAGACAGCATTCCACAAATAGATAAATAAATAATCTTAATGTTTAATCTAATAATAGCAATGTTAGACACATGACATTCGTATGAAAATAACTATTAGTCGGTTATATTTTATTAAAAACAATAATCCGCAAATGAATATAGAAAACACTTATAGCCAGTTATTTCAGTATTCGCTTCATATAACCAAGAATGTGTGGCAAAAAAAAAACAACAAAAAACATTTAAATAAGTTCATATTTTAGAGTAGTTGTTGTACTAAGGACTATTCAGATAATACCATTTTGGATGCTGTATTTAATACTGCCCTGATTACCTACTCTTTATGCGAGATCTTGCATTTAAAAGTGTATATATAAAATAATGTACGCCCTCCGTACGGCAGCATCTGCATTTGGAGTGTTGTTATTTCCCGCCTGTTTACTACCATTTAATTCTTTGTACACAACGCCAGGAAATTATTATCTTTCGCACGTAGTCGCATTAATATTAATATACATTCTTACAGTTACGTAGGTTATTTCATTTTGAGTGAATACATTATCATTTAAAATTACCTATAAAAAAAAACTAAAACGTTCAATTTGTATTATTATTGTCGTGGATCCTTTTCAAAATACATTTCTAATGATAATGATTGTTAAATTTGTTATTTGTTTTTATTTTTCATTTCCGCGTGAGTGAATTATTGTGTGATGTGATATCGTAACAGAAAAGGAATTCCAATATATACGTATATATATATATATATATATATATATATATATATATATATATATATATATATATATATATATAGTGTGTGTGTGTGTGTGTGTGAGAGAGAGAGAGAGAGAGAGAGAGAGATCGAAGCTCGACCGTCTATAAAACTAGGCTAATTGGTTGCTGCGAAAATAAAGTAACAATGATAAATATTGTAACATGCCGTAAGCTCTTCTTGTTTACATAAAGCGCATGTTTTTTTTTTACGCTAGTGGCATTTTGTTAGTTCATTGTCTAGTATGCTCAACCCCCAAAAGAGCGCATATATATATATATATATATATATATATATATATATATATATATATATATATAAGTATGTATGTATATATATATATACGTGTGTGTGTGTGTATAAATCTCTACACATATATACATATATATATATATCCACATATAGACAATAGTTGTGTTCGTGTGTGTCTGTGTACAACTCTCCTACATCCCAAATCCTTGGACCAATCATGACCAAATCTGGCATTTTGATTCCTCATCTAAGGAAGGTGCACCCCATTTTCCAAGGTGAAGATCAAAGTCATAGCCTATATGTATATACTTTCCTATAGTTCACACCATTGAAGCGATCATGACCACACTTGAGATGATGATGATCTCCGATCTAGGGATGGTGCACATCATTTTTCAAGGTCTAGTTCAAACGTTAAGGCCATATTTGATGCGGCTATTACAACATACACTTACTGCAAGGGTTCCCGTGAAACGGGTACTCAAGCGTCCAGGAAAACACTGTGCGAAGCGCGAGTATCCTTTCTGGTATATATATATATATATATATATATTAAGGATGGGACGATTCCAATATTATTTCCGATTCCGATACAATTGCTGATTCCGTACTAAATTACCGATTCCGATACAATTACACACACACACACACACACACACACACACACACACACACACACACATATATATATATATATATATATTAAGGATGGGACGATTCCAATATTATTTCTGATTCCGATACAATTACTGATTCCGTACTAAATTACCGATTCCGATACAATTACCGATTCCGATTCTGTATAAATCTCTAAATATTTTACTATAAAATGGTTATTTTGTCCCGATTACTGTAAAAAACACATTCTTAATGTGCATATATTTTATCAAACGTAAAAACTTGTGATGGGGGTGATCTGGAGATTTTAGTCTAACTGAAAGTTCAAATCAATAAACATTTATTATTTTATTATTATTACAAGCAGTGAAATATATTTCTTAAACTAACATAAAATAAAAAAAGATAATGTAAGGAATCGGTTATGGCATCGGAGACAGATTCAAATCTTTCTGATTACGATACCGATTCCGATACTCCCCCAAGCTCCGATTTTTCCTATCTCCGATTCCGATTCTAATTAATCGTTTCAATGGGGCGTTCCAAATTAATGCTTTCTTCTTATTCCGCCCTAATAGAACAGTGTGGCCTGCAAATTGAATTGCTATGATGACTACACTCATGCATTCACGGACAGAATGTTTTATCTTACCCCTTGCAGATGTTGACGTACCTAAGAAAGAACCTTCTGACATCGACGTGTGTCAGAAACAGAGATCTTATGGAATTCATGGCTAAACAGCTTTGGGAATGGTGTTAGAAAATAAAATCTGGAGAAGAGCAGTCACTCGTTTTAATGGAACCTCTCCCATATTCACAGTTATTAAGCTTTCTACGTAAAAAAACAAGCAAACAAACACAAAACACGAGGCTTTACTTTTGCAACGCCTGTCCGTATGACAAACTCCGCTCCGGATGGCCATGCACAGCAATCGGTTTTCACTGACAAAAGTGCATTCAGGATTTTTGTGATCATGTATACAAATAAATAAGGCACAAAAGTTAGCTTGTTTAAATAGTACTATTCCTATCTTCGTAGCACATTAAATTTTGAGCCAGAAAATATAAGATGTTTTAATTGTAGAACGACAATTATATAACACTTATATTATACTATTATAATAAAAACGTATTCCTGTCTGCTTGTTTACAGTTTGATTAATATATATATACAAAAGTACACCTTTTCATTAATTGATTTCAATATTTTAAGTTAATAGACTTTTATATACTTTTATTTATGCATGATATATATATATATATATATATATATATTTAAATATTTATATATATATATATGTAGTAGAGGTTTAGAAGGCTATCACAATGTGAGGAATGAGATATAGTCGGTGTTGGTGAAAGAAGACGCAAACAAGTGGCGCCACTTGTTTGCGTCTTCTTTCACCAACACCGACTATATCTCATTCCTCACATTGTGATAGCGTTCTAAACCTCTACTACATACCTATCCCACATAATGCTTCAAGCAAACTACATATCAATTCTATATATATATATATATATATATATATATATTTATTTGTACTATTTATTCAAACAGAATTAAGAATTAAGAGATTATCTCATTTGCAAATTACATTAAAACTGTTTTAATAATTAACTTTAAATTTTAAGTGTAACTTATTAATTGAACCGTTTTAAGCATTCTATTTAGAAATATTATATTAGCATATTTATTTAATTTATATTTTAAAATTTATTTATATTAATGCAATTCATTTTTTAATTATTGTTATCACCAAGATCAGTTGCGTTAAAAAAGTTTTCATTAACATTTGAGTTATTTTCCTTTAAACTATGAGATTTTTCTTTCCTGTTTAAATTTTAGATATGAAAAATATGACCGTGTTTTACGCTTCCAAAAATCCAAAACATAGAAAACTTTCAGAGAAATCCTTACCACTACTTCAATCATCGTCATCTGTTTTCCTAGTTTTGCATATAAATTACCAAATATCTGATATTCATGTAAAACCCCTGGCCTAGATGTAAGAGCGACAAAAACTTCCTGCTATTGTTTCAAATAGTAATTGTCTGTATTTTTGAGATGAGGTGTTTTCATTTATTGAGATTGTCGGACTGACTTCCTAGTGACATATGGCCGAGTGGTCCTAGACATTGTATCAAAGTTTACAGTTACTAAAAGGTGCTGAGTTCAATCCTGAACGAAGGCAGTGAAACGTAACATTCAAAACAGAGAATCAGCAACTACGTCCCAGAGCCTAGCTGGAATCCGAACACGGTACCCCCGTAATAATAATAAAGGGTTGGGTTCGAGACTCCTAACAAACTGTTCCCCAGTTCGATACAAAACACCTGATGAAGGCCGGAGGGCAAAACGGCCGAAACGTTGTGACTATAATAACCAAGAGGAGGAAGTCAGTCCGACAATCTCAATAAATTGTTTCAAATGATCTGAAATAACAACAGGGGAAGACTTAATTGTAAATATTTCTCATATGTTATTTCTCTCCTCTTTGGTTTTCATAAAAAAAGTAAATCACAGTGCATAAGGATTAATAGTATACTGCAGGTATTCATAATCGTACCCTATTTCCAAAGAAAGGGGGGATATAAAATATGAGAAATATTTAGAATTATGTCTCCCCTTGCTGTTACTTCTGATCATTTAAAACCATAACAGCAAGTTTTAGTCTCACCTCCTTAAAATCCAGAGGATTTGGGGAATATATATATATATATATATATATATATATATATATATATATATATATATTTTATTTTTTATTACCGTATCTTTCTCTTAAGTTACATTATTGTTTCAGCTACTCGGCCGTTTTTGCTTTGGCCGTCTGTAGCTGAGGAAGCTTGTTCTATAAAAGTCTGAGGTAGCTACAGACGGCCAAAAAACGGCCGAGTACCTGAAACAATAATGTAACTTAATAGAAAGATACGGTAATGAAAAATAAAACGCATATTTGCTCTACAACAGTATTGAGCACTTTCTTCAGTTTTTATTAATGACCATTTCCATTATATATATATATATATATATATATATATATATATATATATATATATATATATATATATATAACAATCAATCACTTAAAGGATAAGCTTTACTATGAAAAGGCAAATATAGCTCCAGTCCAATATAGTCATAAATATTTATGTGTAATCCCGCCTTTCCGAAAAAAGAAAGAAACAAAAAAACACAGTGACACAGTAGGAAGTAGAGCTCAATACCAAAGTCATAAATTAATTTGCATTCTATGACCACCACCATAAAATGCTAAAACCAGCAAATATTTAGCTCTGCTTTTCATGTAATTTGCTAACTCTTTACTTTACTCTGGAGAGAAGAGTATTGCATTTGTTGAAACTCCGTAGAATAAGAATATCTCAAACCGTCTTTATTTAGTGGAGGTATTCTCTCGAAACATAAATTTTACATGTAAATTTTGGTTTATAGTTTTTATTTTTGACACTGATATATATATATATATATATATATATATATATATATATATTTATTCTTTTACTATAATAATTAAATAGATATACATATATTTATATATATATTTATGTAATTTTCAAATGTTCACTATGCTCTAGTAAAAGTAATTTAAAGTTTATAAGGGTTTTTAAAGTATAGACCCAGTTTTATATTTTATATTTAATTTGGTATATTAAAGCGGTCCTCTTCTCTTGATGACAAAAATATAGCGACACGCACACACACACACACACACACACACACACACACACACACACACACACACACATATATATGATGTATTGCTAATAAAAATTAACAATTATTTCTAATATAATTATAATTAATTCTATAGTCCTGGTGTTTAATGCTTATGTAGTCATTAGTGTAGAAAGAGTTGGGAAATGTAAAATCAGTCACATTGTAACCTTTGACTTCGGAGACTATTGTTTTTTAAGGCCAAACAATTAAAAGCGGGTCGTCTGTTAGAACGATGAAGACCATCTGATCATATTTTGGATGATATATGACTCGCGCTAGGAGTTTATTTAAAATGAAGTTAGTTTCCGCCGAGCCAAACTCACTTTCTCGTCCCAAGCAGTTAGAACTTGTGGTAGGACAGCGTTGAAACAGCTGAATTCTATGTGAAACGCAAAGCTGTCGATTCTCGTTGGATCACCGAAATTAAGCAACGTTAGATCTGGCCAGTGCTAGATGTGTAGCCATTTGAATATGCAAGGCACTATGTGTATGAATACGTAGTCGACACTGGCAATATTACAAGAACTAACGAAAATTAAGTGTATGTGAATACAAAATCGACGGACATACATAGTAAAATATTATAAATGTATTCGAGGACCGCAAATCGGAATATTGCATTCGCGCCGCTTTGATCATTTTTTTCTTAATTCTCTAAACATGACTCAAATTTAAATTCTTAAAGAGGCTTTATAACTGTAATATTTTTTATTTACGCACGCTCTCTGACCACTCACCCACCATTACTATCATTTGATATGCCAATCCCTCACTTCCTGTCGTAAACAATCTCTTAGCGTCACTTACAGAGGACTATTTTACAACATTGACATTTGAGCAAAGACACCGTCCGTTAACCGGTGTTCATTTTCCGTTTGGTTTTTCCCTCTTTCCATTGATGAATTGTGTTGGTTTTATCAGCCACAGAAGCCTGTTTAAATAAAATGAAACCGCTGGTTCGTCGTTGGAATATGTATGTATAGTTTTTAAATAAATATTTGTATTTTCAGCTCTCTCATTCGCTATTGAGCACTTTATTGGAATTCTTTCCATCACATTCTTATACTACATATATATATATATATATATATATATATATATATACATATGAATACTTCATATATATATATATATATATATATATATATATATATATATATGACTACTTCATTTAATCACATAAATTAATATACAAAAGTATTATTTTATGCGTAAACTTTAAGTATTTGCTTCAACAGTGCTCAATACATAAGTAGAGCTAGGTAGTAACTTATGAAAATATCACTAGATATCTATGCTTCCCGCTAAAAAAGCACACACAAAGTAAGGGGCGAACCAAAGGTCAACTGGGCCTGTGTCCTGTAAGTGCCTGCCCATTGGCTAATTAGGAAGGGGGCGGTGGAAACTAGGAATCTCATCGGCTAACTAAAAACTCAATAGATTGTGCGTATATAAAAACGCGAGACAACCACAGTTCTTCGCATAAGCCTGACGAATCCTAGCGTAGAGGAAACGCGAAATATTCTGTGTAACTTAATTGCCATATATATTTTTATAACTTACTATATATTTCTACCTGTATGTTGTGTGTATGTTGTGTGTGTGTGTGTGTGTGTCTGTGAAGTGGGTGCTGGATTTTTATGGAAAGCTTATCCTCTACTAAAAAGATCATATTTTGTTATGATAAAAATATATGTAAATTATAATATCTTATTTACCGTTAATTTTGTTGCAATAACTAAATTTGAATCATCGTTTGGTAATCACATACATTGAAAAAAAACTTTGTAAATTTAAAATATCATATATATATATATATATATATATATATATATATATATATACTATAGTTGTTTATAAAATATGGCATATATATATGTGTGTGTGTGTGTGTGTGTGTGTTGCTGCGTAAAACCGGGCTTTCCGGTGGGTACAAGTTACTTGCTTGTCGCCTGAGGCGCCCCTACCGGGAAATGCCGACGGGGGTGCCCAGGCAAGTTTTGTTGAGGCGAGAGTGCCCCTTTTTTAGGGGAGTTCGCCTGTTCGGCACCTTCCTGCCTTGTGCCACATTTTGCTGCGGTGCATATAAAATAAATAGCTACCTTCGACGTTTGGATTATCACATATGTGTTGCCCTTAAACTTATACAAAAACCAATGACGATTTTATTTTGTTATTGATTTATTATACTAATCAACTATTATACATCAACTATCTTTATTGAGCAATATCGTTTGGACTCACACGGATCGATATCGTAGTTTTGTTGTAGAAAAGTGTCTGATGAATGGTGAATCCGTTTATTGAAACATGGAAATCTTGTTCATCTCATTAAATATTAGGCCGGGATTAAACAGTTCCGGCTAGAAAATCAAAACTGCCATGCGTTGGAAATTTCAAAACGCACAAGTTCAAACAAAGTAATTTTGAGAACTTCGCAGCACTCGGACTCGAAAGAGTGTGAGCCTTTCTGTTATTCAGTTTACTTTAAGTTCAGCTCGTAAACATGCTTCTGCATTGCGAACAGCCAGAATAATTCTACATACGCATCTGAATGTTAATCATTCAGGAACTTAGCTGGTTCTTTGCCGTTCTAGAACGTTGCCCCTGGGTATTATACCTTTGAGAAGGGGTTAGTTTATTGCTAATCGCCTGGGGTGCCCTATCGGTAATACCGATGGGGCTGCACACAATCTTTTGGAAAGTCAGCGTACTTTTTCTCTGGAGCGCTGATTTTTCAATTCTACTTTCCGACTTATTTTGACATTTAACGCGATTGGAGAGAAATAAATAACTTTAGAAACTAGGAGAACATGACCGAGAAAATGATATGTCTTTTTGTGATGCTGTCGCTTGAATGTTTCTGTGATAGTTCTTTAAGCAATGGAAAATTGCAAAAGCACGTACAATAGTTTGTAGCTAAAAGTCACAAATTAGATGATGTTAGTTTAAAATAATAATAAGCCCAATATTGTAATCCTTACTTTAAAACCTTAGTTACATCAGCTTTCGCTAAATTTAACTTTCTTTTCTTTTTGCCAAAACTTAAAATCTGTGAAAGATTTCTGGTGCATTAAATGCCTACTAGTTTTGTCGCTTTTATAAATAACTAGTAGGGCGCACAGCATTGGCCGGTCGTAAGATACGCTTAAATATTATATTTTAATTTATGCAAATTACGTATTTATTATTATAGAGTAGATTCACCATCGATTATAATACTAAGCCTTATATACAGTAGTGAGATCAAAACTAAAAAAATATATAACTCGGGTGCCACCAGCTACAAACACATCATACAACTCTCTACACCCGTTCCTTTACGTTTGAGCTACGCCCATACATATAAAATGGCTGCTTGATTGCTTGATTCCATCTTTTAAAAAGGTATGTCAGGTGAATATATATATATATATATATATATATATGTGTGTGTGTGTGTGTGTGTGTGTGTGTGTGTGTGTGTGTGTGTGTGCGTATAAGAACAAGTAGTTAATAAAACATGTTAAAAACACTTTATAAAAGAGTTAAACACATATTTAATTTTAAAAAAGGAAACACTAAATAAGTGGATAGTCCTTAATCCGCGGAGTTTCGAAGAAATACTTTCCTTCTCATCAGCGTGTAAGATTTAGCAAAATGCGGGATCGGATTTTGCTTGCAAAAGTATTTGATGAAACTAAAATAAGTCATAGATCTTACTTGATAACAAAAAATGAAGCAGAG
Organism: Euprymna scolopes; assembly: GCF_053919585.1. NCBI lineage: Eukaryota > Metazoa > Mollusca > Cephalopoda > Sepiida > Sepiolidae > Euprymna > Euprymna scolopes. The sequence continues at coordinate 128,337,225 of NC_136495.1, forward strand.
GGAATAGGGTGAATAAAAAAGTGATTTCATGTGAATGGATATTCTGGTGAAGGGTAAAGTATCCAATGACGGTAAAATCCAAAAATGCAGAATCCAAGAAAGTTATTAAATTTTCATTCGCACAAGTAAATTCCAAAGGAATCGCGTAATTGGAAGATGATCCAAAGTAATCCAAAAGGCATATATATATATATATATATATATATATATATATATATATATATATATATAGTAAAACTGGTAATTAGTAAAAACCTGAAGAGAGTGCTACATACTATTGCAGAGCAAATATGTGTTTTATTTTTTATTACCGTTTTATCTGTTTGGTTACATTATTTCGGATGTTGGACCATGTTTATGATCCAACAGCCTCGTCAGACCTTACAAAAATGGCTGTATTTGGAAGAAGACTTCTTCCAAATACTAACAACAATATATATAAACTGGACCTTAAAAATATTTACTGTCAGCATTTGAAGGATTTATTTTAGTATTTATCTTTTTACTGGGACATTATGGAGAATATGAGTTGATAGCGTTTTTTTTCTGAGGTCTTAAATTATCATTTTTTATGGCCATTATACTTTCATGCCTCTCTTCTTACTATGCTAAAGGAGACCCCACTATTAAAGAAAGAACTTGCCACAAACATACTGTCAATATTAATAGGAATATTGATATAATATGACTTCCTATGGATTCTTTCCCGCTACTAACTGATTCAATTAAACTTTATCAAAATCCATATCCGTTTCCAGGCTTATTTTCTCGTCTCTGTGTACATTTACATGTATCTGTGTTTGAAAATATGCCTCTTTATCTATATGTATGTGCACATGCGTATATATATATATATATATATATATATATATATATATATATGTATACTTTCACTACACCGATGAAGACTGAAGGATCGGTCGAAAATATGTACCTGGAAAAAAAAAGTTTTTTTAATTTTTTTTCATAATATTATTTTGTATTCCTACACGTCACCAATTGAAAACGAATAAAGAAAAGTTATAAGCTTTTATACTTTTCGTATACTTTTTTATACATTTCCATAACGTAATATATATATATATATATATATATACATATATATACATGTATATATACATGTATATATATATGTAGTGGAAATTGTAATTAATAAAAACTGAAGAAAGTGCTCAATACCGTTGTAGAGCAGATATGCGTTTTATTTTTTATTACCGTATCTTTCTGTTAAGTTACATTATTGTTTCAGCTACTTGGCCGTTTTTTCTGGCCGTCTGTAAAAGTCTGAGGAAGCTACAGACGGCCAAAAAAACGGCCAAGTAGCTGAAACAATAATGTAACTTAACAGAAAGATACGGTAATAAAAAATAAAACGTGTATATATATATATATATATATATATATATATATATATATATAGTAATGTATAAAATATATATGGCAATTAAGCTACACAGAATATTCCGCGTTTCATTCTTTTGAGAATTCGTCAATCTTATAACTATTTTATTTAATCACCTAAATTAATATATAAATATATAATTTTATGCATAAATTTTCAATATTTACTCCAAAAGTGCTCGATACATACTGCATAGGTAGTAAGTTATGAAAATACGTATGACAACTAAGCTACACAGAATATTCCGCGTTTCATTCTCGTGAGGAAAAAGCTTCATATGCATCTTTGCAGTTTATATTTGCACTGTAGAGTCTATATTGTCTATTTAAAAAAATTATTTTTGTATAATGGCTATAATTCAAGTTTAAAATGTAAATGTCAAGTATCATAGATCGGTTGTGCTCTAACCAGAAGCATTCATTTCGAACGCCCTTCTGACTAACCATTACACTTACTGTCGATTATATACGTAGGCAGATAATGGAATTAAAAAAAGGATAAGTACTACAATATATAAACCTTTTTATTCCATTTTTATAGCCTAAATCCTTTTAATTTGTTGCCATACATTGTTACATATCATTTATATATTGTTATATAAGTTATGTATCTGTATAAACCCCCAAAGGAGTAGTTGTTTGATCTGAGAATAGACCTATGGATCTGAAGATGCATTCACCATAAGTTTTTATGTAGTAAAAAATGTACAACTTGCGAAAAAAATAACAAGCGGGTGGGGCGTGTAATATAATTATGTATGTGGGCTTTGGTAAAAAGAATTATGCAGAGGATGCGTTCACATCTATATCTATTTTAGATGTATTTCGTGCGTGTCAGTGTACATATGTATGTATGTTTTATATATGTGTAGCTATATATATGATGAAAACAATGGAAATAGTATTCCGACAAAATAGAGAAATAAAAAAGAACAAACCGTATTTCCTCTGGATGAATTCGATTCATTCATCCAGAGGAAGTTTCAAAATAAAGACGAAACGTTGATGAACACAAAATACGGTTTGTTCCTTTTTATTTCTCTCTCTCTCTCTCTCTCTCTCTCTCTCCCTATCTATATATATATATATATATATATATTATATGTATATATATGTTTATATATATATATATATATAATATATATATATATATATATATATATATATATATTATATAAAATGTTCCTGAAATTCAAGATTGAGTCACGTTTGCAAAGTTTTTCATTCGTCTAATTAGACATAATTTTCAATTAGCTTTAAAAGACTCACCGCTTACACATGCCCAAGTGTAAAGGTTAATGAGTTCGGCATGATGATAGCGAAACTACACGTGAGAACTGGTAACAATAGCTGACACTGGTTAACATTAGATCATTTCAAAAGCTGGTTCAACAAGAATACGGAAAGATTGAAGCTGAAAACGACTTTGTTAAAGTCAGCTGAACAGCAGCCTCGTAGTATTTGGATCCATAAACGTATAGTTCTTAGAAAGATAATTTGCTGATGGAAGGTCCGTAGTGGTAGCTAGACGAGGTTTCCTTTACAGGTAGCATAGATTGGAGCTCGGGAACATACTATGACTATAGAAAAGGGAAAATCTAACAACCTTTCTTCTGTGAGAAAAAGGAGATAGGGAAGAGTAATGACATCCTCCATCAAGTTGAAAGGTTGTCTTGGACTCTGTCAAAATAGAAAAAAAGTATTTGAGTGGTAAGAGTACTTCATCTAGAACTACCTAACTTTTATACAAATCGAATATTACGCCAGGAATGAGAAATATCATATCAAGCGGTAGCAAAGGGAGACTTCTTGCGTTGTTGATGAAAAGAGTGAAAATTGATTTTGATGCGTGAATGTAAAGTTGAATGAAAAATAGACAGAAATGACTTAAATAAATACAAAGTAAATGACTTACAATGACTTTAATGAACTTAAGGATGAATTGCATGACCTTGAGAATGACTTGAATGCCTAAAAAATAACTGGAATCCTCCAAAAACAACTTGAATGATCTGTAGAATGACTTGAATAGCTTTGAGACTGACTGGTTGTAAAGTGGGTGATCAGTTTACATGAAATTAATACAGAAAAGTGATCCCCCACTTTATATTACAAAGTTATAAACATAAGTACAGCATGTAGTAAGAACAGATACTACACTTTTATCTTGGCCAAAAGACCAAGAAAAGGCCAAAAGACCAAGCAAATTAGGCACAAGGCTGATTTTTAATGTGAGGAGTGAAGAGGAAATGGGGATCAACTCCCCGGGGAGTATGGGAGCTGGATAGTGACACTTGGTGTGAAGGGTTGCCCCTACATTGACCAAGGTCTTAGATGCGGGTTTGCCTCCACATATGGTCTTTGCTTGTAGTATCTGCCGGAACAGATGGTGTTTATTTGCTCCCCCACTGAGCAAATTAGGCACAAGGCCGTTTTTAATGTGAGGTAAAAACCAGCTCCCCTAAAAGGGGTCACTCTGGTTACCAAAAATAATAATTGTCCCAGTATAGAGGGTTTCCCCTCCATTGACTGGTACAAATTATCTTAAGTGCAGTATCTGCCGGAACAGATACTACACCTTGATCTTGGCTAAAAGGCTAGAAAAGCTTAAAAAGCTAAGAAAAGCATCTATTAGCAACATACCTTTGATCTTAACCAAAAAGGCCAAGCACTAAATGTTACGGACAGACCGACGGGCCGACGGAGTGACTTGCACGTGATTAAAAACTGTTTATTCTATTTATTTAAAAAGAAAATACAACTTTGTTATATATGGTTTGTTTGATTGCGTTCATCTGCACCACATCTAACTAATTTGCATATTCTTTTAAACATTCATTTTAATTAATCCCTGTTAGTTTTGTCGGTTTTCTAATGGCATGAACATCTCTAGTTAACTATTACGTGCAATTATATTAATGCAGACATTCTACATAATTTATCCTTGAGTAATATCTGCGTAAAACGTTAGAATAAACACACCCTTTTTCTATTTATGTATGCGCATATATATTTGTTTAAAAACTTTTCTCTACCAAACTCCTCTGTCAGTTTTTGGTCTATAGACATGAAACTTAATATATAAGATATTAGAATCCATGCGAAAATTTATATTTGGGTTTTAGCCGGGGAAAACCAGTGCGAAAGTGTGAAAATCTAAAAAAAAAAAAGGAATTTGCCAGGTGAAGGTCGACCGATGGCATTACGAATATGCATGTGTAACGTAATAGCTATTGGTTCATATTAAAATTTTCAGCCTTGCAGCAAAAATGTCTTCATAGCTCAGACATTTGAGTAAAAAAAAGTGAGTCGGAAGCTGAACGTTTTGGTTTTGATTCTCGATGGCGGTGCACGAGTCATTTTAATTTAACTTTTTATTTTCTTACGATAATAATAAATAGGAAATCTGCATTAATAAAAAATATCATATTTAAGAGTATTGTACGACAAGGCAATGGCGGCTGGCCTGCTAGACTATATATATATATATATATATATATATATACTAGCAAAAATATACTAGCAAAAGTACCCGTTGTAGCCTAAAGAAAATGAACTCTGATTTATGAAAGTACTAGCGGGGGTACCCGGCGTTGCCCGAGTGTTTGTTTCCGGGATGGGGGGGGGGTTTAAAAAATGTTATGGTAGGTAAGTAGGAAGGATCAAACCCGGAGTCATGAGTAAAAGTAGGAAAATAAAGTGTGAAAAATAACCCAAAAAAACATCTGCAACGTTAACAGTTCGGCCACCAAGAAAAGTCCATCCCAGTTGTTTAGGGGGGGAAAAAAAACGACTACAGTAGGTCGGCGCGAACGTGAAAATATAATGTGAACTGTCCAGCGCGCTAACCACTACGCCACAGAGCACTGCAGCTTAGTTTAGTGATTTTAAATAACTTCACATGACAGAACTACGAAGTCAAACCGGTGTTCTCTTCTCAACTGTTCCTTGTGAACGATCCCCAAACGGTGTTAAGTGGTGGCAGGGGGAGGAGGAATTTATAAGAGAGAAAATATTTTACCACTTCCATTGATCTTAACCGATTTTGGTCGTGACTTCTCAGCAGAAAAAGTATAGAAATCTAAGATTATCGAGGAATTTGAGAAATAATAAGCCTATAACACACCTCAGATATTGTTCTGCCGTTTGTGCATATTATATTTGCATGAAATATCTTGATTTTTAATCCTATTAATGTCCAAATCAGACGTGAAAAAATGAGTTCATTTTATTTATATATATATATAGAAGATAGATAGAAGAAGAAAGAAAGAAAGAATAGAAGAATAGAATAGAATAGATAGAAGATAGAAAGATGATAGGTTATGAAAAGGAAGGATTGTAAAGAGATAGATTCGAATTTGGGGGTATCAGAACCAAAGCAAAATATGATGAAAGCAAAAATAAAATTGATAAACCCCATTTATTATACCATACCTGTTCACACTGAAACACTTATCACAATATTCTGTGGATATATATTAAAACATCTTGTTAAACTTTGTGACATATTTACATTCTATGGAGGTTAGGCGTGAAGTAACATCCCATAATTTTATGATACCATATTTCTTCAAGCTGAAGCATAAGTATCAAAGTATACTTACGCAGATAGATATGAAAAGTCTTTATTAAAGTTTGTGCCTATTTCCATTCTATGGAGGCCAGGCGCGAACGCAGACCCCACAATTTTATTATACCATCCCTATTTAAGTTAAAACATACTTATCAAAGTATTCTTATGTACATCTTTATCAAAAACAGTTGTAAACGTTTTATTTTGATTTTTAATTTTTATTTCCATACTTTGTGGACCAGGCGCGTACGCAGACCCTGCAATTTTAATGAATCATCATTATACCAAATCAAACATACCCAGTCCTGTGTCTCGATACATCCTCTATCATTATATGTGATCAGTTTTCTATTATAGTCAACCATAGAGGAGCCTATTCGTGACCAGACACACACAGACATCCAGCTTTATATATATATATATATATATATATATATGTATATATATATATATATGTATATATATATGTATA
>NC_136495.1:128348673-128431173 GCF_053919585.1 Euprymna scolopes
TGATTGTCAACATTCGTCGAGTATACGGACTCGCATCGAGGTGATGATTGCAGTTGAAGGCGACTACATAATCAAGTTACCTGATTTGATTGTTTCAATAAAAGTTTTTAAAGAAAGCAATAGTATTGTTTTCTTTAGGGCGAAAAAATTATTGTTCCATCTTGTATATTTATATAAATACGCCTAGATAACATGTCTAATGCTCTAAATATATCGAAGATAGACTCAGCATATACTAACATGAAACTTATCTAGTATGATAGCGGCCAAACACATAACGTGCATAGTCTGTATTCATTGAATGAATATATATATATATATATATATATATATATATATATATATATTGTTACCGTTTTATCTGCTTAGTTACATATGTTTCGGTCGGTTACCGAATTGTATCAACGATCCAGTAACTTCGTCAAACTTTAACAGAAATATTTATGATGATTGGAAAAGTGATAGCAAAAGAAGCAGGAAAAATGGGGGGGATTCAATTCTAATTCGACAAACTTTAAATTAGAATTAGCCCCCACCCTTCTGCTTCTTCTAATATCACTTTTTCAATCATAATAACCATTTCTGTTTAAATCTGACGAAGATACTGGATCGTTGATACGATTCGGTAACCGAAACATGTGTAATTAAGCAGATAAAACGGTAATAATAATAATAATAATAATAATAATAATAATAATAATAATAATAATAAAATATTATATATATATATATATATATATATATGTAAGACAACCCATAACACGCATATAAATAAATGCCCCACCAACAGATTTTCTTTGTGTGTGCTAAATAACAATATTATGTCGACTAAGATCTAATATTTGCTAATGACTTTTCCTCTGTGGAGATGAGCCTACACCGAAAATCCGTGGGTTAAGGAAAAAAATGTGAATTGAATTTTTTATTCAAATAATAACATTCTTGTTCTGAAAATTGATGTTTTTCTGAATGAAATTTAAACAAGGAAACTATATATATATATATATATATATATATATATATATATATATTATTCACAATACAAACGGGTATGCGTTTAATAGTAGCCTCAAGGATATTACTACATTATTTCGGAACTTTTAACATGTTCTCTAATTTATGAGCCTTAATTTTCAGTTTGCATTAAAATTATTAAAAAAAACAACAAAAAAACGAAAGAAAACAAATAAATAAATTAAATAAACATGAATATACATAAACGATCACACATATATGTATGTATATATATATATATGTGTATATATATGTGCATATATGTATGTACATATATATATATATATTTATATATAAAATAACAATAAAAAACACACTAACCTAGTTTTAAAACAGATCCTTTGTCCGATAAAATGCATGCCAAGTGGCTGATAGGAAGGGGCGCGGTGGATACTAGAAAGCTGATCGGCTAACTAAACATTTCAATAGAAGAGGAGCATATAAAAATGATAAACAACCATAAAATTCGCGCATAAGCCTGAAGAGTCCTAGAGTGGATGAAACGCCGAATATTCAGTGTAGCTTAATCGCCATATATATTTTATAAATTACTAACTATCTCTAACTACGTATTGGGCACTTTTGAAGTAAATACTTAAAGTTTACGCATAAATCTATACTTTCGTATATTGATTTTATGTGAGTAAATTAAGTAGTTATATATATATATACATATATATATATATATATATATATATATATATATATATATATATATATATATATATGCGTAAATACAGAACCAAAATATACCTATATGGTATTCAATTATTGATTATGATTAAATATAAAAATAGAAGAAATCGACTAAAAACATTATTTTTAACAACGTGAGCCGATACATGTGTGTGTATGTTTTTTTTTATTCACAGTACAAACGGGTGTGCGTTTAATAGTAGCCTCAAGGATATTGCTACATTATTTGGCATTATGAATAATTCTCTAAATCCCAGAGTTTTTCGGAACTTTGTACATATTCTCTAATTTATGAGTTTTAATTTTCAATTTGCATTAAAATTATTAAAAAAAACGAAAGAAAATGTTTTTGTGCTGAGTTTTCATTGAAAAATTATACATTTTTTTAAATCGATTCTGTTTAGCTTTAAAAGTTAAAAAGAAGTTACTAAAGATTGTTTTTTAATTTTTCATTATTTGTTTTATTTCATTTTCATCCATTTTATTCATAATGTGGTTGAAACATTTTTCACCTCCGTGTAATTTTCACGGGTTTAGCTATTCTTAATGATCCCTAAAGCATGTGTAGAACTTAGTTATTATAGCGTGAATTATAGTACAGCATTTCTGAGCTCGATCTCTCCTGTTGGAATAAAAAAATATAACTGAGACAAGGTATTAAAAAAATAATAGAAAATCTTAGTATAAAGAGTTTGGACCGAAATCCGATAAAAAGCCATCCATATATATCATAGCAGAACGACATGGCATTCACCCTAGACGAATTGCTGAATAGAAGGAAGTGTCCACAGCATATTATATTAACAAGCAATCCTCAGTCGCATGCATATCCTGGTCAGAGTCTTGCAGTGAGCTGTCGACGTCCGTCTACACACATCGCCTTGTATTCCCAAAGTGTTTCTCATTTGTACTGAACTGGGTAATCGTTGCTTAACTTCGGCAATCTAATGAGAATCGGTGTATAAAAGTGATTATCCGTATATATAGTATAGATCGACGAATATTTATTAAAAAGATCATATTTTATATATTACATAATCTGACTTTACATTTTAAATGTTGCCTTGATTTCGGAATACACCAGATAAAAACAAACAGATTACTTACAAATATTTATAAAAACCATGGCCTACTATAATAATACGACCGTATATGTCACATTGAGAGGCAATTTTCTAAGAGACCATTGAAACTAAGAGAAAGGGAGGTCACTCAGAAATTGTTTTCTAGTCAAACATTCAGATGTTGATGCTTAGATAATTAAATAATTATTTCAGGTTTTAATATTTGAAATAATGATTAAATTAATTCTACTTACATATTTTACTGTTACCCTGCCCAATGTAAAATATTTTGTTAATTAGATGTATTTTTCCCTATCATTTCTTTATAATACACAACAAAACAAAAACAAATTCATTTTGAGTTGTCTCCCCTGACCTTTCCAATAATTTTGTTGTTTATAAATATAAAAAAATTGCTTTGACTACAACAGGTTATTTGTTTTTTAAAGATTTTATTAGAGTATCTTTTTTTTAAGAATATCAAAATATTTACAAAGCACATGAATATAAAGATTGGAAAGGAAGTACATTGTTTTTCACTCTGTTACAAAATCATTCACTGCTATCTTTCTTACAAGAGGAATTTTAAAGTATCTTTACAAAGCACAAGAAATTCAATAAAAATTGTAAATAAAGGTAAATGTTCAGCAGTAAATTTCACTTTTATTTTGATCGTTGCCGCTTTTTAAAATTTTTTTAATGAATCTTTTCTAATTTCATCTGAAGAAAGTTTTTGCTATATATATATTTATAACAATTTTTTCTTGCAAATTTATGTACTTTTTCAATGTGTTTCTCAAATGTAAATACATACTTTGGCAAAGAAGTTTTGAAAATTATTTCTGCAGACTTCCTAGTTGTAGACTGATCATGTTTTTCAATAAATTGAGAAGAAAAATCCAAAATTGCAAAGCAAGAACAAATAAATTCAGCAATCTGACTGGATGAAATTGTCAAACCTCATCGAGATAATAAATTAAGATAATGATTCTCAGTGATCTCCGTATCATTGCCAACCATAAAAGTAGAACAAATATCACAGTTAAAGCGCTTCAAAAGTTTTTTTTACAACATAATCAGCAATTGAATATGCTACTTCTTTGCTGTCAGGTGATAAACATAGTTCATTTATTTCTGACTCATGTTTGGACAAAATATCCACAAGATGATTATTATTTTCATTCTTTGACAATGGATTGAGGTGTTTTCCTGCCAAATGTTAATATTTTCTTTTTAAAGTGATGTACAGATTAAAATCTTTTCACTGCTAAAAATCTCATGAAAACCCACTAAAAATCTTCCACGGCTCATTTGACGATACTGTGAAAATCGCTTTTCAAGGGGATCACCTTGAAATCTATGAGTGAGAATATATTCATACGCATCATTCAGCAGCTCTTTCATAAGCATTGCTTGTGGTCTTAAAGTTGTGACAAATGCTTTGCTAGTCTGTGCAGTGAGGCAAAAGTCAGACATTTTTGACCAAGACTCGACCCAGTTAGAAAATGTTTGGTAAAAGTTGATTTTATCATCACTTGCAGTAACAGCATTATTAAAAAAATTAGGGGTAAATATTTGATAAGAATTGGCTATGGTCCACCAGCACCCTATCAATTTAAGAAAATTTGCAATGTCGGTCCGTTCTGGAAAGTAGCTTTTACAAGCAGCAATTGTTGTCTCGTGGAATACAGCAATAGCCAAATTGGCACTTTGCTTATTGTCACCGGGATGTAATGCCTTGAAAGTTAGTTTTGGTGCTGTTCGTAATGTAGCGTTAAAAACCCTGTCCTTGTCATATATTTTATGTATATCAGACCAAGAAAAAACTCCTGACTGAACTGAAGGTCCAAAATATTGAAATCGAAAGAATGAAACACAAACTTGCTTTTGTTTAGTAAACTGTTTCGAATATTCTTCAAGAAATGAACAGTGTCAAAAAAGAAAAAAAAATATTTGGAGAATCTGGATAAGTGATAAAATGTTTTTTTATCTCCTTCAAATTTGTTCAATAAAATTTTAAAGGCATTTCCATTTGCAGAATGGTTGTCTGCAACCACAGCCCTTATATTAAATCCTGCATTTAAAAGCTGTACAATGCATGCAATTATCTCCTGAGAGAGCCAGTCACCAGTAACAGTCACTACAGGACAGACTTTAATTGCAGTTGGCGCTGTCTCCTTCAACCCTGAAATCATAAATATCATGATACCTTTATATAAGTTGCCAGTTTCAGCAGCACCAACATACTTCTCACCATGAAACTGAGTTCACTTTTGAAAGTACATTTCATCCAACATCAAGATACAATCCTGAGAAAGTTTACCTTTTCCCAAGAGAGATTTTGCAGCAGTTATAGATTCTACATCACCTTTTTGTATTTTTTTCTAATGAAGAAAATGAAGGAAATGGTAATTGCTCAACCAGTAGTTTATAGGCTTGAGGAGAAGTATAGCGCAACAATAAAGAGAATCTGATTAGTTCAACAGAAAATGAAGGGCGACCCTTAGGTTTAAAATGTTGAAATTTGTATAGTTCTTTTAGAATGGAATTTGGAGGTTCTGCTACAATGTTTTGAATATAAGAGGGGAAATTTTCCAACACGTTATACTTTGTAAGTTTTGCATTGTGACCCTTCACAAACCAATGTGGTAATGGTATTGGATTTCCATAATACTGAAGATGAACGTGTAAATTGTTGTCAATCCTAATGCACTATTTTAGTAATGGAAAATTTGTCTCAAAATCTATCCAGAAAATCCATACATATTTTCATTTTTTTAAAACTGAAACCAGTGGGGCAACACTTTATTTCTTCCAAATTTTCGAAACTAATAATAATATATGCTGAAAGAAAATTTGGTAGTTAACCATCTTGGTAATTTCGATCATTTGGGACTTTTCTTATTGTGTTTGATGTAGGTAGAAGAGATGGCTTAATATTCACTAACGGTGAATGAATTGTTGGTATTGGATGTAGGGACCAATTTAACTTATTTCTTTTCCCTTTTAAAATAATTTTTTCCTCAAAATGTTTTATACATAAAACTGAATTTTTTGTTGCAATCCAATCAGCACGATTTACAAATTTTTCCATTTTTCAAACAGGTCGGGGTTGCCACGTGGAAAATGAAAAGCTGATAGATTTTCGTGGTTTTTATAACCAGTTTTCCAGCCAAATGCAACGCATTTGTTCACCATTTTGTTAAGCAAATTATAACAAAACTTAAACAATATTTTGAAAAAAAATGATATATTTTTTTACAATATTTAAAACGGGTAGAAAAAATTCAACAAGTAGAGATCGCAAAAATAGTTGTAAGCATAAAGATCGCTTACGTATTTGAAAAAAATCAAGGGAGGTTACTCTATTGTACTTTTGTTCTGTAAATTAACATGAATAAAAGTGGTGAAAAACATTTTATATGGATAAAAACATATATTTTAAGAATAAAATAATATCAAAATATTTAAATAAAAGTTTATTATTCACTATTTCAAGAGTTAATATAAACTACTTTTGAGTTACTTCTCTTTGAAATTTTCAACGTTGTATGCGGCTCGCGCTTACCACAGTTTTCCACAATAAAAACAATGGCCTCTTAGAAACGTGGCCTCTCATGTAACATACGGGGCCGTATGTATAGTAGGCCATGATAAAAACATTCTCATTTTTATACTGAAAACCCTTATAAACTATAAGTTTTTAAGTCAGCTTTTCTAAACATTAGTCTCATAATAAAGGGTGGTTAATAATGGCATATGTGTGTATTTATTTGTAGCTTCGAGGATATTACTCATCATTTGAAATGTATTATGAATTTTATAAACACGTCGTTTTAACCTGCTACGTTTCGCATTGGTTTTTCTTCGTTCCTTTAGCTGCTGCTGGTTTATTATTGACGTCTATTGCTACTGTTTCTGTTATTTCTATGTAACGAATATAAATATAGTTGTATTATTTAACTGGAATTTATTATAGAGATTCAACGTCCGTACGCACTGCACCACAGTTCCAGGTGAGAATTGTCTGAAGGTAGTGGTTTCAATCCTAACCAAAGCTGGCCAGAGGCTTACTTGGCCAAAACGTTGTGAGACGACAACGACTATGGATGGCAGTAATTACTGAGAATGCAGAGATTCGGAGTTCCTATCCCGTCGCGGTTACTATCTGACGAAGTCCAGAGGAATAGCTGGCTGAAATGACGTGAAACAAGAACTAACCAAGATGAGGAAAATAATCGACAATAAATAAATTAATAAGGATAGTTGTTTTAGCGTTATTTATTTTAATGGATATATTATTTGTATATCTATAATCACATTAATTTATTTTAGTACGAATTAGACTAGGACTAGTGTTCCGGAGAGTTAGATTACAATTATATTTTATGCGTGCCATCTTTTAGAATAAATATCTTTTTTTTCTTTGTTATGAAGAAATGTTTGTAGAGACTGTCTCATAAAAGATAATTTAAATACACACAAAAATATTACATTACAAAATATGACATAGCCTATGTATTAAATGCAATACTTACCATTGACGATACTATTCAGAAGAGAACAATACAAAAATAACTTTCTTTTAACATAAACGGTTAAAAACACAAGAGCTTTATTCTTGTCGTATCCTGTATACAAAAATACGCACCTTAAACAGAGGACCTCCTTAATTTTCCTCAGGAATAGCGGATTGCTGATGGCGTATAAAAATGGGTTCATACATGTCACACATTTGGCTGCAATACCTGGGATTCCAGTAGCTAATCGGGATATCAATGTCACATCGCCAAACTGGGCGATGAGAGACATGATTGCATAGGGAGCCCAGGCCGCACAAAATAGCACAATAGCAATGGCTAAAGCTCGGGCCGTTTTCAGTTCAACATTCAACTTCTTGCCTCTTGTGACACGTGGATTGGTGCCCAACATTTGCAGTACATTTTTCATGTCCTTCCTATGTTTGTACATGGCGCGGATGATGTTTATGTAGCAGACGGTTATGATGGAAATTGGTATGAAAAAAGCGAAGAGTATGAGACAGATGACATAAGAGGTGTTGCGTAGAGAGCGGGTTAAGTAGTCGAATGTACAAGACGATCCGAATCCTTCTAACATGAAAGCGCCCCAGCCGAAAAGTGGGCATGTGGCCCAGAAGATGGCATACACCCAGGCAATGATTAAGAACCAGACGGCCGTTTTCTTCCGTGAACGTCGGTAATTTACCCAGCATTTTACAATGACTACATATCTGAAAAGAAAAGAAAAAGAAATGCGTGTGTCAACTAAACATTATAATAATGCGTGGCGGTAGTCGCTGTCGGGGAACTGTAGTTTAAACGTGCCATGTTTGAGTTCTTTCCTCATTTCCCCAGCTAAACCCAAATTTTAAGATAATCTTGATTATAATGAAACTAATCTAGTATTTCCAACACTTCAAACTAACACTGGATGTTCTGATATGCTGGCAGTGTATCCAGTCGCTTTCGATTTTTTCACTACTGAATTTCAATGCAGTATCTAGTTTCGAGTCATGAACATATGAGCTTGGGATTATGCAACCCTTGTTTCTATGTAAGCTTATCTCATTAAATATTGAATCATTGTCTTCTAAGACATTTCGAAAAATTTAAGAACCAACAAATTATTTATCTCATTTTGTTTATAATTTTTTAATCTACAGACATTAGTGTTTCATGCTTACGCAATCATCATTATAGGACCTGATAATACATGACAGTCGAAAGATTCGTAATTACTCATTAAGTCATACTTGACTACGCAATCTGATATGCAATGCCTACAATTTTCACAGAAAAGGAACGAAAAGTATGTTTTTGTTTGATGACAAGTCAAGCGAACAAATACCTGACGCTAGTCAGACGAAGTGATTAATATACAGTATATATATATATATATATATATTAATATATATATATATATATATATAATCACTTCATTTACTCACATAAAATTAATATACGAAAGTATAGATTTATGCGTAAACTTTAAGTATTTACTTCAAAAGTGCTCAATACGTAGGTAGAGCTAGTTAGTAAATTATAAAATATATATGGCGATTAAGCTACACTGAATATTCGGCGTTTCATCCACTCTAGGGTTCCTCAGGCTTATGCGCAATGTCGCACCTCTGTGCATGTTTTACAAGTACTTTAATAGAATGAGCTCTGATTGCCTAGTAGCACATGTGTCCCCTCAACGTACACCATCCTGATCAACCCGACTAGCAACAAAATCTCGACCTGTTCCGGTTCCTAGATATCAGAAGATTCTTACTCAAATAATTTCCTCCGTTGGACTGCTAGATATTGGAAGTATCACTGTTTCCCGCTTCTATGACTCTATTATATTCAAACGTTTAAATGCAATCAATTCCCGTCTATTTTCTGTAATGTATGATCCCAAGTTCTAAGTTACTATATGCCTTGTTTCATTAAATTAACTTGAACTCTAGCAAACTAGAAACTTGAACCTATTTTTTTTTTTACCTATTTTTATAATTTGTTAACACAAAAAAGCTATATTCCATTAATATGTAATGGAGTTACTGGGAATTAGGTGAGTAATGCAGTGAGATGTTTGTTCACATTACATTTAAGTTTCTGTGTGTTGGTACAGTCAGTAAAAATAGAGAAAGAGAAGAATCTTTAAGGCAAACAGATTGGAGACAGAAACTATTGGAGTATGGCACCTGGGAATCTTTACAGTGAAGACGTATGACTTTGTTGTTTGTCGAGGTATTAACCTTGAGGATGCATACGTGAAAAAATTTCGTTCGAGAACATTGCACAAAAGTAATTATACAGCAAGAAATAGTATGGAGCATTATAGCGATTGAACATGGGCTTGAACTTGGTAGACAATGTAGGACATATCAAGTAAGATTGTCTTGCACAGAATCGAAGAAGGAGAGTCTGATGGTTGGTGCACTAGTCTTAATATAGAAGAAATATTCCATGCATAGTACAGAGGTAACTTCGGTAAAAGAACGCGCATAAAACATTAAGATACTAATGAGTCTGTATTACTTAAATTACGACATACTTTGATTGGATAAACAGTTTTTTTATTAACCAATTTTCAACCCAAACAAGGCAAGTGCCACTTTTAAGTAGGGGTACGGGGCTACTATCTGGGACGTAATTTGCAGGGCATTATGAAGGGAGATGAGTAGCAAGATTTTTGTTCACATTACACTTGAACTTCTGCATATCAGTACAGCCGGGAAAGCAGAAACCCGGAAAGGAGTTCTAAAGACTTGCAGTTCTGGGTGGGGGGAACTATTGGAGTAAAAGGCTTTCTTAGACGTAGGGATATTTAATGTAAAGGAGTGGGACTTAGTTGCTTGTCAGGTTTGTCGGTGGTAGCCACGTCAAGACAAGACAAATGTTTGTAGTTCGTCAGAGCATTCACTATTAAAGTATCTGTAGAACAGGCAGAGGGATGCAACATTTCGTTAATGGGAAAGAGGCTGAAGCCTAGATGACAGATCAGGACCTATCAGGTTGGCGACTCCCTTTTGAACCCTGTCCAGGAGTGAGAAACAAGCAGCAGATGCACCAGCCCAAATGTGACAACAGTACTCCATACATGGGCGAATGGTGGCCTAAAAGGGGTACAGGATACTTTAAGGCGTAAGGAATTTTCTAGCACGGTAGAGAGAGTTCACCTTCTTTGCAGCAGCCTTGGCAATGCTCTCAATGTATCTATTCCAGTTCATATTCCCTGTAAACGTTAGGCCGAGGAGTTTAAAAGAAGTACTTCGCCATTGCTGTTGGTGGTAGAGAAGGTTTCTTGTAGTTCTTGAAAGAAATAAGCTTAATCTTGGCAGCATTGAATGTGACCATTTATTTTTGTCCCCATTCCACTACAGATTGGAGGTCATCCTTAAGTGTTTCTGCCATTTCCTTAGATATGTATTCATTTGTTTTCCCTTATGCCTGTTATAGAGAGTGGTGTCATTGGTAAATATACCCATCTCCAAAACAATTTCATCAGACAGGTCATTTATGAATATCAGGAATAATAAATGTCAAAGTATAGACCCCTGAGGTATTCCCGCATTTATATCATATTGTTTAGATGTACGACCGTCGAGGACAACTTGGATTTTTCTCTTAAGAAGGATATACTTATATTATGTATTCTTCCAGTGATACTATATGATCTAATTTGTAGTCGTGTTTTAAAAAATATTAATACTTAAAGTCAACTTATGCTGAAACATAATGCCGCTTGCGAATTGGTAGATAAAACATAAACAAGAATATAAATATATTACATGCATATTTTATGCATACCGTTTATAAAGTGTGAGAAACCGAAACGAAACTGTCAGCTATTTTTTGTATGCTATACACATTTTATTTCTTATAATTGTCAACTTTTATTAGTACACCCGGAAGAGAACCGTTTTTATCTTTTATACCAATGAATACCTCGATGAGAATGTATATGAAATGGGAAGATAATCAGCTAGAAGATGATAGGAAAAAAGAGATGTCGATAAGGGAATAGATTAAGTAGTGGAAAGTAAGTGACGACCCAAACCTTTCTTGAAAAACTTTACATAACATACGAGCTACCTTCCATTAGTGTCCAGACTATTTTGTACAGGGATTTATGTTATTGCTATATATCTTATAAGATTACTAACCAATTTTCATGATTTTATGTTCAAATAAATAGCTATAGCAGGAAATGGAATACACCCTACGTGATTGTCACAGTTGGTGAATTTCAAAAATACAATCTGACATGAGGACACTTAAGAAGAACGATATGCAATAAAATTCTGTTTTAAACTTGGAAAATGCTATAGGAACGTACGGAATGATTCATACTGTTTTTGCACAATATTGCATGAATAGAGTATCAGTTTTTTGTAGCATAACAAATTAAAGGAAGGAAGAGGGCCTGTGAGGGATGATGAGAGATGCGGAAGAAGTAAGAAAGTCAGAACACCAGAATTGATTGGCCAAATAAAGAATTTTATGAATAAGGACCGTCGTGAATGTATAGTTTGATATCAGTGCGGGGAATATACATGTATTTATTCACGAGGAACAAAGATGTGACAGATTTGCTCGAATTTGTTTCAAGAGTGCACAGAGAAGATCAAACTATTTGACCAAGATGAACATCAAGACACTTCATCACTCCCTCTATAGTTCAGACATTGATTCCTATGACTTTAAGTTATGCTCTAAGCTCAAGAAAAACGTCAGAAAATGTTATAAACAATTAAGATATGAAAGAGGCGGTAACAAGGCCCCTACACACGCTCGCACAGGCTCACTTCCATAGCGCTTTCCAGATGTTGTTGGAACCGTACAACAAGTGCATTGCTGCCTGAAGAGATTACTTCGAAAGGGCAAGAGTTTCATTTGTCTATTATAAAAAAGTACCCATGCGAAAACAGTCTGGAAACTTATTGAATGCACCTCGTAAATTTCCAACAACCGTTTCTTAAAACAGCGATTTTCCCCCTTTGTCGTTCATTAGATGTGTTGTGTAACGTAAAAAAAGAGGGGAAACTGAAAAGACGACCGGGAATATTTACACTAGAGATAATGCTAATATTTACGCCAGATATTTGCCTCGCTTGAATATATACTAAATTACCCTTTTATGTATGAACATAAAACGCATTAGATTACTTACTGAGCTTGGCTTCAATTGTTTTAATCTGGAAAAGGTGAGTTATAAAAACCAGTTAAATATTAAACAAAAACAATATTCAAACTTAGCCTCTTCTTTGTTTTGTATATATATATATATATATATATATATATATATATATATATATATATATATATATATATCATGATTCTCTAAGAGGTACAAAATTTATATAACGCAGTCATGAAAAGAAGACTTACATTTATGATAAAAAAACGTTTAAAATAAAATTAACGGGGTTAAGAGAAGAGAAGAAAGAATGGGGAGTCAGCTGACCGGTTTCGCCATCGCTTTCTCCAACCTGTATCGAGGGATTTATTTTAGGGGAGAAGAACGAGTGGGAATCGAAAATATGTACAAATAAAATCCCGTTGCGTTACATTATATATGGGGAAAAAATAGAAGAAACCTGGGGGTAAAGCA
This sequence comes from Euprymna scolopes, assembly GCF_053919585.1. Lineage (NCBI taxonomy): Eukaryota > Metazoa > Mollusca > Cephalopoda > Sepiida > Sepiolidae > Euprymna > Euprymna scolopes. The sequence goes on from NC_136495.1 coordinate 128,361,573, forward strand.
ATTAAAATAAAGCAACGTTATATTACTCGAAAATACTAGAGACTAATTACCCTTAAACCCAAGAGGCATTCCTTCTGCTTACAGAGAGAAGGCTTTCTCAATCGAACGTGAGCAGTCTCAAAAACCTTTAAATGGAATAATGAGTGAGCGCGACTCAAGATTGAAAATGAGTTCGTGCTGAAGTTCTCTGCGCATGACGGTGTTTTTTATAAGATGGTCAGTGATTGAAGACTCGTATGTGTTGGCAAGTACGTCTGTTGTTTGGTGTGTCCCGTATCTGATTTTTATATAATTGTTGTTGGCCTCTTTCATCTAATCTTAATGTTCTTCGATCCACGTAGTTGGCACTGAAACTACATTCAAAATTGTAAATTACATTATTATTATGATGGGGGGGGGTGTAGAACATCTTTTTGAGTGGATAACGTTAATGTTCTCGTAAAAAACACAACACGCATATTTGAAGCAAAATAACAATTTTGCACTATTGGGCTGATTTGCTTTGCGAATTTCTAACTTACTGTCCCCTGCCCCGATAAATGCAAATATACTGGACATTTATTAACAGTTTGGATTTTAGTTATAGAGGACTCCGCTATTTTCCTTTGCATAACTAACCTAACCACATCCAGAGGGTACCTATTTTTGAATATGGTATCAGTAATTATTTAAAATTCCTTATCCAATTTTGATTTTAGGCAGATCATAAGGGCACGACGTGTTAGGGTCCAAATTAAATTTATCTTACCTTTTCGGGGACAAAATGAATCCCAGCGTGTATACAGTCCTGTGAATGTAGGTTTACCGTATATTGATGAAAGCTATGGATGAGTTTTTATTTTTTTTTAATTTTATTATATCCAATAGTTTTTAAAAAATAGAGGGATATATTTATATGTTTAAACATTTTTTTATTATTAATAGTTTATTATATTGAATACTATAGACTATAATAAAATGTGGAGGACAATAATTTAAAAGTTTCTATTGGTATAGAATAAGTCAATTTTATAGACTGGACCTTTTTGCTGGTGCAGTGATAAACTTTCCCAAATGCAATTGTGATGTCAGTTTCACCTACTACTTTAATTAGATTTTTCAATTATCAGTGTTTACATACTTCTCAGACGCATTCCAACACACACACACACACACACACACACACACACACACGCGCGCGCGCGCACACACACACGCGCGCGCGCACACACACAAACACTTGAAGCGAACATACGTACGTAAAAGCATTCCCAGACACATCAAGTACATTCGTGTGAAATTTCACAAATATTACCCCAGCTGTTTCCGAGCCCATAGGAAACGAATTTTAACACACAGCCAAAGGTTCTTGGTAGTTTATTACATTTCAAAGAGGACATTATTACAATATTGTTTCCTTTACAAGAACAGACCAACAAAAGTAAGTTTTTCTTGCACGTTTAGTGGCTTACTTATACGATGAATTCCATAAAAGCACATACAAATTTATTATAAGCATAGGAAAAAATATTATTTGAAATGATTATTTTAAATAATCGATATGCACCTCGTTATAGTGCGATGACGTTCATAGTATATATATATATATATATATATATATATATGTATATATATATACATATATATACATATATATACATATATATATAGTAATTTATAAAATATATATGGCGATTAAGCTACACTGAATATTCCGCGTTTCATCCACTCTAGGACTCTTCAGGCTTATGCGCGAATTCTGTGGTTGTTTATCGTTTTTATATGCTCCTCTTCTATTGAGATTTTAGTTAGCCAATCAGCTTTCTAGTATCCACCGCGCCCTTCCTATCAGCCAATGAGCATGCATTTATCCGACAAAGGCTTATTTGGCCTCTGGTTGACCTGTTCCTTTGTGCGTGCTCTATTTAGTTTCTTGATCTGTTTTAAAACTAGGTTAGCGCTTTTTTATGTTAGTTTATATATAAATATATATATGTGTGTACATACATATATGCACATATATACATATATATATATATACATACATATATGTGTGATCGTTTATGTATATTCATGTTTATCTATTTTATTTATTTGTTTATTTTATATTGTTTTTGTTAGTTTTAAAACTATTTATATATATATATATATATATATATATATATATATATATATATATACTATAAAAATCATCTCCATAAGTAGAAAAAAGGTTTTACAAGTATATATTCGTAAATATTTTATTTAGCTAAATGTCCTTTGCATCTATGTACAAATCGACGCATTTCTGCATTTTCAGTACAATAGTTATATTGCTTTTAGTTCTTTATATCAATTCTATAAACTTTAACACAACGATATATATATATATAACTATGTAATTTATATATATATATATATATATATATATATATATATATATATATATATATATAAATTACAATAAGTTTACCAAGGTAATCAAAATGGTAAACTTAAAATATATTATAAATATTAAAGAGTTAATATTTACATGTAAAGTAATCTCAACCAGATGTAAAAGCTCAATAAAACCGAAAAGGAAATAGAGCTTATAATATGAATAAATGATTAATAAAACATGTTAAAAGACATCTTGAAAAAGAGTTAAAACATATTTAATTAAAAAAAAAAGAAAGAAATCACAAGATAAGTGGATAGTCCTTAGTCCTGCAATTTGCTAATTCCTGCCCTCTGATGAGAAGGAGAGAAGAAAATGAGAAGAAAAATAATAAAAAGATTTCACATGATCATTTTTCTTTTACCTCCTATTCCCCTTACCTCACCCTTTTTTTTAACCAAGTAATATCTGTGACTTACTTGTAGTTTCATTAAATACTTTTATATGCAAAATCCGATCCTGCATTTTGCTAATTCCTGCACTCTGATCAGAACGAGAGTATTTCTTCGAAACTCTGCGGATTAAGGACTATCCACTTATCTTGTGCTTTCTATTTTTTTTAAAATTAAATATGTTTTAAACTCTTTTTCAAGATGTCTTTTAACATGTTTTATTAACCATTTGTTCATATATATATATATATATATATATATATATATATATATATTCATTCGCTTTTTGTGTTTTTTTCCTCTCAATATATCTTATTGAACACGACAGAGTTATTCCTTTTCCGATCTTTCTGGAAATCTTTTCGAATTGCCGAGCGCTCTTTTTAATTTCGACATGCATATATATAGAATGGCGCCGAAAATCGTTATTTGGCCATATCTTTCTCTAGCGCTTTCTATCGGTGCATCCGATTATCGTCAAGAGCAATTGTTTTTGGTTTCTTTTCCTTTTCTTTTCCTTTGAGACTTGGTGTAATTATAATTACAACACGGCCGAAATTAAAAAGACCGCTCGGCAACTCGAAAAGATTTGAAGGAAGATCGGAAAAAGGAATAACTCTGTCGTGTTCAATCAGACATGTCTAAATAATGACTTGCTGCCAAACTATATATATATATATATATATATATATATATATATATATATATATATATATATATATATATATATATATATATATATATATATATATAGTAATTTATAAAATATATATGGCGATTAAGCTACACTGAATATTCCGCGTTTCATCCACTCTAGGACACGTCAGGCTTATGCGGCATAAGCCTGACGAGTCCTAGAGTGGATGAAACGCGGAATATTCAGTGTAGCTTAATCGTCATATATATTTTATAAATTACTAACTAGCTCTACCTACGTATTGATCACTTTTGAAGTGAATACTTAAAGTTTACACATAAATCTATACTTTCGTATGTATATATATATATATATATATATATATATATATATATTTATATATATATATATATATGTATAGTGAATTCTTTCTCCAGAAAAAATGCTGTGTGTCCCAACATGTAGCAAAGTCTTGAAATTAATCGATTTAGCTTGCAATAAATCATTACGGAAGGTGTTTTGAAGTGTGACAAATGTCGCTCTTTTCACCGTCAAAGAATTAACACTTGCTTCGTAAAATAAAAAAGAACAAAACCAAACAAAGGAGAAATACAAAAATATCACTTTCCTTATTTAGAGGGACGGAAAGTTCACACTCGTATGTAACTGAGTTATAATCACCGCAACGATAAATATTCAATGAGGTAACGGTACTCTTCATACACTAGACGTGTAGATGATGAAGATGTTGCTGCTGTTGATGATAATGCTGATGATGATGATGATGATGGCAATAATAATAATAATAATAATAATAATAATAATAATAATAATAATAATAATCATATTGAATTGATCCAAAGATGCTATTCCTTGCAGACGAGGCTTACCCGGTATTACTTAGAAGACACTATGGGCAACTTCAAGATAATTCCAATAGTATCCGGTCCTGATTTTCAAGATTGAATCTTCCTCTGAACAATGCAACAATACACCTATATGCTCTCTGCCTTATGTTCCCCTTACAATTACGTTTCTACCTACAATATTCGATATTGTAGCTGATTAAAATCATCTTGCTCCAGTTGTGAACAACTTCAAACTAGCAAATCCGTGTATTGAGATGACGATCAAAGCTACAGGGTTGTCTATTTGATTCGTAGATTATATAACACTTACATAATTTTCTTGTTTGCTATATTTTTTGAAAGAGAATTAAACTTGTGCCGAGCCGCAATAGAAGATTTTTCAATTTATTCCGAAAAAATTACGTTGCCTGAGTATCATATGCAATTAATACGGCTGCCAATAAGAATTTAAGATTTGATCCAGTTCAAATTGCACAACACAATAATTAGCAGATTATGAAATATACTTAAAAATAATCAATTATATACTTGCGTAAACAGTAATCATTATAGAAAGCTGACACTTTCTCTTCACGTCTACACACTAGAATCGAAAAAATATGAATATAAATAATATGCTTATTTAAAAATATATTGCTCCCAAAAATAAATGTCTTCATTAAGTACATTTACTTATACAGGATACTGAGATTTGAGAAAATCGATGTGATTGGTTTTCGGCCAGAAATTTGGCTTTTAAAGTGTCAAAGTTCAACGATTTGACCTTTGAGAATTTTACCAAACTTCTCCGACAATTTTGGGTCTAAGAACTTGAAATTTTAGATATAGGTTCCTTGGACATGGATCTCACTTAATAACTGTATTTGAGCGAAAAAACAATAAATTTTAAGGGGGCAAAATAGGGATCAAAGTTAAAAAAAATTACTGTTTTTTTTCTTTTTTTTTTTGCTCAGCATACACCTCCAAACACCCGGGCAACGCCGGCCAACCATGCTAGTATAATGATATAGATCTAAAGGAGGGGAAAAGCTTTCGTAATAATAGTGTGGAAATAACAGAGGATAATTAAATTTGCTGAATAGACATAAAGAATTAATGAGAAGTAGTGAAAAAGGAAAGATTTTTCATTGCAAAAATGTTAACCAGACAATGTTAAAGAATGCGACAAGTAGAGTGTAACACATATCAGAGACATTTTGAAGGCAGGATCTGTAATTATTGATGACAGAATTCAACAATTTTACGACAACAAGTTATTCAAAATAAACCAGTCAAGGTTCTTTAGAAATCTGGAAGGAAGTGAAATCAAAACAGTGGCTCCAAACCCTCAATAAGCTACAAACTTTGATCAAGTAAATGATCAAAGGAAACTTACCATATGGTTGATGCTGATTGGGTCGTTAGAGTAAGTTTAAAGCTGGAAGGCCATAAACAAGAGGATATCCACATTTCTTTTGAAGATTTGAGAAAAACAAATGAAATTCATGCCTTGAAATGACCCGGACATTCATGGGTACTGGTGGCAATCTTTCACAAGAATCCATGAGAGGTTTACTTTTTTTCTGAATGATTGTGTCAGATTGTGCCAGATACAAGAATGGTTAGTAGTGAGAAGGACTATTTTAATAATGAAAGATCCTGATAAAGGGCCAGATGTTGAAAATTATAGACCAATCGTTTGCTTGAACTTATTTTGGAAGACACAGACAGTAATAATCAGTTCAGAAGTATATGAGCATCTTAAAGTAAATAGTTTATTACTAGTGGAACAAAAAAGTGTGAGGTAAAGGTGTTTAGATAAAAAAACCTAACTATCGATTGATAAATGTATCTTAAAGAACTGCAAAAAGAGGAGAAACACTTTAATGTACTTGGATAGATTACAAGAAAGCTTATAATATGGCGCCGTATTCGTGGGTACTCATATCGTTGAAAAAGTGTAGGAGTGACTGAAAATATAATTGAGTTACTAAGGAATTTCAATAATAATAATAATAATAATAATAATAATAATAATAATAATAATAATAATAATAATACTTAATTTCAGATGGGAAACTATTAGTGACCGTCAACATCAAACGCGGTATCTTCCAAGGAGATTCCTTTTCGCCACTTTTATTCATAATATCACTCATAACATTAACACATGTACTAAAAGAGACAACGATGGGATACCAACTGGAGAAGAATGGAACGAAGATCAGCAGCATGTTATTTATGGACGATCTGAAATTGTTTGGCAAATCAGAAAATGGAAATTGACTCTTTGGTTCTAACTCTACAGCAGTGGAGTGAATACAAACATGATGGAATAAAGAGTTTCCAAATGTGCAGTAGTTAGTCTTAAACGATGAAAGAGATGAGCCATGAAATGCATCATTTTGCCAAATGCTAAAAGATTAGGAGATCCTGATGCAGAAGACTACATATACCTAGGGGTGTTTGAACTTGATACGATGCTTTTGCAATGAAATAAAAGAAAAGATGAAAAGGGTGTATATGAGGAGACTAAAACTGCTCCTGAAATCTAGACTGAATTATAGGAACCTGATCACAGTCATCAATTCATTGGCGGTTGCTGTAATTCGATACAGTGCAGCTTTTGTAGTATGGACACAGGAAGAAATGAAAACGCTGGATAGAGACGCAAGGAAACTGTTAATCAAGTATGCGCCACTTCACTAAATTCTTATGTGCTTAGGCTTTATATAAAAAAGAAGAAAGTAGGAAGAGGACTGGCTGTGATTGAAGAATGTGTCGGGGGGAGTTTAGAAGTGCTCACCACTACTTGGCTAACAGTACTCGTAGCGGTGGCGAAATATGAAGAGCTAGATAAAGATTCGTAGGAAGATAGGCAGAAGTAAAAAGAAGGAATCGAAGCAGAAAACTTGACGGAATGGGTAAAAATGAAATTTCATGGTCAGTTTGAGCAAGATACTAAGGTACAAAATCTCAGTAAACGGTGAATCTTCTGTCTAAAGGTAACTTGACAAGAGAAACAATAAATCTTGTATTCGCTGTTCAGGAAAAGGCACAAAAAACCAATGTAATAAATAAAAAACATTTATGGGAAGGACTGTTCTGAAAAGTTCAAGTTGTGTGATATATCTCTTGAAACAGTGTCACACATTATTAGTGCGTGTTCTATACTTGCTCAAAAAGACTACAAATGTCGCGATGACAAAGTTTGTACGAATCTTTACTGGAGTTTGTGCCAAAAGTTTGGAATCCAGATGACGGGCAAATGGTACCAACATCACCCAGAACTGGTAGTGGAAAATGAGGACGTTATGATTCTCTGGATTTTCATGATTCAGTGCGACCAAGAGATGACTTACAGGAAACCGAATATTGTAGTTGTGAACAATAAGACCAATGGATGCCAAATTATTGATGTGGCATCAACTTAAGAAGCAACAATTATGAGAAAATACGGAACTATCAGAAACTGAGGGTGGGTATTGCTAGATTGTGAAATAAGAAAACTTCTATCGTGGCAATGACTATAGGTGTGCTTGCTAAATTCCTGTTGATTTTATACAACAGCTGAACTCATTGGGCATCAGATACACAATCACCATACTCCAGAAGTCAGTTCTTCTTGGCTCACCAAACCGTTTACGCCATGTACTTTCCATCGAATTGACTCTTTAGGTAGAGTTACTTGCTTTGGTGTAAAAACACACTCATAAGGGAAAACACCGGTCTTAGCCATCACGATCCTATGAAGTTATTATAATAATAATAATAATAATAATAATAATAATAATAATAATAATAATAAGTGGTTTATCTATAAGCTCTCTAACGCACATCCCCCACTACCACACACCGCCCCCACGAGTGAGACAGAGTAATCAAAGAGGAAGTAAAGACCGAGGACAGAGTACTGACCAAACTCCCGCTGGGCAAGTCCGAAGAGAACAGAGACCTTGGGAAGGCTTATTGCAACTCAAATTTCAGTAAAATGGACCAATGGCTGCTGCTAGTGAGAAATCAACGGTAAGCGGCTGCTGCAATGATGCAAAGTCATTTGCAAATGTTATTGAAAAGGGGCGGCGAGTACTGGAAACCGGGGGAGACTTGCTGTCACTCAGCTTCCAGGGAACACCACAGGTTGGTAACATGGATAGATCTTTGATGATTCGTGTGAACGCTACTTGTGAGCCAATAATAATAAATTACAGCGACGCGAAACGCTGTGTATATATAAACTGAGGCAAAAATACGATGCAAATCATGTCGGTCATGTCAAGAAAACGCTTTCTCTATGATTGGGATATTTTTTTGTTCTAGCGTGAGTTCATTTAAAGCAAATCATACTACATAGGAATAAGCTAAAGCGTAATTATCCCAGTCTGTCAAGCTGCTTACACCTGTCAAAAGCGACACCTTAGGTCCTACATCATCTAGTAAATGACCCCTGTCAGAGAACTCATCATTCAAAACGCCTCCATCGTCACTGATTGAGAGAGAAATATGTCGTTCAGTGGTGAGTATTTAAAAAAAATATCTTCAAACACAAGACAAACACGTGTCTTACCTGTCTATTGCGATTAATGTTAGCGTGCTGATTGAGAGGATGCTCACTATTGAAACTATGTAAGCATATGCCTTGCAACCTGCAAAAAAGGAAGATAATATAGAACAAGAAACACTATGCAATTATTGTTCTGCTTATAAATATTAGTTCTGCATCAATATTAGAATATATGGAATCACTTTGTAAAATAACGAGATTGTCGGTACCAAAGACATAGAACGATACAGTTACAAAAAAAAAAAATAAATGTCTTTTCTCGTTTTCGCTATATACCCACCTACAAAAAATATTTCATATGCATTAATAATAACTTCGTCGTTAGATTCCTTCCACACAAAGCCGAACAAAGAGAGCGAGAGAGCGAGCGAGAGAGAAAGAGGGAGAGAGAAAATGAGGGAGAAGGGGAAGTTAACGTCATCGACTGGACGGGCTGGCTTGTGTTTCGCGTTGAAATCGTAATCTCCAGTTGACTTCATTCTTTTCTGGTCTGCGTGCAGATATTTTTTTAAATTTTATTTTATGCTGCACGATTCGAGGTGTTGTCTCTCCTTGTGTTACTTTTGCGAAAACCAGCGGTTGGCTCACAGAAGATACATTTTCCCTCGTCTAAACGCATTAAACATTCGGACCAAGTTAGTTTGGCACATCTAATAACACTCGTAAACGTTTTATGTTCTGTGTCCTTTTTTAGTGATCACTCAGCAGGTGGCGTTATTTCTCCATAAAAAAATAAGTACCAAGCCATCCTTATGATAAAGTATCTTAGAAGTACAAAAAATATAATACAGTATCTTAGAAGTACACTTTAATTCAAGATCTTATTATACCAATAACTTATAGACATCAACAATGATTCTTGGGAAATAAGTTACTTCCGAATATTTCCTGCATATCTCTACTAATATATAAAAATAACTTGTGTGCGTGAGTTCGTTCCCTATTGACTCGGAAGCGGTTGGTCCGACTGCTTTAAATTTCACATGAAGGTACTTTATTTATGAGGAAGTCTTCTTACTTAGATTTTATATCAGAATGCTTCCGATGGATATCGAAAATTGATACTCGAAAAATTTGATTAAAGAAGGTAGTCAAATTTTGACCAAAGTAAACACTTTTATATAGCCTAACATTACAAGTGAGATTGAGAAGTTTTAACAATGCATAAGCAGAAAGCTCAGCCTGTAAAATTAAACTTTTTTTTTTTTTACAAAACAGGGCCATGTACGAAATGAATATTTCTATTTAGAACACAAGTAAACCATGCCACTTGACTTTTGCATTTTAGACTTTAAATGAAGCTATTATTTACAGATAATCTTATAAAATCAACAGAAGTTTCTCTATATTACAAAGTAGACTACAAGGTATAGTGTAGCAAGTCACTGCGAGGAAGCATTTCAATATTCCCCCACCCTCCTAGGTGGTCACTTAACTAGAGAAGACAATCAATTGATTTGATTAAAAATGGGCGATTTCAACGATTGCGAAAGCAGTAAAATTATAGGAGGGTGGAACATTTGTTGATCCTCATTTAATCCCGGCCAAACGTTGGGTCCCCTGCTAGTAATATATATATATATATATATATATATATATATATATATATATATATATATTGTTATTGTTGTTATTTTTCAAGCGATAACTACGGTTAATATTGGCGCCGCCTCGGAGCTCATTTTTTTATTTACTTAGAAAGTCGCCCTTTTTAATTTTAATTTTATTTATTTTATTATTTTTAAAACACGCGTGTTTCAAGGTGTTTTACCTCTCATCAGCGTAGCTTAACTGCCTCCAGGGATCGAACCTCAGACCATGTTTACCACAGTCTGGTGCCTTAACCATTAGGCCATAATCCCTAGATTGATTATACTGTTTATTTTTATCGCTTATAAATTTAGATTTTGTTATTGTTGTTAGTTTTCAAGCGATAACTACGGTTAATATTGGCGCCGCCTCGGAGCTCATTTTTTTTTATTTACTTAGAAAGTCGCCCTTTTTATTTGGACGTATTTAACATTTTTTAATTTATTTTTCGAGTTTTTTTACCTCTCATCAGCGTAGCTTAACTGCCTATATATATATATATATATATATATATATATATATATATATATATATATACCATACTAATTTTATTTAATAAATATTTGAATATTTTATTCAAATATTTATTAAATAGTTTTCTTTCATAAAAGTTATCCATGAACATGTATCACTCGTTATCAGCATAGCTAAATTGTTGACAATGATCGAACTCGTAACAGACAGAATCGGCAGCTTGATGTTTTTTTTCCACGTAGTTACGATACCTCGTAAAATTTTATGAACGACTTTTATGGCTTTTAAATGTAAGATCTATTGTTTATTCATTTTCATTAGCGATTCTGTGGCATTTAATACGCTCGCCTGAGCGTTGTGGGAGTTACCAGTCATATATATATATATATATATATATATATATATATATATATATATATATATATATATATATATAAAAGAGTACATTATAAAATATATTAAAAATTTAATTGTGAGAGTGTCACGATAAAAAGAAAACACCGGCTTTTAATCAGTGGACTTATCAGTTTTCGGCCAGTCTTGTAATTTATCCCGCCTTTATTGATGCTCTTGATAGGTTTACTTTTAGGCTAGCCGAATTGAGTTCAGGAGGTAGAACGCTGGTGGAGGAATGTCTTTTAGTCTTCCTATAACCTGAAGTGGTCCTACTTTCTCTCCACATTTTTATTATTAGATTTACCTCTTTTTATCAAATGGCTTCATGCCTTGTCTGGAGCGTGTGTAACTATCCCCTTTCCAACTTCAGCGAAAGTATAGATAATAATGCTCATGATTAAATGTGAAGATAATACTACACCTTAGGTACGTTGATTCCAAACATATAGCTATAGGAAATTACAGTCTGGGTGTCCAATGAACGCTAGTATTTCGAGATGCTCATCTCAATTTATAAACTCATATTCTAAACTATCATTTGTATACAAAAACGATTAAGCTTTGGTTCATCGTCTTAAAATTAAGAGTCATAATTTATGTTATTGGAATTATTCAGATCATTGTTCTTATGCTAGATATTATTTTTGTATGCTTCCTCAGTTCTAAACACCGACCTTCTTCACGTACATCTTATCGAACTCGGGAATGTATCTAACTCAGACATTATACAGAATTTAGAACGGAACATTTTATTTAGTCTACGTACTGCTTGACGTAATAGGGTAGAATGTAAAGTAATATGTAATTGTATTTTCGCATTGAAACTTCCAGAACACTTTAATATATATATATATATCCACATCCACATACAGTACTGTTTCGTTGTATCACAACTCATCAGTGCGACTAGACATACACCTTTTCCCAGCCGTGGATCGAACCTACGATCATTGTGTTGACAGTCGGCAGCTCTAACCATCGGACCACGAATCAGTGCCCGTAAATCCGATTGATGGCAACAAGTTGTGTATTTTCATTATACGTTACAATCGTTTCGTGACCGTTCCGACAATTTCAAACTTTATATCGTTTGAATATATACACAAGAACGGCATCTCTTTGTTGGAAAAACTCTATTTAATGAACCATATGGAACTCATTCTCTTTAGAAGGAAAACCATGTAATAAAATTTACCTACATTTCTTCCTTCTGAGGTTTTTCTGTTGTCCGTTTGTTATGGATTTTTGTTTAATGTCTACCTATTTTCGTATCTCTATTTTTAACAAATAAATCGATTATCTATTTATCCTTGCAACCCGTTTGCTGTGTTCTCGTAATTTAGGTTGTTCTTCTGATACTAACTTATTGTTGTTCCTTATTTTCTTTATTTCCCTGTTATTTGAGCTTATATATATTATTTTCCTGTTATTTGAGCTTATATATATATTATTTTGCTGTTATTTGAGTTTATATATACTATTTTGCCGTTATTTGAGCTTATATATATTATTTTCCTGTTATTTGAGCTTATATATATTATTTTGCTGTTATTTGAGCTTATATATATTATTTTGTTGTTATTTGAGCTTATATATATTATTTTCCTGTTATTTGAGCTTATATATATATATATATAATTTTCCTGTTATTTGAGCTTATATATATTATTCCCTATTTTCTTTATTTTCCTGTTATTTGAGCTTATATATATTATTTTCCTGTTATTTGAGCTTATATATATATATATATATATATATATATATATATATATATTATTTTCCTGTTATTTTAGCTTATATATATTATTTTCCTGCTATTTGAGCTTATATATATTATTTTCCTGTTATTTGAGCTTATTTATATTATTTTCCTGTTATTTGAGCTTATATATATTATTTTTCTGTTATTTGAGCTTATATATATATTATTTTCCTGTTCTTTGAGCTTATATATATTATTTTTCTGTTATTTGAGCTTATATATATATTATTTTCCTGTTCTTTGAGCTTATATATATTATTTTCCTGCAATTTGAGTTTATAGTGTTGGTTAAGTTGTCAGAGGCGGAGAAAGAGTTTCACTGATTTCTTATCATTCTTTTATCTGGCGATACTTCAAGCGAGGAATATATATATATATATTACGGCGCTGTCTTAGTAGAGGGCAGGCGATTACAGCATGACCGGTTATAGAGGGAAAGCTATTCCCCTATCTGTTGATCTATCTATCTATCCATCTATCTATCTATCTACATATGTATTTATATATCTATCTACCTATCTATGTATGTATCTATCATCCTCACCAGTGTCACGACTCTTCTTTTTTTCGTCATTGATCTCATATTTGTAATTAACCTTTTATTTAAATATGAACACTGGCGTCCGAGTAATTGTTTTCGTAGACGAACATGAGACTTGGTTTCCGACAGCGACTATGATGCATAATGATTCATACATGAATCGGTCGATGAAAATACTTGATGTGAACGTATTCAAATAACTTAATATCGATGAACAAACATAAAAGCAAATAATATAAAGTATAAATATGTTGCGTTATTGAATGTATATATAATTTTATAGCTTGCACTTTTCAAATGTTCGCTAAATTATATATGCACCTGGCAAGTCTTTTGTTGTTGTTTTCAAAATCAACACAGACAAATTGGTTGACATAGAAGTTTATTTACTATTAGCTTTTGTCCATCGACAAAGTGGGAGACGGAACAAACCACCTGCATTTAGCTTTAAAAGTGTGTTTTTTTGTGTACGTGGCATGGGAGGGAGGAAAAATGTCAATCACACTGTACGATTCCGTCTTCTCTTTCTCTCCTTCGCAGGTGTTTATGTAAACTGTCTTATATAGACATCAATCGACATTCCTGAAATGTTAATATTAAGAATATGTAATTTTTTTTATTTTCCGTTGCGCAATTATAAATTCCCGAAATGCAAGGCTAATTTCCTGGAATGTAAGTTTTTTTCTTGTTTGACGGTGATAATTGCAATTCCGGTTTATTTTATGGGATACAATAATGTAGATAAAATTCATCTCGAATGTGCATCGCCGTCGCCCTGGCTCAATATCATAAATATTAAACAGACCCGTTTCAAACGTTTGATTCCGGGCAACGATCGGTTTAAACAAATGCATTTCGATCATGAGAATGACCAAGTGGTGTTGATTAATTCATTGTGTTACAACGTTCAATTAATGTGAGAAACCCCTTAACATCAGGGTCAAAATGATTAACGACATTCTCTGATTATGAATAGAACTGACATTTCCTGGATTATTATCTGCAGAGATCATAAAAATCTCAATGGTACTGCAGAAATGATCGATAATCATTGTCGAATAAGGTTTCTATCTGATAGATGAATAGTTCCGCAAGAACTGAAGAAATTTCGAATCAAAGCATTCTTGCTATGCAAGAATGGACGAAAATATAAATATTTTGGAAAGTATCATTTAAAAGAGGTAATAATTCCTTCTTGTGAAGGCATTTCGACAATTAAACAATTGATTGTTAAGGAATAAACTAATATTTTCAGCTAAGTTATTCATATTAAAAAGCCGAGTTTGCTTCCTTGTTAAATAGTTCCCTGTAATCGGTACTGTATAGGGAAGCAGTGATAGGCAATTCATTTGCACTACAAGTTTGCTATAAATGACCAAATGTATTCACCAATAAAGCATGTTTAATAATGTTTTTTTTCTAACAGGATTTGTAAGTAGCGATTGCTAATATAACTGTTTCAAGTGCGACAAGATGATACGCCAGCTGGAATGGTTTAAAACAATATTCAGAACAAGAACCGGTTACCCCATGTGAATGTCTTCTAAGTCGAACCCTGACTTTGACGAACAGAACCGTCTTATAAGTACGGATTATGTAAGATATTGTTCACATTTTAATATGTAGTAATCGCAAAAATTACATTGAAATCTATCTCTAAATACTGGATCGATAGTCGGTGATCATTTTACAACGCATTTACATAACAAAGATAAACATAGATAATAACACACTTTTGTAATATTTTTAGAATCATAGAGTTTACTACTTAGTATGTTGCACTGTAAAGAGATTTGATTAAACATCTGAAATCGAAATTTTCATGTTTAAGTGAGCCTTTGCATACATTAAACTTGTTTCATTCTTTATTCTGTTACGTATAAAGGTTCTTACACCCGTTGCAATGCAGTTAGTTAGTTTAAACTTTGACAAGGGTCACACTGAGTGCAGAATTATAAGCAAGATCTATACAAGAGAATTCTGTCTACGGTTGAATGAAATGTAGGTCACAAGACAGTGGAAGAGATCGAACGCCTTTGACAATACAGGAGCTGAACGATATGAGGATATGACTAATGACGTCATGTTATCGAGCAAAAGAAAATAGCGTTTCAGATCAATTTTCTTCAGAAATTCATGTCAACGAGACACGGGCCTTGATGTAGAAATTTATAATCTCGGTGAATGTTACATTAGTGTCTGTCCGTCTTTTAAACTCATTTTGTTTAGACAGACTGTTAATTTTAATAAATATTTTTTTAGGATAATATTACTCTGGATCTTCTAATTCCATTCTGTTCAAATAAAACATTGCCGGAAACTCAACGAACGTCTTCCTTGTGTCTTTCCTGCACCAAAGAACTTGTCGTGTAGCAACACTGATGAGGAACTACGGCCAGAAGAAAAGCTTCATGAAAATCAACCAATACAACGAACAGTAGCGGGGGACAGCGACTATGAAACAAAACGCAAAGCGCGTAAAATAGCAGCACGAATAAAGAACGCATTATAGAAACCTTTATTTGAGTTATTGATTAACCATTTATGAAAATATTAAAATTCAATTTATTATTTATTTTTCTCTCATATACTGTCATCTTAATGCCTGGTAACTTGTTTTATGAATTGTTTTTATGAACTCAACTTTGCTACTCGGAATTTTCATATGCCTTTCTAAGCAATAAGAAATTTGTCCCAACGAAATTTACTGTTATAATTTATCTGATGCGTAATTTTTAAGGAATGAATCCATGATCGATTTGAGACGAAGATTATGGTATGTATGAACCTTAAATAATTATAAACAAAAAATTATTAAAGTCATGTAATCTAGTATATCTTTTTTCTCTCGCCAGCTTTTATGGACCTTAGAAAACCATACCTACGTTAAATTAATTATTGAAAAAAATTCGCCAGAATCGAAACAAGGAAATGTACATGATTGTTAGTTCCATATACTCATTGAAGCGGTTTCTGAATAACGTCGTTTATTAATAAAGCTTTTTTTAAAAAAATATTTATATAAATCTGCATTGATTATAACAAATATTAAACCTTGCAAAAATACGGTTTCTGGACGATTCAAAATGACGACGAACTAAAGTAATGTTGTGTTGAACAGACGTCCGTCATGAAATTTTCGTGGATCAGTATTATAAAACCTATGCGATAAATGGAAGAATTAGCTGTGCACGGAGAAATCACGAAAAATTTTATTTACTAAACTGGTTCAGAAACTCAATATATTGACAGACCACGCAAATTTACCATAAATAGCAGAAGTAAGGAACTTTCATTCATTATGACGGATGCTATATATTTTACAAAGATATTTCTAAAAATAAACTAAAAATTTTTAGGTACTGAACATAACAGAGTAAACAATAATCTAATATCGTCAAAACCAGTTGAGAAACCTCAGTTAAATATTTGGTTAATATATGAGTTGAAATTATAATCTAATAGTTGACAACATTTTAAAGACCATAATTTAATCCTTGCCACATATACCAGGGTTGTTCCAAAAGTAAAGTCTCCTATTCTTTTTTACTATAAAAATTGAAAAGCTACGAAGACAGAAGTGGTACCATTAAAACGAGTTACCGTCTGTTTATTATCTGCATATTCACGGCCATGCTCTATGCACTTTTGCAAGCAATGAACGATGGCTGTGCATGTGCGTTCGCAGAACGCTATGTCATACGAGAGCCCTTCCGAAAATAAAGCCCCCTGCTTTTAATTCCAAAACGTTAAAAGCTACGGAGACGTAAAGGTTACCATTAAAACGAGCGAATTTTTATGCTTTATAATTAATTCTTACTACATAGTAACCATAGTTTTGCATTACACTTTTGCCCAAAATTCAAATAGGCATGTCTGCTTCTGACACACTTCCGTGACAGGTGTTGCGTTATTTAAATCTGACACCCTCGATATCTGAAACAGAGATATGGAATTGCCGGTCATGAATGTATAAGTTCAATCAGCATAACGATTTACCTTGATAGATCATGCGAAACCTATAAGATTACAGACGGTTTTTGAACTTTGTCTAATAAGGAAAGACTTGTGAAGGTACACTAACCTAGACGTGATAGCAATACCTGATGCATAGATGGATCGTGGGGTTGTGAAGACATAGGATAAAGGGAGCCCAATTTCGTTGCAGCAACCGTGGAAGAATGTTTTTTATGCGTTCCTATTTATGTTACCTATGACAGAACACTTTTAATTGTTAGACTGTAGGGTCGAATGTTTTTGGGCACGCCAATCGTTCGTTGTCTGATCTAGCTTAAATTTTGCATGTGAGATAAGTTATATCTCTACGGGTACTGTGGAAAATTACAGCTCTGAACTAATTGTGGTTTCTGTTTTACAGGTGTTTAAACTGAGTCAGGTGTGAAATGGAGCCTGTTGAATGTCAATCAGTGATCCAGTTTTTGTATTTGAAAGGACGCAAACCACAGGAGACTTTTGATGAAATGAATGAAACTTGATAATACCCCATCATATGTCCTTGTAAAACGCTGGCATCGTGAATTCAAACATGGCCGGAAGTCTGTGGAAACAGCTCCCAGACCTGGTCGCCCCCCTTTTCTGCCATTGATGAGGCATCTGTCTGTAAAGTGGAGGCTGCTATTTTGGAAGATCGACGCATTACTATTCGCCAAATAACCTTAAATGTCAAGATTAGTATAGGGTCTGTGGAAACTATCATTCATGACCATTTGCATATGCATAAGGTGTCTGCCAGATGGATTCCCAGGTTGCTCACACCATTCCAGAAGCGAGACCGCGTCGAGTGCTCGAGGATGAATTGGGAGATGTGCCAAGAGGATGAGTCAAATATTTTCAAAAGACTGATTACACAGGATGAAACCTGGATCCATTACTATGATCCAGAGACGAAAGCCTAGTCATTGCAGTGGAAGCACTTGGACTCACCACCTCCAAAGAAGGCAAGGGTGCAGCCCTCTGCTGGCAAGGTCATGCTCACAATCTTCTGGGACCAGAACAGAGTAGTGATGACAGATTTCCTGGCAAAGGGTACCACAATTACAGGATCCTACAGGACAACGCTCCAGTCCACAACTCGCATGTCGCCAGATCAGAAGCACGGGCGTGTTGTTAAGAAATTCTTCCCCATCCTCCCTACTCTCCTGACGTTGCACCCTCTGACTTTCACCTCTACCAAGCCATGAAGTTGTTTTTGAAAGGAAAGCGTTTCTCAGATGATGCAGCCTTGATTTCTGAAGTTACGTCGTGGTTGGAGGACCAACCTAGGGTGTTCTACAAAAACGGTCTCCAGAGCTGCATCAAACGATGGGAGAAATGCATAACTCTGGATGGTTCCTATGTAGAGAAAAAACTAATAAGTGTGCCAAGTTTCGTTTCTCTACTACTATGGGAAGTTGGTCAGCGGCATTACTTATTGCACGCCCCTAGTACCAGCAACATCTTTAGCTTAAAGCAAGAAGCAATATAAATAGGTATTCCGCATCTTTGGATGTCCACAGTAAAGGGATAAGTTGGCAATGTAAACCTTTCAATCCTGGAGTCAGATCCTAAGTCCACAATTTTCAACTATAACCTTTAAGTCAGGGTCTTACCAAACATAAAGCTGGGACCCTATCGGTTATAGTGTCCGTTACTATTCATAATCAGACACTAAACGTGAACTTCATGCCCCACGTTGTGTTAGTTTGATCCGGTTCACAGGTCACTGTGGATATGACGCTCAAAATTTCGCTCAACTGTTGTATGTAAGATTACTGCCAATTACGCTAGAGTACAAGTGTAAAAAATAAAACCCAGCGCATTTCTGTGAAAGCACTAGTAAAACAAGATGTAACATTGCAGCTATGAAACAGGTGCTAGAATCCGCTAGATAGCGTAGGATGTAATAGGTTACGGACACTTATTTGCGCCATATCCATTAGCATGAGACAAGTGATTGATACACTCGCTCAGAAAGACTACCATCAATGCATGGGTGAATGATGGGCTTACGGATGTGTTGTGCCCGGAATGAAGAGTAAAAAAGCTCATTTTAGGTTAAATGTTATTTATTATATTCGAAACCAAATTATATTTACAACACGATATGCACGTGTTAGCGCAGCCGCCATAATGCCAATTCTCCCTAATCGTCTCTAGCCTTTGTTTTTTTCCATCTATCTATGGGCAATAACTCTTACTTCCTTTATTAGAGTTATTTCTCCTTTAGCTTTTGATCGCTATAAAAGGATGTATAGAATTCTGACAGATGTAGGGAGTTTTTTTTTTGCGTGATAAAGGGATCCTGCCTGATTCACGGCAGTACACTCTATGTACTTATTCCTATGCATGCTGCTTGCAAATGTTAGACTACTGTGGACGTTAGATCGTAGTTTTAAACGCTTTCTATAGTCTTAAAGGCAATAACTTGCAAGGCAAAATTAGTCGCAGAAAGCTCGTTATAATGAACTACATCCAGATAAAACAATTTCACTCCTGTATATATATATATATATATATATATATATATATATATATATATATATATATATATATATATATATATACGTTTCATTTTTTGTTACCGTATCTTTCTGTTAAGTTACATTATTGTTTTAGCTAACCGGCCGTTTTTTGACCGTCTGTAGCTTCCTCAGACTTTTACAGAAATGTTCGTTATTATGGGATGAAAGAGTGAGAGAGTGAATGAGGTCAGGGGGGTGCGAGGAGGGCGGAAGAAAGAGAGGAACGAAACAAGGGGGAAGGTAGGAGGGGGCGCTTGGTATGTCGGTTATGTTTTAGTTTTGGGGTTTGAGGAACTTGTGGGGGAGGATCTGGGAAGTTCATTTCTGGTGTGGCTAAGGACACAGGGATACATGGAGTGGAAGGGGAATATGTGTGGGTAGGAGGAGGGGGGTTACTTTAAAATTCGTGTCTCAATGTTAAAGTTTTTTGCGTCTCATTGGTGAGATGATTTCTTGGTAAGTATGTCTTGACCTGTTGGGAGGCGGGGGGCTGTGATTCGGTTTATTTATTTTTTGGTTTTTATTTGTTGTTAATTGTTTGGAGAGGGTTAGCTAGCGGCCGCGGTCTCGGGTACACACATGCGCACGTACACACATATATACTTAAAAGAAACGGTCACATCTCCGCACATATGTGCGCCGGTATGCATAGATACCCGCGTTGCTTCCGCTTACGTCAAATTTTCTTTAAGGTGCTAAAATTGGGTACGCGTACGCAGGCATGGATGCGCTCATACACAGATAGATACACACTAACCCAAAATAAGCTTACACCATTAAATGGTAAATCCTTAGAAAATCTAGCACACGTAAATCCCTAAACTCCCCATGTCTCCTCTGCCTAAACGAGAAAATCCTTATCTCCAATTTTAAAGACAGAGACAAATTGCTAAAAAAAAAAACAGGAAACCACCATAAACTGTAGACATTACAAATCCTACCTCCTTAGCAACTATACACGTCTCTAAAACATCCCTTAGACAACACCACCTTAAATCCCCAAATTATATATCCATACAAATACCCACCACAACGACCATGATCTACACTCAACCAAACCCCCTCAACCAACTCTCACACCTCGCACAACCTTACCCCCTCCCCCTAAGAATCCCCCTAAATCCAACAAAATTACATATATCCCAATCACCACCAACTCTAAACACCACATAACCTCATCCCACATAACCACCCAATAATCGGCATCAATTCCCCTCCCCCTAGCCAACCCCCCTGCCCAACCCCAACACACCCTACATACAACCTCAACGAGTTAACACGGAAATTGTTTAATATAACTATGTGGATTTACACCTGCACAAGTAAGTGCACATGGAAATGTACAACCAACCGATGCCTCATGTGCATAGACGCATACCTTAGAGTATGACACCCCAATATAGACTTCCACCTAAACTGATCGGTAATAACCTAAAAAAACAAATACTCCAACTTAGAACAATAATTACACCACTCAATTCCCATATAAACCACCTCAAACTCGTCCCCAAAATCTATAAACATGGCTACCTTGGACCACTATCCCGGGTACGTTAGCGCTTATTAATGCGTATATAAGTATTTGTGGATTAAACCTGTGCCCACATTTACGGCATGTCACGCTATATACCCGTATGTATATGCGTGCGCACATATCTGTGCTTGAGGGAGTGTGGGTATGTATCTTTGCAGATGTACATAATGAGAGCATATGTGTGTGCATATGTGCATGCGTGTATGCATGTATATCTGTGTACATGCATGCGTGTGGGGACGTGCATCTGTGGGTTGTACTTGTATGCGGAGGAGTACGCCGGCGCGCCCGTGTGCACCCACATCTAACCAAAAAATAAACACTAATTAAAATGAAAATATTATGTATAGAACTCCTGGAATCAATTCATGCTCATATCTATGTATAATCATGTCTACATCGAACGAAAGTATTGCGCCTATGTACCCACAAATGAACTTAGATTTAAATCTATCCAGACGAATATGTCTATACCAATAACCGTCTGTATAACTGGGTGTGCATGTGTGTGTATGCACGCACGTGTACATCCACGTGGGCGTCCGTATGTACATGGGGTACCGATGTATATGTGAACGTGCCTGTGTATGCATGTGTGGATGTGAAAGTATACGTGCCCGCTGCTTGCTATCCACATAGGTGTGTGAGAGCGTGCAGCTGTGTATATATGTCGATGTATGTGTTCACGAGTATTGGTATCTGTATGTCCGCATGCGCTTGCATGTATGCGTGGGGTGCAGGTATGCCTGAATCAATATGCGCGTATGGGCCCGTATAATCGCCTCCTTGACGTAAGCGGGAACAACGCGTGTGTCTATGCATGCAGACGCACATATGTGCATATATTTGCACGCAAGGGCGGGGATGTATGTGTACATGTGACCGTTTCTTTTAAGTAGTGACCTGCTTTATTCTCGAAGATTTATTATAAAAATTGAACAATAATATTGATAGAAAATATTTTAGCTTTAGTTTTTTTAAAGATACAAGAATGCTCTTCAATGTTCCCATATTTTCCATGTGTCCATAATAATGGATTAAATGGCGATTTTTTATAGGTTCATTTTATACAAGATATATTGCCTTTTTTGTGCGGGAGTTGTTTAAAAAATAAAGCCTCCTGATTTTTAAACTCAAAAGTCTAAAACGTTGAACAGCTACGAAGAACGGAATCGTATATTAAAAATCGATGAGCCACTCTTCTAACTGCACTGCCATCACCTGCATTGGCGCCAGTAAATGTTAATCAGTTAATTCTGAATGAGGTTTTGCTTCTGACAAACTTCGATGACAACAGTTGTTCTATTAGAGTTTCACACCGGCAATGTCTGCAACAGAGAGATGAAAAGTCATGAATGCATACGTTAAGCCATCATCAAAATGCAATTTGAAATCCTATCTGATTTATATGGGCAGAATAAAAAAAAATAGAAGATATTATTTCAGAACACATCTCGTATTTAAACACCGTAAATACTTGATTTGCAGCAAAACACACGAACACAATAGAAACCAAACTATTGTTCTTGTTTTCTGTTAATGTTTTAAGATGAATATTTTTTTTTACTAGAAAGTTATCATAAATCATCTTGAAACAATAATTGAGTTTTAATACTTAGAACTAATGAGTTTTTCAAGCATAACATGAAACATTCTTTTTTCCTGTTTTGATTAATTACTCTCCTCTAGTGAAATCTCATGTATTCGATGTATTAAAATATCAACTGCAGCTTTATAAAACTACTATTAATATTGATAAAAAGATGGCGTTTGAGAATGATTACATGTAACTGAATTGTAGCAAGTTCTAAATATTTGAATTATTATTCACAACGGAATGTCTATTTGTCAGATGCAATGACTTTGCGGTATTTCCTCGAGTATTCAACTGATTCAATAGTATATATATATATATATATATATATATATATATATGTATGCATGACAAAACAGCTATATCCCAAATTCCAAAATGTTATTTAAATTACCAGTTAATTCTTTCAACATACCAAAAAATCCACTCTTGACAGTACTTGTTTCGTAACACAGGAACATTTATAAAATTATTATGTTAATTTGAAATATTTACAGAACAGACTAACCAAGAAAATAACAAAAATAGGTAGATTAGTATAAATAAAGGGTGAAATATATCTGGAAAAGCATATATATATACATATATATATACATATATATATATATATATATATATATATATATACGTTTTATTTTTTATTACCGTATCTTTCTGTTAAGTTAGATTATTGTTTAAGCTACTCGGCCGTTTTTTTGCCGTCTGTAGCTTCCTCAGACTTTTACAGAAATGTTCGCTATTTTGGGATGAAAGAGTGAAAGAGTGAATGAGGTCGGGGGTGCGAAGAGGGCAGAAGAAAGAGATGAAGGAAACAAGGGGGAAGGTGGGAGGGGGCGCTTGGTATGTCGGTAATGTTTTAGTTTTGGGGTTTAAGGAACTTTTGGGGGAGGGTCTGGGAAGTTTATTTCTGGTGTGGCTGAGGGCATTTGCTCTACAACAGTATTGAGCACTTTCTTTATATTTATTCATTACCATTTCCACTAAACTATATATATATATATATATATATATATATATATATATATATATATATATAAATATCGTTTAAAAAATTAACAACAAAACTGCGTGAATATATAAACGATAAAAACTAATCAGTAAATTGTCTATGACGTTATAGCGTTATGGATTTATACACTGGACTGAAATACATAAGGTCCGGGGTTCGAGTCCTAGCACCAGTCAAGCTCTGCTGAAGAGGGGTAGGACCCCGAAACAGGCTTGTACGTAGATTACTGTTTAAAAAAAAAAAATAAATGAATAAATACGCCCAAATAAAAAAGAGGAAGACTTTCTAAGAAAAAACCGGATCTCCAAGGTGGAGACGATAACCTTAATATCGTTTAAAATGTCAACAACAAAACTACGTATATATATATATATATATATATATATATATATATCGCAATGAAGATATATATATATATATATATATATATATATATAAAGTCAACGGGTTGAACAGAGGAGAAGCATATTTTTGTCCTCTTCTCTTTACCCCGTTTACTTTATTTTAAACGTTTCTAATTATGAATTGAAGTCTTCCCTTCATAAGTTTGATATATCAATTTTGTAACCCTCAAAGAACTATGATATATATATATATATATATATATATATATATATATATATATATATATATATATATATATATATGTGGGGGGTGTTTGTGTATAAATATATATATATATATATTAATTATTTTATCTGGTCGTAGATTATTTATAAATTATTTTATCTTATCGTAGATCATAATAACGAACTTTCTGCGAGCAATTTTGCATGGAAAACTACAGAAAACGTGTACAGCTACGATCTAATGCCCACAAATGCCTAACAGTCACAAGCAGCATGCATAATAATAAGTACAATAAGTACAAAGAGTATATTGCAGTGAATTATCAGAAATACTCTCTCTACATCTGTCAGAATTCTATACATCTGCAAACCCATCATTCACCATTGATGATAGTTTATCTGTGCTAGTTTATCAATCATTTGTCTCACTCTCCTGGATATGGTGCAAACATCTGTCTGTAACTTATTACATCCTACGCTATCTACCGGATTCCAGCCACTGTTTCCTAGCGCAATGTTGCGTCTTGTTTTACTAGTGCTTTCACAGAAATGCGCTAGGATTAATTTTTACACGTACTCTAGCATGATTGTCAGTAATCTTATATAAAATAGTCGAATACACATGAGTATACGTACATGGCAGCTTTCTTCAGTCTTTATAAACTATGGATAACTACTGTAAGGATGCCTACGCATGACATATTTTGTGCCAAAAGTTCAGCCATTTCCAACCACACCTCTCCCTAATCGGCATTGTTAAAATACCAGTGACAAGTAGACGACCAGGACGGCTGGAATCAAATCCAAGATAAGCAGAAAGCACATGCAGCGCATGCTGTTGCCAAATGGTCACCCATCTTTGTTCGACGATCTGACGAGAGTCAATGTGTCAACGTAATTACGCCGTATATAGTACAGGTATATATATATATATATATATATATATATATATATAGCAATTAAGCTACACTGAATATTCCGCGTTTCATCCACTCTAGGATTCTCCAGAAGAAGGCTAGCTGGTTGGGAGAGATCAGAGAAAGGCTAAGCCTGAAAATCCTAGGGTGGATGAAATGCGGAATATTCAGTGTAGCTTAATCGCCATATATATTTTATAATTTACTAACTAGCTCTACCTACGTATTGAGCACTTAAACATTTATGACGTGAAATGGTTAAATTTCAAATCAAAAGACTATTATAATTCTATGTAAGACAAAGACTACTATTTCACGTCATTAAATGTATTGAATCACTAAAATTTTATTTATTTGTTGTATCTTGCATATAGAGCAATTTTTATTTAGATGGGATAGTACTTCTAGAATATTACTGCCAATAACATTTTGTAAGACCTATAATCACAGACTTCCACACCAGTTGATTGTTAGATAATTTTTTTCTGTAGTATATATAGTCTTTGAAGTTTTTAACCTAACTATACAAAAAATATTTTTTATCATTCGTTAGAAAACCATCTAGTCAGTAAGTCATTTAATCACTGCTGATGCAATTCTCTATCTATATAAGAGCCAGATACGTCCAAGGATGGAATACTGTTGCCACATATGAGCAGGAGCTGCTAGAAAAGACTTGTCCTGCCTTCAGAGGGTTCAAAATAGACTTCGTGGCCTGGTGGGAGATGTCCTTTTCTCTTCGCTGCAACCTCTATCTCACAGAAGAGATGTTGCGAGTGTGTCTCTGCTTTATCGTTATTTTCATGGAGCGTGTTCGACTGAGCTTCAATCTATGGTCCCCCCTCGCCAAACTTTCACAAGAAACACTAGATTAGCTGAAAACATTATCAATAATTTTCCCCATTCTTTATCTGTGCCTAAACCTAAAAATAGATTCCATGATCAAAGCTTCTTTCTTAGAACTGCAGGCCTGTGGAATTGTCTTCCGTTTTCCTGCTTTCCAGTCCAACGTGAACAAGTTTCGGATGAGCCGTTCCACTTAAGTTAACAATTTTACCGAACTTCCATTACTATCGATTACTATATTGTCCTTTTTACTACTCCACACTCTTTAACCCTTATCCTTGAGTGGCCGATCGGCCTTGATAAGTGGTTGCGCCTATGTAAAAAAATAAACCCTTGCAATCACTGCATCAACTCGCTCTCGAATTTACTATAGTACTAATAATTTATTTTTCAAGGGATCATCAGTTGTTTACCATGAAACACTGTTTAATGTGTTTTTTTTCAGAGATAGCGAATTAATTTGATTCTATCCTCTGTAACTATGTTGAAAGGTTTTATGCATTGCCAATAACAAAAGCAATGAAATAAGTATGAAAAACGATGCTGTATTGATCAACAATATTTAATAATTTAGTAACAGTTTATATAGAAGAGAATTACTAAGAAAATGAAGAGATGCGCGAAAATGATAACAGTAAGCGTTATTTTTATATGCAAATTAGTCATCGCTTATTTAGACACCATCTACTTGAGAATAAATAGTGATGAGAGTTTTAATATGATGTTTGTATGAGAACGACTCAACAATAATTTCTTTACATCGGACTTAAAATAAACCATGTTGTAGACACTTGGGTAGAAGCCTGGTGCTATTGAGTTCCACAGATGGGTAGTCCGTGGGATGAAACTTGTGCGTAGATATTCTGCTTAGTTTTAGTTACAGAGAAGAAGAAAGTAAAGGTATCTACAGTGGTTGTAATTAAATGAGTTTCATTTTGTTGATTTTAGGAAGGATAATTATTCTAACAGTCCAGACCTTTGTTAGAAAAAATATTTTGTTTTGTAATTAATGGAAAATACTTTTTAGGGATAATTACCGAATTTTTCATATATGAAACCCCCATCTTTTCAAAAAGGAGAAATTCGGATTAGGACGAAAATAAAAATTGCTGCAGTCTAGAAAGATTTCTTCAATGGTCAGCGAAGTAAAAGAATTACGCCTCGTATCAGAACAGATAGCACATTTTAACGTTGACCACATTTAAAAAACAAAACAAAACCAAAAAATAACAGCAGTTAGGAATAAGAGGAACGTTTTATGTGTTTTAAAAGGTAAAATAATGCACCGAAGTTTTAAATAAGAGTTTTGGTTGGTTTTGTTGTTTTGTTTTACGGGTTATTTAATGCCGAATACAGTTATTTGGGAAATAATATTCATGTTGCATTCAGATATTTTGTAGAAAGCTTTTATTCTTCAAGCTCTTTGTATCTTCAATCGCTAGTTTATAGTGTTTAGTTTGGTTGTTTTATAGTGGATTTTATCGTTTTTGTTCTCTGCCCTGCAGAACATGAAAGAGTTTTGCAGTGGAAGAGAGAAAGGGCTACAGTATTAATGTTTGGTATATTTTAAGTTAGGAAACCAGACAGGAAGTGGAGGAGATAGAAAGAGAAAGGGGAAATTTCAAGAAGGAAAAGGGGGGAAAGGTGGTTTGTTGTTTTGCTTTTGGTTTTGTAGAACATAATTAAGTTTTGCAAAAGGAAGGAGAAAAACAAACAGCATCAATGTTAGGTGCATTTCGTCTCAGGAAGCCAATATCTTCAGACATCCTGATCTGGCAGCATGAGTTAAATAAGTGTAAAATAAAAGTTTTCGTTGTGTTATTTATTTTTTCTAACCAATATAGTTAGTATCGTATTTAGATGGTTATCTTATAATTGCGTTTTAATAAACAATAATATTACTTCCGTTATAGCCTGAGAGACAGAGGATATCCCCTATGAGAGTTGATGCATATGTAATCGTGAGGCAAGAGTTGCACTATTTACAACCATACCTCTCCTGAATATGAACTGCTTGATTCCAGAGGCAAGAAGTCCAGAACGACTTGAAACAATGCCGAGATAAGCTAAGAGCACACACAGCACCTGCTATTCCTAAATAGACACTCATTTTAGTACTGACCAGTTTAAACGTAGCTAAACTTCGGTGATCTGACGGGAATCGGTGTATTAAAGGTGACTATGTCGAAAACAAAACTATGATTTACTATTATAAATTATTGATCTCATTTTTTTTTTACTTTACTATATAAGCAGGGCATTAATCAATAAAGTTTAAGAAATCAAGAAACAGATTGATCTCTATATATTTCCCTACTTTTTCTCTCTCTTACTCTCTCTCTCTCTTCCTATACGCACACACATACACCCCCACATATATTACATAGAAAAATGCGAACATGAAAAGTAATTGGCTTAAGATTAAACTTAGAAAAGTAGAAAGACTAGTTGTTAAAACTGGAAAAGAAAAAGGCAAGCTATTCTAGTAAAAAATATAGTAAATTTATAACTAGGGCTATGACAACAGCATATTCTTTTCATTGCTTTAACTCTCAAGTATATATCGAACACAATTATCACAGTTAATCAACCGAGAACCCCATCACTCTATATAAAAGCATATAAGATATCAACGGATACACACTCAAGAGTCAAAACAATTAAAAGAATATGCTGTTGTTCCAGCCCTATTTATAACTTAAAATATTGCAGCATTAAGAATATACATGTGTTAAATAAAACTAAAAAGATTATTTATGCTACAATATTTTAAGTTATAAATTTATTATTTTTTACTAGAATAACTTGTCTTTTTCTTTTCTAGTTTAAACAATTAATCCTTTAATCCTAACCATATTACTTTTCATGCTCGCATTTTTCTATGTAATATACATACATGTGATAACATAAAACGTTAATTTCATAGAGTTCAGACCGATTCTTCTGGGAATTGAATTCCAGAACTAAAGTAAAACTCAATAATCCAGCTTTAAAACCTAATTTATAAAACTATGTCTGTCTGCCTGTCTGTTTTCATATTTTCGAACTCAACCTCTTCCGAAACAAAAAGTCGCAGAACGTCGCTAGGGACATCAAATAATTGGATTTTTCATGGACTGTTTTTTTTTCTGGGTCTTTGGTCGGTAAAAATAGTTTTTAAGGGATCAAAAAGAGGTCAAATTGCATTTTGTACATTCATTTTAATTTATTTTTAATCAGTTCATATGCGTGTCACGTTGGTACAGTGGTAACGTCACCAGCTTTGAATGCTACCGTTTTGCTTTCGGTTCGATTCTAGCGGGGGGTACCCAAATACGTTTATTGTTACTTTTGAAATCACGACTCTAGACAAATTAAAATATCATATTTAAGTGTATTTTACGACAGTGCAGGCCGGGCGTTCCCCCCTCCCATTATCTATATATCTGTTCTAAATTAAAATAGTAAACAAAAAATCTGTCGTCATCAGAGCATTGTTGTCAAATGACATGTGCACATTATTTGCTTCGAAACTGACAATAAACCACAGTAACATATAATTGATTAGTCTATCTCTCTCTCTCTCTCTCTCTCTCTCTCTCTCTCTCTCTCTAGTATCCTATCAAAACTCCGTAGGGTCCCGTCAAATATTAAAATATATACGAAATGTAAAATATTATATATATATATATATATATATTACATCTGGTATACATTTTAATATTTGATGGGACCCTACGGAGTTTTTCTTTCTTTCGTAGTGGCCTACCTTCTATTATAATTTTAATATTTTAATATTTTTTAATATATTAATTTAAAATATATGAATTGGATAAGTATTGTTTCAGTAAACATTATCTGACAAAATTTTCGGAAGAATCTTTCGTACAGTACGTTTGAAGAAACATTACAATCTTAAATAGATTTTGCCTTTTCGAGTTTTATTGATTGCTTCCTATGACTACATTTAAAGATTAAAAAAACTTTCTATTTGGATAAAAAATTCTTCAATTGCCTTAGATCTTACAATTTTGTTTCTATCTCTATTCAATTACTCTAACAAAACTATGGAATCACCTTTTAATTTAAGGCTTCGCTTCTTTATAGCTTTTTAGTTTCTTAATCTATGATGTAAACATTATTTTGCTAAAACACTTTATCTGATGAGTTGGTCGTTTATGGAAAAGCCATGGATTAATGGGGAATAAAATTTAATTTTTTGTATTCTCGTCGAAAAATAAATTTGTCGAAAACCTTTATTGCCTGAATTTAATTTCAAATATATATATATATATGTATATATATATATATATATTTTTTTATTTTTTTATTTATATATGTGTGTGTGTATAAGAACAAGTAGTTAATAAAACATGTTAATAAACTATATATATATGTATATATATATATATATATATTTATTTGAAATTTAATTCAGTCAATAACGATTTTCGACAAATTTTTTTCGACAAGAATACAAAAAATTACATATATACATACACACAGAGTAGAACGATAAAATTGTCGCCTTAGAAAGACGATATGATTCCATTGCAGTTTGATAAAAACCGTTTTGTTGTTGTTGTCGTTGTTGTTGTTGTTGCAGATAATCTTCTAGTTAGCTAATTATGTACAAATCTCAAGAGCGATACGAGCCTTTTATCATATCTGAAAGTGCCACAATGTTCCACAAGCAAGATAAGAGTTGCGCCGCTGTACAACATGCTCTCTACCGATCCAAGCTCTGACAACAGGACCATTGCTTTCACCTTCAAAATGTACACTTGGAGGGTACAGCGTTTGAGTGCACAGCTTAACAAAGTTTCCGGCCACGGTTATAGTTTTTGGTGTGGTTTCAAGTTAGAATTACATAATGCCACCTCATATCTTTGAAGTCGGTTTGAAAGTGGACACGAAAGTATACCTAGATGTGCTGAAGAGACCCAGGCTTGGCTGTAGAAGGAATGCTACGGCTTTGTACAATTTTCGCACTGCCCTCCCCCTCTGGACCTGAAACTGCTGGGCTACTTCGTTTGGTACGATGTCGAAAACATCACCAACATGAACACCCACAATACCAAAGCCAGCTTTATCGCTTCCATCTGCCGAGTAATCGCCGAGCTCCGGCATGCATTGTGGAAAAGGCATGCTCCAAGTTTCAGGCTTGTATCGAGTCGATGATTGAGGTTGAATGCGACTCCATTGAATAGAGGACATCTATATTACATAATCACGTTTCCTGAATTGATTTTTTTAGTAAAAGTTTTAAAATAAGCTGAATGTTGCTTGTAGGGCGAGTAATTTATTGTTCCAAAAGTATATATATATATATATATATATATATATATATATATATATATATATATATATATATGTATATATATATATATATATATATATATATATATATATAGAGAGAGAGAGAGAGAGAGATGTTATTTGTTTTTGTTTTTGCGATACGTTTTGAATGAATTCAATTATTTATGAAAGTGCATTTTTATTTAAATGCGAGATGGGAATACTTTTCCTTTTAACCGATTTGGTAGCTCCATGTGTCAGATTGTGGTAAAATTACAGAAAGATATAAAAAATGAATTTATTAAAGGTCAATACCCTTAAGTGACTTTTTGGACTCTCTCTCTCTCTCTCTCTCTCTCTCTCTCACACACACACACACACACACACACACACACACACACACTGTTTCTCTCTATTATATATATATATATATATAAATATATTTTATAAATATATATATTTGACTGTGAGACATATCAAGAAAACATTTTAAATTAATTACAAAGTGCATTTCCCAAAGATGCTTAATAATAAATTAACAATTTGTATGAAAAAATAGGATCTTAGACGCGACATTTCTTAGAATTAGTATTATATTGATTGTTTTGTATATTTTGTTTAGATCTCTGTATGGAATTTGGTTAATTGTTTTGTTTAGTAATTAATTCATTTATTAATTTATTTCTCACAGAAAAGATAACTTGACAGAAATAATTTAAAGCGAAGGGAGTTAATATTGATAATGCATTTGTTTTATTTTCAAATATATTAATAAACATATAAATTTACCAAGATTTCCGAATATCCATTGACGGTAAAAACTGGAAGTAGTAACGAATGCAGCGTCCATGCCGGACATAATTATATCAGCAAAGGCGAGATTACCAACCAGAATGTTTGCTGAACTGTGCATTCTTTTGAATCTGAAACAGAGCAAGAGAAAAACACATTTAAGAGAAAAGTAGTGCAATGTTCATAATACGCACAAATAGATTATTGAATATGATCAAACTCTAAGTCAACATAAATAGCCTTATCTGCTCACTATACACAATCTAATTAATAAAACTCGCTATGTATGTCTGTCTGTCTGCATATATTCTCACTATATCTCTTGGGAAACGACTCACAACTCTATAAACGAAACCTGGATAAATTAAAATATCATATTTAAGCATATTTTATGACCGGGGAAACACGCCCCCCCCCCCGCTATTCGAATAAAAAAAGGCAATATTTCTGCCTGTCTGTCTGTATGTCTGTCGGTCTGTCGTGAGATTTTAAAACTGTATCTCCTCCGAAACTAAAAGTCGCAGAGCGGCGCTAGTAGCCTCAAATGATTAGATTTTATAGACCGTTCTTTCATGGGTCTTTAGCCAGTTAAAGTTGTTTTAAGGTTCACAAACGGGTAAAAATTGAAAAATCGTTATAAATTTTTAAAATTTATTTAGTTTACTTTATATAAGTGTAGCGTTGGTACAGTGGTAACGTCGCCAGCGTTGAATACTACAGTTTTGCGTTCGGTTTCGATTCAAGCTGATGGCACCTAAATACATTTTTTTACTTTTGAAATCAGAACTCTGTAATAATGTATACGGAATCTGGACACATTAAAATCGGAATCGGAAATCGGAAAACTCGGGATATAATGTATAGGACTCGAGAAAAAAATGCTAATTCTTTCTTTTTATTTGATTTTATTTAAAGCAAAATCTTCTATTGCTGATAGTAATGGTGAAATAATTAATATCTATTGATTTTTAACTAGTAATGGTAAATAATAGTAATGGTAAAATAATTAATATCTATTGATTTTTAACTACCAGTACAACTAGAATCTATAGATCATCAGCCACAAATATATTTTACATTTGGACAAATATCCACACATTTAACTTGTATTCGTGAAAAATAACAACCTCATAGTAAAATATTTCGAGATTTATAAATAATCGGAATCGAAATCCGTAATTGTGTCGAAATCGGGAATGAATAAGGTATCGGTAATTGTATCGGAATTTGGAATAATATTAGAATCCTCCCATCCTTAATATATATATATATATATATATATATATATATATATATATATATATATATATATATATATACATATATATATACTTATTTATTTAAATTGTGATATATATATATAATTATATATATATATATATATATATATTTAAATTGTGATTCAATGCATATCGAACAATTCTTGTTTAGATGGGATAACTTATAGGATATTACTGCCAGTAATATTTTGTAAACTTTACAATCTCACGTTTCCATAACAACTGACTGTTAAATAAAGACTATTCGTATATATATATATATATATATATATATATATATATATATATATATATATATATATATATATATATATATATATAAACTTTAAGGCATTGAAATGAATAGTTTAGTGAATTTAGTGGTTTCAAGTCTTATTCAATACTGGAAGGAAATCACCATATAAGACAATCCCAGCTAATAAAAATTGCTCAATATACTTGATAGACCAAATAAAATTAGAGTTTATATGTTCAATCATCATCTCCCTCTGAAATATATTTGTGATAAATTTCAGGGAAGTAAAATATTTGTTTATTCTCCTTGTGATTTGGTTTTCAAGCGCACTTGATGCGTATTTAATTTTATTCA
This sequence comes from Euprymna scolopes, assembly GCF_053919585.1. Lineage (NCBI taxonomy): Eukaryota > Metazoa > Mollusca > Cephalopoda > Sepiida > Sepiolidae > Euprymna > Euprymna scolopes. The sequence continues at coordinate 128,396,103 of NC_136495.1, forward strand.
AATTAAAACAACGTTTCTATTAGACTCTCATCCTTGACGTTATTCTCGCGTTACCTACGCACAGTTCCAACATTTCAAAACACAACCGGCAGATACAACGCGTAGCTCTATACGGATTTTTCTCCAAATTTACAATATCGCGAAGAAGAAGAAAAGAAAAAAAAAGAAACAAAACAACACACTGAAGATGGAGTATACCTCCGAAATATATTTGTGATAAATTTCAAACAAGTAAAATATTTGTCCATTTTCCTAATATTACGTTGTGATTTGGTTTTAAGCGCACTTGCTGCGTATTTTATTTTATAAAAAAGATATGATAATTGGTATCCAAATACAGAAATTATCCTTGAAAAAAGTATGATGGTATAATTAAGTTCCATATTGTTTGAGGGTTGATATGGTGTAGGTAAAAACCAAAAGCAAATTGGCAGCAATACTTTGCGAAAATTAATCCGTTTTATTTTTGGTTGTTCCAGAAAGCAGAAGTATGTCCGTTTGAATAAATTTTAAATCCAAATGGTCAGGTTATATCACTTCCCAATATACTCAACTCAAGATAGGGAGCATTATATATAGTCAACCATATACGGTACTGTTTTGCTGTATCACAGCTTATCAGTGTGACTAGACCAGCAACTACCTCAAGCCATAATCGAAACTCGACCGCCCAAATATATATTACTATTTTCTGCGATGTGCTCTATGTGAACTAATTCCTCCTTTACCGGAAAAGTATTTTATCGAACTCCTTTCTCCCTGCACTAAATCCGTCGAGTTTAGTTTCATTAACGTGATGTACCAAAAAATTGATAGGGTCTCCCTTGGGTCCCATCCTTGCCGACATTTTCGTTGGGTTTAACGAATAAAACCTTTTCAATTCACCACATAGCACCTCTGCTTCATATTTTCGTCATGTGGATGATAGGTTTGCGGCTTTTGTTTCTCAGAACGTGGCTTTAGATTTCTTTAAACGTCTCAGCGCCTTACATCACGCTTTATGGAGATAGAAAAGGATAACGCTCTCCCGTTTCTCGACGTGTTGATTGAAAGATCCAGAGGTAGTTTTATCTATATATAGAAAACTTACCTTTGCCGGTCTATATAATAAATGGTGTTCTTTTACTCCTAAAACCACTAAGTTGACGTTGACTTATACGTTGATACATAGGGCCTTGGTTATTTGTTCACTTGTCGACTAGATACTGAAATTACTAAAATTAAGGAAATTCTAATCGATAATGGCTCCCCATTATGTATTAAATTCAAAATCAATCAATTTAATAAAGATATACCTTTTGACCCTTCAAAGTGTCCTGTGTATCTTAAGTTGCCGTGAGTTGGTGAAAAATGTGTCCCGCTCATAATTCAACTTAAACAGACTATCAACAACTTTGTTCCGTTTAGTTTTAATACGCAACCTGTATGTTCTTCTTTCAAAAAGGACGGTTTGCCTTGCACTAAACTTAGCAATATGATATACAAATTCTAATGTCAGTGTGATGCTGTCTATGTCGGTCGAACCAGTGTTCATTTTGAAACAAGAATACGCCAAATAATATAAAATAAACCATATAATATAAAAATAAGCCAAATAATATAAAATAAGCCATATAATATAAAATTGAAAAAAAAAAGCGTCCTTATAAGCCTGCCCACATTTCCAAAACATGTTCCTTCAGGTTTTCTAAATAAAAATGAAAAACAAAAAACAAAATTATCCCCAACTCCACCAATAATAATTTAGATTCCGCAATTGGAAATCATTTATTGGATAACCCAAAATGTGGGCAGGCTTATAAGGACGCCTTTTTTCAATTTTATTTCGAGGCCAATCTAATAGCCATTTGAAAACTCTCGAATCCGTCTTTATTGCACGCCTTAAACCCTCTCTCTGCAGGCAGAAACGGTTTGTGAACATCCTGAACCTTTTTGGCAAATTGTAGAGATATTTTTGATGTTTCCCCATCCACTTTTTCCTCTTTTTTTCTCCCCGTAAATTTATATGCGAATTATCATTCCACATTCGTGATAGTTTATTTTTTAAAAATACTCATATATATATATATATATATATATATATATATATATATATATATATATATATATATATATATATATATACATACATATATATATATACACGTTAATTCATTTTATTTTATCCTTTCTCCCACCTTTTTCCTGTACATATATTTTTTTATTATAATTATAAATTAATTCTTCCCATGTTCATTATTAATTTTAATTCCCCCCCATACTCGTATTTTCTTTCTTTTTTTTTAAGTTCGAAAATGCCATCGTTTGTCCCTTATTAGGATGGCGAAAGACGTCTACGGTCTAAAATAATTTTGTTTCTGTTATATATAGTTGGAACGATAAAAGAGTCGCCCTAAAGAAAACATTTATTTATTTAATGTAACCGCATTCAGCCTAAATCTCCGCCGGAAGGAGCTCGGCGAGTACTCGATTGATAGCGGCGATTAAGCTGGCTATGATGGTGTAAGGTCATGTTGGTGATGTTTTCAATGTATGACCAGATGAAGTAGTCTAGTTGGTTCAGGTCGAGGGAGGAGGGGGACACTAAGAGAAGGATACAAAGTCGTAGCACTTCTTCTTATGTCAAGCCTGGATCTCTTTAGACGTGTGGGCCGGATCCAAGTCTTGCTGACACGCTCAGTGTCTACCAGCGGCCATCTGATTACAGCAGATGATCACCACACTCTTCAGCTTATCCAGGTACTTTCAAGCTCACTTCGAAGATGTGAGGTGGCATGATGTGACCCCTACTTGAAAAGACACCTAGGAGCATAACCGTGGCTTCAAACTTCGTTGAGTTGTGACCTTAACCAGTGAACCGACCAGATATGCATTTTGAGGGTGCTGGCAATAGTTCTGTCGTCAGAACTTTGATCGCTAGAGAGCATGAGCACTAAAGTGGCGCATCTCCGAATTCGCTCGTTGATCATTGTGTCACTTACTTACATGATAGAAGGCTCTTATCACTCTTGGAATTTGTGCGCAACTAGCCAACTAGTAGATGACCTGCAACAACAAAAAAGTAAACCGTTTTTCATCAGACGAAAACGGAAACACGTCATTTTAGGGCGACGATTTTATCGTTTCATCCTGAATACGGATTTCGAACAATATATATCCTAACAAAGTTTTATCATAAGGATACGCTCTTTTACCCTTTATTAGATGTAATAGCTTGAATTCAATTATTATCCAAAGTAATCAAAACATATTGCTTTGGTGTAAAAATAAAACTTGGACGAGAAATGGATATTTTATATTATTTGGCTTATTCATACGGCTGTGTTCATATTGGATATTATCCTGAAAACCTCTCAGATTATGGAATCAGCCTTGTTTTATAGGTGCGTCTCGGAAACTCGGGAATCTTTATGTCAACAAGTACCGGTTGCATAATGCTAAATATTAATCTGTTCTTTGTGAAATATGCAGTATAGGCAATACTAACTATATATTTGCGAATCACTTAAGACTTCGAACCGGTTAAGTCTGACATTACGTGAGCAATCTAACCCTGGGTATTAAATTTAGGGTTACGTTAAAATTCTGCACAGATTCCCGAGTTCAAAATTATTAGACACCCGAATCCGATCTGATTTACTTGAATAATGGCGGCCACAAAGTTGTTAGAATTACACCCAAAACAGTAGTTCTAATAACCAGAATAATACAACTAAATACAACTAATTTATAGAAAAATGGTGGGATCCTTCTATCGATCCAGTAGATATCTCACTGCTGATACAATTCTCTATCTATATAAGAGCCAGGTAGTCCTAGGGTTGAGTACTGTTGCCACATTTGGGCAGGAGCTGCTAGAAAGGACTTATACTGCCTTGATAGAGTTCAAAATAGACTAAGTAGCCTTGTAGGGGATGTCCCTTTATCTTCCCTGCAACCTCTGTCTCACAGAAGATATGCTGCGAGTTTATCTCTGCTTTATCATTATTTTCATGGCAATGTCTCGGCTGAGCTCCAATCTATGGTCCCTTGTCGCCAAACGTTCACAAGAAACACTCGTCTAGGTGAAAACACTATCAATAATTCCCCACTCTTTATCTGTGCCTAAACCTAAACGTAGAATTATCGTCCATTTTCTTTCTTTCCCACTGACTAAATATGGTTGTCTTCATGTCTAACGTAAACAAGTTTTTGATGAGCCGTTCCATATAAGTTAACAAATTTACCGAATTTCCATTACTAACGATTACATTAATAATGTACACTCTTTAACTTTATCCTCGAGAGGCCTTTTGGTCTTTATAAGTGGTGATGCCTATGTAAAAAAAAGAATGTGTATGCTGTTTATGTTTTATTGAAAATCTAAATCTAAATGTTTAGCCATTTCATTTCACGCAAATTATTCATAGTATACTATTGAATAGACAAAATGTCTTATGTTGAAATAAAACAAGAGGAACGTATAGTATCTGTTAAGTATTGAAATCTGTTAATTTTATGAAATTTTAAAATCGGAAAATGTCTATGCAAAAAATTGCTACGAATATCAAATGTTTTAGTTTGAAATTTAAACTAACTTGAATGTATACTGGAAAGAAACGTGAATGCCTTCTATACATCACCTTCAGGTGTCTTTGGTCTCTCTGTATAGGGGTTTGTCAGGGTAAAGATCCTGACATGAAGCTACTTCTAACAGGACGTAAACCCTGACCAAATATTAAAAAAAGACAACATGAATAAAATTATAAACAAAAGAAAATGCTGGCAGGCCGGCCCCCAGGATAAAAAGGGCCCCTTCAACTCGTTCATGCACCAGACTGGAAGAGGTAAGCAGTTATGCAAACTTTCATTTCTCTGACAGTTACAATATTGCAATAGCAGAGACAAACCGGGATCATCTATCAGGCCTTGATAAAAAAAGGCCCTAGCCTCCTACCACAAACAAGTGCAGCAAAAAAAAAAAAAGAAAAAAAAGAAAAGGAACAAAAGAGGCTTAAAAGCCCCGTCATGGACTGTTGTTCAAAAGAAGGTACTGTTAATTTGCTACCACTATTCAAAGTTTGAAAAGTGGAGCAAAACATCCAATCAAATGTTACTCAGGAGAGGTAGAAAAATGCATACACATTCTACACACACATATCTATGAATATATATATATATATTTATATATAAGTGTGTGTGTGTGTGTGTGTGTGTGTGTGTCTGCAAGGTTTGTTGGAGGGACCCCCGGTAAAGTGTCTGATTATTAAGAAAACTTAAAAAAAATAAGAATTTAATATTTATTTTACCATGTGTTTCTGAAAAATCAGAACAGTTTCAAATCTAAACAAAGAAATCTAATATCTAATCGCCTCTTTCGAATTCTCTTATAAGACCCCATTTCCGATGAGACAATATTTCACTATTCATTTATGCATGAAATAATTGTTGATAATTCACATCTCAAGTACGACACGCATTATTAGTGTTGCTTAAAAATATACATCATTAGTGTTGCTTAAAAATATACATAAATTCCAATCTTTGTCCAAAACATGTTCAACCGCACACAACGATTCATCACTGTCTATTTGTTTTATTATTTAATTTTTGTTGCTGTTAATGCCCCTATTTTGTTTTGACGTTGTGCCAATCAAGTGTATGCAAATGTCTATCATTTATCTTGCTTATCTTTACCTACTGTTGCTGTCAGTTTTTTTTCTTCTATGGTTGAACTCGTAACTATTATTCATTCATTTATTAATTTTGACCCACGTTTTATTGCGAATCAAGTCCCAGAGGCCACTCTTGGATATTGGTTAATACGATTATAAGTTGACAATGAATATGAGTGGATTAGAAACTGTGGGTTAAATATTTATAATTATATTATTTAAGTTGATCGCGTGACAAGAAATTGTAAGCATAATGACGAACAATTGAAAATAAATTTGCCCCAAGAAATTTAGTTTACTTTTAAGTACAGCCGAGGAAAAAAAAAGGCTCTATACAATAGTTTAAGCTAGGCGAGTTTTCTGCGAATATTTCACAGCTAAAAACGCACATCTCAAAGCAATAACGATGCATTAGAAACTGTGAGCGTGAATTGCTGATAAATGAGATAACACGGTGGTATATCTAGAATGGCGTGTGTTTAAATAATTACATAATAACATGTTAAAGATTTTAACCAACACCGAGACTTTATCGTACCCGCTTTTATACGTAGTATCTGGAAGAGTGTGTATATTCTCGTAATATGATTGATCACCATCGTACGGTGACAGTAGCTAAACATTAGCTACACTACTTATGTGGGTAATAAGTGGCACGGAAGAGAAGAGATCGTTCAGCACTAGATTACGAATAAGGTTTCTGTACTCTGCCAGGGCACGGGGTAGTTCGCAGCGCAGCATCTTGTTTCGGATGTAGCACTGCCCCTAAAATTTATGTACAACACTTATCAAAACTGAAATTTGAGGCGTATTCATCAATCTACATCTAATACATTGTGTTAAAAATTCGATACGTTCGCAGTACCTTACGCTTGCTTTTCATCCCTGACGTGTAAATAAAACTAAATTAAAGTAAATATAGTTAATTATACCCGCCTTACGTCAAACAAGTGTATACTAACATTTATAATCATTTATATGTTTCGGAATAAATCTTGCACTTACAAATGTAAACATATACGCGTACTTAACTTATTATGCATAGATATTACAAGATACAATCGATCTGAAACTATTATAATTGCGAAAAAAAAAAGACGTCTGATAAAGTTGAATAAAGAAACAATCGTTTAACTAAGGCAAAAAGTGAATATCACAAGATTGGAGTCTAACATGTAAAGGGATTGTCGAAATACGTTTCTTTTCTGCCAGTAAACGAACAGCGTACAAGTCCCAATCGGTTGTGTGTGTGTGTGTGTGTGTGTGTGTGCGTGCGCGCGTGCTGTAGTCTTTCCAGGGTAACCTAAAACTTGTTTAGTAAGAAAATGGATCTAAGCAAATCCACACCAGCCATTCCTCTGCGAAATGGCATGGTAAGCTAAAAATAAGGTCATACGATATGATCAAATTGTAGAGTTTGTAATAGCATACGTAAGATGAATGCCGTGTCAGAAGAAGCGATTAAAATAATGACACCGGCAAAAGGGCGAATTCTATTTGATTGTGTCTAGTTTAAGACATATGAAACTATTCAAAAAATATTGCCAACTTTTTTTTTTACCTTGACTAAGCTTACAAACTATTTTTGGCAATTCATGAATTCTTTTTTAAATTCCAAAGCAATTTAAAAAAAATATTTTTAAACATTTTATATTGCTTTCCGCTCACGGATAAGGAAACACACACACATTTATATATATATATATATATATGCTTATATATATTTGCTTATATATACATATATATATACTTATATATATATATATATATATATATATATATATATATATATATATATATATATATAATGGTTGTATCGATTGGTTCCAATATGTAAATTCAATGAAACTCGCGTGATTATTAAATGCAGAACACACCTGGTATATAACTACACCAGGTGTATTCTGCATTTAATAATTATTATACAAACATTATTGCTTACATATGTGCATATATGTTCCAGTGGGATACCAATTCAAGGATAACATCTCATCAGTCCAAAAAATTTTCGATGTTGAAACGGCAGTCAAAATCATATTAGTTTTATTAGGCTGTGGTTTACGTTCTTGAAGAGAGTGTGATGTATACATTCTTAATAGAGCAGTAGGGGTTTAGGAGAGAGGTGTGGTGAAGGAAGGGAGTAGGGGTGAGGGAGACGCGGGGAGGTAGGATTTAGCGTGGTTAAGCTGTCGCAGTGGATTGGTGTTATATTCTTTTAACTTAACGATTGTTTATTGGTCTTATTTTTATTGATCTGATGTTATATTATACTCTTTTCGTCGCTACTTCGATATCTTAGTTTTTTTATGGTTGTTTTTTTTTTCTCTTCTGGTGGCGACTACATTTTCTTATCGACAAGTTTTGTTTATTATTGAATTTATTTATTTTATTTTATTTATTTTTTATTTGTTTTATTCTCTTTATTCTTTTTTATCATTTCATTTGTTCCTTGTTTTGAAATTCTTCATTTATTTATTTATTTATTTATTTATAAGATACTAGCATGGATGGCCGGCGTTACCCGGGAATTAGGAGGTGTATGTTAAGCAAAAAAAAAGCGGTCAATTTTTTAAAAATGTAATCCTTATTATGACCCCTTAAAATTTATTGTTTGAGCTCAAATAAAGTTATTAAGTTAGATCCATGTCCAAGGAACCTATATCTAAAAATTTAAGTGTTTAGACCCAAAATTGTCGGAGGAATTCGGTAGAGTTCTCAAAGGTCAAATCGTTGAACTTTGACCGCTTAATCGCCAAATTCATGGCCGAAAACCGATCACATCGATTTTCCCAAATCTCAGTACCCTATATATCGAATTTCGAGTCTGTAGACTGAAAATTGACAGAGTTATTGCGTAGGGAAATGCGCACTCAAAGACACACACATACAGAGACAGACACTTTCACTTTTATAGATATATAGATATGTCCATGTGGTAAGATTGGGAATCAGTTGAACAGAAATATGGGCTTATACAAATGATGTAAATAACGGTGGTATAGTTAAAACATTTCTTTGTGTCTTGTTATAAGAATGCGGCAATTATATTCATAGTAAATCGAACAGGAATTTATAAAAAAAATGAAAGAAATAAAATGAATGGACAGGAAAATTTTGGCAAGTGAAAGAAATTATAAATTGCCTCTTTTCCAACTTTGAAATTGCCTTAATTTTGTAATAGTGTGAACTAGATTTACGAAGTTGTATCAAGTCCTATAATAATAATAATAATAATAATAATAATAATAATAATAATAATAATAATAATAAAAACTATTTCTTGTAACGAGTTAGCAATAAAGTAAATTCCCAAATAAGCATGTTGGATGCATTTACTCATGAATTTACATATGGAAAAAAATATTACACATAGAATGGAACGATAAATTTGTTGCGCTAAAGAAAACAACGCTACACTATTGTTTTGAAACTTTTATTGAAAAAAATCAATTTAGGTTAATTGATTATGTAGTAAAGCTGATATCTATTCAATGTAGCCGCCTTCAGCCTCAATCACATCCTCGATGTGGGTTCGGAACCGGGAGCATGCATTTTCTACACGCATCGCCGGAAACTCGGCGAATACTCATCGAATGGCGGCGATCAGGCTGGCTTTGGTGTTGTGTGAGGTGATGGTGATGTTCTCGACATATAACTAAAAGCGGGTTCAGGAGGAAGAGGGAGCAGTTGAGATTCGTGGCACTCGTTCTGAATCCAAGCCTGGGTCTGCCAGCGGCAACTTGATTGTACCAGGGGATCACCACCCGCTTTAGTGTTGATTTTTTAAGCCGACCTCGAATGTGTGGTGTGGCATGATCTGACCCTCTCGTGAAACCACACTAAAGAACATAACCGTAGCCGGAAACTTTATTGAACGATTCGGATTTGCATTTTAGGGTGCTGGCAATGGTCTGATTATTATAACTTGAATTGGTAGAAAGAGTGTTGTACAACGGCGTTTTTCCGATCTCGCTCATTGAACATTGTTTCACTTTCACTCATCATAGACGTAAAAAAAAAACCCTTTCAAAGGCTTTATTGAACAAAATTCACAGCTGCTAAAGCGAGAGAGAAAGAACTCAGTCTTTTAAAGAAAAAAGAAACGCGTGCAAAATCATGTGGCAAGAAACTGAATTTGCATATCTATTTTTTTTTAAACAGTAAGAATAAAACAATCTGCATTAGCGTTTCCTCTAAATGAAAATATAACACTACTGTGTGTGTCTTATATTCTCTTTTGCCTTATAGATTTACAAGCAGAAAGAGACGCCAACGTTGAGTTTTATTACATCGTTCTATAGATGCTGATTCAGATATACACGCATACAGACCTCGCGTTGCTCGAATCATTTTTATGGGAATAAGGTAATTACTCAAACGATTATGGGGGTGCACTAGTGGGAATCTTTATTGACACAAACGTATAAACACTGGTTAGGGTTCCCCATTATAAATGACACCCATAGGCTCCACTTGCATTGGTGGGTTGAATGATGTAACCTATAAACGCTTCCTTCCCATGGTGAGTTATCGTGGCAAGTTCAGTAGCTCTAGGAAAAACGGTGTGAGGGTGCACATGGTTCCCAGCTATAATTGACACCACTGGAGCCCAGCCCCCGTTGATGAGGGTGAGTGGTGTAACTTGTCAAATCTTTCACTTACACATGGTGGGTTATCCTGCCAAATTTGGGAGTTTTACGTGAAATGGCGTGAGCGTGCATTCCCTTAGAAATGACGTTCCCCTAAGGACTCATTTCATCATACTAAGTTCAGATCTATTGATACAATTTCTATCGTCGTATGTGGTCAGTTTAGTATAATAGTAATTTGTTAACGTTGGACTTGAAGACATCCAAGTTGTAGTCAGGTGAAAAGCAGGCAGACGGAACAGAGTTCCACAGGCGTGCAGTTCTAAGAAAGAAGCTTTGTTCATGAAATCCACGCTTCGATTAAGGCACAGACAAAGAGTGAGGGAAATTTTTCACAGTGGATTCAGCTAGACGGGTGTTTTTCGTGAAAGATTGGCGAGGGGGGGACCAGAGATTGGAGTTCAGACGAGCACCTGCCATGGAAATAACGATAAAACAAGGATAGGCTCGGAACGTCTCTTCTGTGGGAGAGATGTTGTTGCAGGGTAGAGAAAAGGGCATCCCGTACTAAGCCACGAAGTCTATTTTGTACTCTGTCAAGGCAGGATTGGCTGTTTTTAGCAGCTCCTGCCCAGATATGGCAGCAGTATTCCATCCTTGGACGTACTTGGCTTTTATATAGATAGAGAGTTGCATCAGCAGTGAGATATCTTCTGGAGCGGTAGAAGGATCCCACCATCTTTCCAGCGACCTTAGCAACAGACTTGATGTACGTGTTCCATTTAAGATCAGGAGTAAAGGTCAAACCCAGAAGCTTGTCAAAACACGGGGTCTCTCCCAGACGAGAGCCATCCATCACAATTGATGTCAGATGGGGATCAGAGCGCTGATGATGTAAGGATAGGAGTTTGGTTTTTAGATGCATTAAAGGTAACCAGCCACGTCTTCCCCCACTGAACCACGCGCTCGAGATCAGAGGAGAGAGAATCAGAGAGAACTTTGTCATTTACAGCCTTTGATGTGTTGCCGTAGATGGTCGTGTCATCAGCATAGATGTCAACGAATGATTTAAGTATGTGTTTAGGGAGGTCATTGATGTGGATCAGGAAGAGAGTTGGGCCCAGGATTGACCACTGAGGGACTCCAGCATTAATACTGCAGGCCTCTACTTTTTGTCCATCGACCACTACTCTTATGAGCCTATCGGAGAGAAATGATTTAATGATTGAGAAAACATTTCCAGTTATACTGTAGCTGGAAATCTTGTGAAGTAGACCCTTGTGCCATACCTTGTCGAAGGCCTTTGATATATCAAGAGCAATTGCCCTAGAAAGGAAGCCTTTGTCAAGAGATTCACTAATCCTGTGAGATATAACCGTCAGCACATCTGCGGTAGATCATGCAGAGCGGAAACCATATTGTGTGTCACTAAGAAGGTTGTTTCTGCTGAGGTGGTTGACTATTTGTCTATTTAATATGGATTCCAGCAAATTACCCATAACACACAGGAGACTTATGGGACTGTACTGAGAGGGAGATTACTTATCACCTGAATTTTTAAATACAGGGCAAACTGATGAGGTCTTCCTTGAAACCCCTATCTTCGTGGTGAGAGACAACAACTATGTGTGGCAATAATTGCTGAAAATGCAGTAAGGAGATTCGAAGTTACTATCCCGGCACGGTTAAAACCTGACGAAGGCCAGAGAAAGATGAGGATTATAGTCCGCAATAAATAAAATTAATAAAGGGAAGAATGTACGAAACATGGGATGTAAATATTGAATTAGAATCTATTAATTTAATTTGAAGGAGAAATAAAATGTGGTTTAAAGTTTCATTATAAACATATTAGTAAACTAAGAATAGGCGAGTAAAGAGTAAAAGTATGATTCTAAATGACATTAAAATTTTACATGCAAAAACCGACAAGGCATATTTTAACTCGTATAAGTAAGACGTATAAATGCTGTATATTGTATAGCTTTATTGACTTAAATAAGCATAACCCATTTTAATGGTTATATAGTTGTGATAAATGTGAAAAAAAAACAATGAGCATTAATTAATTAATATGAATAACATATATTTTACAATATGCTGTGGATACTTTTTTTTAATTTAGATTGATATTTTTTGCTTATTTTTGGAAGGTTATAAAACTTTGAGACTAAATAGATCGAATATGTCCAAACAGTCTTTTTTCTAATATTTGTGCTTACGTATTGTATTCAGTGTTTCGCTGTAAGGCTAAATCCTTGTAAACTATACAGTAATATCAGTTTTATTTAAAACTAGCATTTCAGCCCGGCGTTGACCGGGTGTTTGGAGGTGTATGTTGAGCAAAAAAAAAAAAAAAAGCGGTCAATTTAAAAAAAAATTGACCCCTATATTGACCCCTTAACTTTTATTCTTTTGGGCTCAAATAAAGTTATTAAATTAGATCCCCGTCCAAGAAACCTATATCTAAAATTCCAAATGTGTAGACCCAAAATTGTCGGAGGAGTTTGGTAGAGTTATCAAAGGTCAAATCGTTGAATTTTGACCCCTTAGAAGCCAAATGTCTGGCCTAAAACAAACCGATTACAAAGATTTTCCCAAGTCTCAGTAACCTGTATATTAAATTTCGAGTCCGTAGACTGAAAATTGACAGAGTTATTGCGTAGAGAGATGTACACAGACAAACAGACACGCAAACACACACACAGACACTTTAACTTTTATAGATATACTAGCATGCGTGCCCGATGTTTCCCGGATTTTTGGAGGTGTATGATGAACAAGAAAAAAAAAGAAAACGGTCAATTTTTTTAATTTGACCCCTATTATAACCCCTTAACATTTATTCTTTTGGGCTCAAATCAAGTTATTAAGTTAGATCCATGTCCAAGAAACCTATATCTAAAATTTTAAGTGTTTGGACCCAAAATTTCAAGGTTTTTAGAACTAAAATTGTCAGATAAGTTTGTTAGAGTTATCAAAGGTCAAATCGTTGAACTTTGACCGCTTAATGGCCGAAACCCGATCACATCGATTTTTCCAAATCTCAGTATCCTGTATATCAAATTTCGAGTCCGTAGACAAAAAATTGACAGATTTATTGCGTAGGGAAATGTACACAGACACACAGAGAGATGGACAGACACACAGAAACACAGACACGTTCACTTTTATTGATATACTAGCATGGGTGCCCAGCGTTGCCCGTCTGTTTGGAGGTGTATGATGAGCAAAAAAAAAAAAAAGGTAAATTTTTTAAAACTTTGACCCCTATTATGACCCCTTAACATTTATTGTTTTGGACTCCAATAAAGTTATTAAGTTAGATCCATGTCAAAGGAATCTATATCTAAAATTTCAAGTGTTTAGACCACAAAATTGTCGGAGGAGTTTCGTAGAGTTCTCAAATGTCAAATAGTTGAACTTTGACCCCTTAACAGCCAAATTTCTGGCCGAAACTCGATGACATCGATTTCCCCAAATCTTTGTACCCTGTATATCAAATTTCGAGTCTGTAGACTAAAATTTGACAGAGTTATTGCTAAGGAAAATGTACACAGACACACAGACACGTTCACTTTTATAGATATATAGATAGACTAGCATTTTAGCCCGGCGTTGCCCGGATATTTGTATGTGTCTGTTTAGCAAAAAAAAGTGGTAGTAGAAAGGCAGGCTCGAACCCCTACCGCGAAGGAGGAAAAGAACGGGGGAAAACTTGACGTCTATGCTGTTACGACCACCGCCAAACCGGAAGTGACATTTTTAAAAATTAAGGCTAGACAATCGAAAGGAGAGGATGGCTTTCAAAAATATCGGCGAAAAAGCGACCCCCCTCCTGTAGAAAAGTCTTCAGTTGAAGGGGAAGTTAGGAATGTTTTTAGCCAATTTTTCGATAAAGGTCGGACGTTAAACCGATACTGATCTTGGTAAAATCCGTTCCCTCTGTCGAAAATTTTAGGCACACATGCAAACATACATACATTTATATGTCGGTAACTAAAAAATTTCGACCCAAACCGATTAAAATACTTGCCCTTTCTCTGAATACACTTTATGTCAAATTTCAAATGTTTAGACCAGAAGTTGTCTGAGTAATTTGGTAGAGACCGCAGAGGTCATTTTTTTAAAACTTTGACCCCTATTATGACCCCTTAACATATATTGTTTTGGGCTCAAAGCAAGTTATTACGTTAGATCCATGTCCAAGGAACCTATATCTAAAATGTCAAGTGTTTAGACTCCAAATTGTCGGAGGAGTTTGTAGAGTTCTCAAACGTCAAATCGTTGAACCTACAACCCTCAACAGACACATTTCTGGCCAAAAACCGATCACATACATTTTTCTAAATCTCAGTACCCTGTATATCAAATTTCGTGTCTGTAGACTAAAAATTGATAGAATTATTGCGTAGGGAATTGTACACACACACACACACACACACACACACACACACACACACACATGTTCACTTTTATAGATATATAGATAGATAGATGCCAAGGTGGCAACGTCAAAGTTGATAGATTGGAATAACGTTTTATTATTTTTAGATTGCTTTCTCCTTTTATCTAATTTATATATGTTAAAGATATTTGCATATGATAAGGTCCATTGTTTTTTGAAGAGGAGATTTGTAAAAGCGTTTTGCCTCTATTCGTTTTTACGTAATATTATATTATATTCGTTTTTACGTAATATTATATTATATTCGTTTTTACGTAATATTATGTTATATTCGTTTTTACGTAATATTATATGTGTGCTTTTTAAGAACATGATCTCTTACTTTTACTTGCATTTGGTTTTCGTTTTTATTTTGTCTGCCATTTGTTCTAACATCTATTTTTAGAAATGTGTTAGGCTCTTTGAACGTATTCTTTTTATTCTTCGCAAAATTTCTCGTCTTAAAGTGTCCATTTAGTCGTTAGCATTTCTCTCTCACAAGCACGCACATTGACAGGAATATATATATATAAATATATATATATATATATATATATATGTGTGTGTGTGTGTGTGTATATATATATGCATATATATGTATATATGTATATACATGTATGTATATATATGTATATATGTATATATGTGTGTGTATGTGTGTGTATGTATATGTGTGCATATTTTGGCAACAAGTCATTATTCAAGCACGTCTGATTGAATACGACAGAGTTATTCTTTTTTGTCCATTGGCCGAGCGGTCTTTTTAATTATAGATCGCATATCATATAAAATGGTGCCTAAGAGTTGTTGTTCAGCCATGTATGTGTGAGTTCGTTCCTTATAAATTCTGAAACGGCTGAACAGACTCTCTTTGAAATTTACAGAACTTTAGGGTATAAGTTTAAATGTGATCATAGTTAAGTTTTGCCTCAGAATACCCCCGATAATTACCGATAGACGATAATCGAAACCGTTGTTTTTATTTATCCATCATCGGCTTGACGTAGTCTGTAAATTCAAAACCCCGCTCGTAAATTTCTTAATGTTTTTTTTTCGTTAACTCTAAAGAAGTTTATATGAAATAATGTTGTAAAAGATACAGTAGGTTCTCTTGAGTGCAAGTATAATAACATATATTTTTGACTAAGTTACTACATGAAGGCATGTGAAGCTTCCTCCCGGGCGATTTCACGGATTTCGATGGCAATAAAAATATAAGAGTGTGAAATATTCGTTAATCATCATTCAATCTCGGGAAACGTCTGCTCTCCTTGCTAGTTAGTTAATAAAATGATCCTTCTGTAAATCAACATACAAAAAGAAATTTCATCAAAAATGTCCTGCACGCTCAAAACGTTTCTGCAAATAGTGCCGATGGAGAGGCGTTCGTAAAGCCTTATCAATTCACGAGTGCCCCTGATATGGAGCATCATAATAGGTAACTATATATAACAATAACAATGTGTTATACGGGATAATCACGTTGACAAATCACCGAAGTTAAGCAACGTTAAGCCTGGCTAGTACAAGCTAGGTGACCATTTGGGAATTCTTTCCGCTTATCCCGGCATTGCTTCCAGTCGTCCAGAACCTCCATTTGCAACTGTTATTCAACAACGTCGACTCAGGAGGAGATTGGTCACCTCTTGCCACAAAAATTTAACGCGCAGGCACCCTTACAGTTGGTATCCATAGTCTGCCAAGACTTAAGGAAGCCCTTTGTATATATATAACAACACGTACATAAAAGGTGCGATTATCGATAATATACTCGTATCTACCTAGTTTTCACTTTTTCGAATACTACATGAAACATATCAAAAGCAAATAGTCAGTAAAATTATACGAACACCCACTACGTAGATATTTCATCTATATTTCATATTCATAGTAACAATATATTATTTCAGCAGATCCATTTTCTTCCTGAGATTCTTGTGGATGGCTTTGCTGTCAGTGAGAAATCGATTCTAAAACCGCTTGGTCTTTCTTTCTCATAAAAACTTTCTTTCGTCTATACATTCACATTACTCTTTTTGCTTTTCTTTAAATCGGCTCTCTCTATCGCTCTAAACACTTTTTCACACTTGATCCAATTCTCTATCTTTATAAATCTACTTCAGGCCATGTATAATGTTGTGGCCCTTTTAGGCTGTGATCATAGCGTAGTATATATTAACTGTGGCAAGCGGGGTCAAGAGTCAAAACATTACTATTATTGGTATTGTATTATTATTAATTGATTTGACCGACGGATGGTCACTTGACCAGTTACTATGATTAGAAGAATAAACAAGTAAATTGAGGAAGAAATGATTGACTTGTGAATCGCAAAAAAAAAAAAAAAAAATTGTGAAAATAGAAAATATATGTATACATTCTGTTGGATTTAGATAAAAAAATAACTAGACGGGGACATTAGGTTGGACTGAGACACGTAATTAGGTGACGTAAGAGAACACGTGATGTAGTTAGTTTTGGAAAGATTCAAGGAGTTGAGATGTGATCCTCAAAACGGGCAGAGAGCTAGACAGCGGTGGACAGACAGATAGGAGCGGGCTGTAAGAATAGAAAATGTAGACGAATTGCAGATCCTTTGAAAACCATTTGCGACAACTGTAATAATTTTTTATTATAAAAAAACAAAAACAAAAAAAAACACTGTTGTCATATTTGGGCTTGGAAATCTTTGTTCCCTTCGAAAGATTTTGATAAATTGCAGAAACGTGTCCATAATGTGATTGACACACATTTTTTCTTCATAGCAACATCTCTCATACAGGCGTGATATAGCTAGTCTTATTCTTTCATTCAATTACTTATATGGCATATGTTTCTCAGAATTGTGTGTGATCTATTCCCTGCATCCTTTGTTTCAGCTCGTTTGACCTGTTTGTCTAGAGGTCTTCATCTTCTCGTTTTAATACCTCATTGTAATACAAGTTCCTATTAAAGTAGCCTTTCTGTCTCCACTTGGATCTTCCGACCACTCTGCTGTATCAATGAAGATAAAAATGAAATGTAAAAAGTCTGTCTTCAGAAATACCTCTCCATCGTACAGTATATCATTACTCTATGGCTGACTGGGATAGCTTCCGTACGTGTATATCATATCTACTTCTGCGCTCAATATTTAAAAAGGATGTGTCCTCTATAATAGACGACCTGACAGAATAGTTAATTGTAGGTATTGACCGTTTCATACCATCGAAAAAGTTCCAGCAAAAACCTAATAGCCAGCCGCGGTTCTCTTCAGAATGTCCTGCTGCCATTGCGCACAGAAATTACTTTTTCCATTGCTTCAAATGTAATATATATACTGAGACTAAAGCTGCTTTCAGAACTGCCAGATACCATTTTTAAAAAGCAATAAAGAACACAGGAGAGTTGTATGCTCAGTCCGTCAAGTCCAAAGTAGATGAGCAGCGGCTTGGTTCCCACCAGTTTTTGCAAATAGCAAACAGAATTCTGAACAGAAACGTGTACTCTATCCCAACTAATATCAATGGGCCTGAGGTAATCTCGTCAGTATCAGACAAAGCCAAAATATTTGCCAAGAACAGAGTAGCTAATTCTACACTTTGATACCAAGGCCACTCCCCAATATTTTCTTCTGTATCAGAAAACACGCTATATACAAATATGTGTACGTGATGTTGCCAAGCTAATCAAAAACCTTGATTCCAGTAAAGCAACCGGCCCTGACGGTATTCCAATTATAGTACTCAAAAAACTTCAACCAGAATTAGGGCCCATACATGCAAAACTGTTTAAACCTTGTCTTAAAGAGAATTGCTACCTATCACCCTGTTAAATCTCATCAATTTGTCCCTGCATTTAAACGTCAGTACAGTACAGGTCTATGTCCCCTGTGAATCATGAGTAAGTTGCTGGAATTTGTGTAAAATGGAGAAGTAATCAACCATCTCAGCGAAAATAACTTTCTTAGTGATACACAATATGGTTTCCGTTCTGCTAGATCTACAGCAGATGTGCTTACAGTTATATCTCATAGGATTAGCGAATCTCTCGACGGAGGCAACCTTTCTAGGGCAATTGCTCTTGACATATAAAAATCTTTGATAGGGTATGGCATAAAGATTTCCTTCACAAGATCTCCAGCTATGGTATAGCTGGACATGTCTTCTCAATTATCAAATCATTTCTCTCTGATAGGTTCATAAAAGTAGTAGTTGAGGAACAGAAATCAAGAGTTCACAATATTAATGCTGTTGTCCCTCAGGGTTCCATCTTGGGCCTTACTCTTTTCCTGATCTACATTAATGATCTTCCAAATCATATCCTTACATCATTCGGAGACATTTATGCCGATGACACTACTATCTAGGGTAGCACATATAAGACAGTAAACGACCAAGTTCTCTCCGATTTTCTCTCCTCTGATCTTGAACACCTGGTACAATGGGGGAAAGAGTGTCTGGTTACTTTTAATGCATCTAAAACCAAGCTTCTATCTTTACATCATCAACGCTTTGATCCCTATCTTGCATCAATTGATATGAATGGCTCTCGTCTTGGGAAGTCCTGACGTGTTGACAAGCTTCTGGGTTTGACCTTTACTCCTGATCTGAAATGGAACACGTGCATCAAATCTTTTGCCAAAGCTGCTGGAAAAATGGTCGGATCCTTCTATCGATCCAGTAGATATCTCACTGCTGATGCAATTCTCTATCTATATAAGAGCCAGGTACGTCCTAGGGTTGAGTACTGTTGCCACATTTGGGCAGGGGCTGCTAGAAAGGACTTATACTACCTTGATAGAGTTCAAAATAGACTTAGTAGCCTTGTAGGGGATGTCCCTTTATCTTCCCTTCAACCTCTTTCTCACAGAAGATATGCTGCGAGTTTATCTCTGCTTTATCATTATTTTCAAAGCAAGTGCTCGACTGGTCCCCTCTCGCCAAACTTTTTCACAGGGAACACTCGTCTAGCTGAAAACAATATCAATAATTGCCCTCACTCTTTATTTGTGCCTAAATCTAAACGTAGATTCCATGAAAAAAGCTTCTTTCTCAGAACTGCACGCCTGTGAAACTGCCTTCCGTTTGCTTGTAAACAAACCGCGAGCTTCGCATTATTTCAGCTAAATTAAGTAGCGAGTAAGATAATTTACGAGAGTGCTCTACCGAAGAGGGGAGCTTTATAAAATATATTTTAGTCATCGACATACAGACCTGTTTCGTTGTTTCACAACTCATCAGTGCCGCTAGACTAACACCTCTCCTAAGCCGAGGATCGAACCTAGAACCGTCGTGATGACAGTCGGCAGTCCTACCCCCTGACTACGGAATCGGTGGCCGAAATTAAACTGTCCGAACGTCTATTTAAATAAACATCCGTCCGCTACTCGTAGAGGGCTCAAACGTTTGTTTGTAAACAAACCGCGAGCTTCGCATTATTTCAGCTAAATTAAGTAGCGAGTAAGATAATTTACGAGAGTGCTCTACCGAAGAGGGGAGCTTTATATATATATATATATATATATATATATATATATATATATATATATATATATATATATATATATTTAAATTTTTAAGTGACGTTGAACCTGGCTCGTGTAAAGCGCTGGGTGTAGGTGAATGTCGACATCACTCGCAATCTTCGTCATATTTCCTTGCCGGGATATGCATACGACTAGGCCCACTATCTATCTATCTATCTATCTATATATATGCGACTAGGGACAACTCTCTCTCCCTCTTTCTCTCTCTCTCTCTCTCTCTCTTTCTATATATATATATATATATATATATATATATAAGTGGTGGCGGGTGTCTATTTAAATAGACATTTCGACGAGTTATTTACGGGCGCCGATTTCATGGTCGAGTGGGAGAACTGCCGACTGTCAACACGACGGGTCGAGGTTCAATCCTTGGCTTGTAAGAGATGCTAGTCTAGCAGCACTGATGAGTTGTGATACAACGAAACAGGACTGTATTTCGATAACTACAAATATATATGTTTTTTTGTTTTTTGTTTTTGTTAGCGATACTCTTTGAACGAATTCAATTATTTATACGAGTGTGCATTTCTACCTAAACGCGAGTTGGGAATAATTCTCCCTTTGACCAACCTGATAGCCCCTAAATAGGGAGCGGCATATATATATATATATATATATATATTATTTTTAAAATATAATTATCTACTGACAGATTCAGGCACTCTGATGAGTCGTAGACGACGAAACACGTGTCAGTGGATAATTTTATTTTTAAAATTATATATATATATATATATATATATATATATATATATATATTGGGAACTAGTGTGTCAACGTTATTATGCCGAAGGAAAGTAAAAAATTAAAAATTAATAAGCAGCCAACTGTTTAATATAGTTTTCGTATTGTCTTTCAAACATTTACCCATAAAAATGAAAGGCACTAATTTTCTGACACCAGCATGCATTAGCTTGATCTATGACAACAATAAGCGAATTGATATTAACGTATTTTTTCTTTATCTTAACCAGTTCAAAGATTTGTTGGTGAACCTATATAAGATGATAGGCAAATGAGGCACTAGTATGTAATTTTTTTATTTCAAAATAACAGAAAATGAAATGTGAATCGGATATAACTTACATAAGTGACGCTTAGAATAATTATATTGAGAAAAGTGATTGGAGCGAATGTGACGTTGCATGGCTCAAAGAGAAAGTGCGGGGGGGTTCTTTGAAAGTACTATGCGTGTAAGCATTTTATTTCACGACGCGCTGATAAGACGATTAAACAATGATTTTTGATCTCTGTCTCCTACCAACAAAATTGTCAGTGATGTGGAGCAAAGAATTATGCGTATTTGTTTGGATAAGGTCCAAGTGCATACTTAGCATTGATTTAAAGTACCGGGCTATATACGCAATGGCATATAATGCAACCATTTACAATGAATTTAAAGCGTTATATCGATTTCCGGAATTTAATAGTAACTAATGTGTAATGCTCCTTCGAAACCTGAACATCATTTTATTATTTAAATTCTTATTTTCTTAATTTATATAAAATTAAAGTTATATATTATATTTCTCTATATCCTTTTAGGTGGAATTGCACACTTACGTGGGTATTCACATAACAGTTTTATGAGTCTTAGTACTTCCGTTCTGGCTCACTAAAATTTAACGCAGGTTTTTGTCGTACAGCTACAACGGGTTCCCTCTATCTTTTTTTTTTCCAATAAAGCCCACTTTTCTCATATGTATTCTTTTCATGACACTTGAGGAATTTCTGTGTCATAAACATCCAGCATAGCAGATCGAAGCTAACAAATATTACATCTTTTTCGAGTTAAATATGCAACTATATAAGTCAATTAGTACGACACAATCACGTTGACACACCGGTTCTCGCCAGATCACCGAAGTTAAGCAACTTTGCGCCTGGCCAGTACCAGATGGGTGAGCATTTGGGAAGGCGAAGATTGAGCGTGGGGCCAGCACACACACCCCGAAAAAGATCTCGTTACAAAAGTATCTATAAATTTGTGGATGGCCTATGCCAATCGATGGGCTCAAGGCTATGGATGGATGTCCATTTCCATTATATAGTATACACACCTTGTAACTTGTCTAGTATTTTGAAATGTCTATTTATCAGGTAGAGGCAAGGCTAAATGTCAAATCAATTCCGTGATCTAACGAGAAACGTTTTTAAAGCGATTATGCCGTATAACATAACAGATCTAACGTTTCTGAAGTTTTTAGATAAGGATTGGTTATTTGTATTATTATTCATCGGACTACTGTTCTCATTTTGAGTGTGATTTTCACAATGTTTCGGTCGATATGACCTGCGACCTTCTTCAGGTGTATCTTGTCGAACGCGGGAATTTTTGCGAATTACTTAGGACCTCTACCCAGTCATGGTTGACGGAACAAGAGCACGCTACCCCGGAAAGTAAATAAGTGGTTTCGCTCAAATTCCATCCAAATTCCCGAGTTCGACTGAAACATTCCCGAGTACGACAAGATACACCTGAAGAAGGTCGGAGGTTACATCGACCGAAACGCTGTGAAAATTACACTCAAGATGAGAACAGCAGTCCAATGAATAATAATATATGATAAATCTAATAAAAAAAAGTCATGTATTCTTTTTTGTGGATCTTGCGGAAAACTGTTGACATTATGATGCTTACTTTGTTCCGAATGAAATATACTTCTCCAAGTTCTCTGGTTAATAAACTTTCAAAATATATTCGTTATGGTGAACTTGATACAAAGAGTACGGAATGTATTTCTACTCATGGACCCCCTCCTGATTGGAATACATACCCCACAATATTATTCATTTGATTGAAATGAAACATGTTTTGCCAAGTTCTCTTATTAATTTAGTTTCAGAAGAAAAAAAATGCTTATAGAACTAGTTGTAAAAGGCGTCTTATTGATTTTTAATCTAGTTCACCCACAGTATCTTTACTCTAGAATATTATTTCTTTTTTTACGTCAATATCCACATACGTTGTACTTATTTCAATCCAGAATCATTTATAGGTAACGCCAATACCGTGTTTATTCTTATTTCTTTACATATACAGAGTGGCAAAAAACGGGCCCGTGAACAGTTTATTAATTAGAATCGGGGCCCATTTTTGTTTTGGTCACCCTGTATAATTTATATTCCTGTTATTAAATGATACATTTTATACAATTTTATGCGTTATTGTTGTTTCTTTAACGTTTTCCGTTTATCGATACATTATTTGATACAGATTTATGTACACACACACACATATACATATATATATGCTGATGTATATACATGTATATAATTGTACAAAGTATACTTATGCCAGGTGTCTGTGTATATACTGTTTATAGTGAATATATTTTTATTAGTAATAAAAACGCTTCGCACGTGTATTGAGCACATTCTCAAATGAAGCATATGTATTAATAGTGGATTATGCACATATGCAGAGGACTTGAATGCTTATTTGACTGTATCGTCGAGTATCTAAGATTTCTCTGTACAGGAGTTCGTCAGGACAATCTGGCATGAACATACTTCCTCCTACAATAACCTTTGAATAAAAATTTAAAACTAGCGAGGGGGGTGTCATAAAATACGCTTAAATATAATATTTTAAGTTGTCAAGATTTCGTATGTTATATTATGGAGTCGTGATTTCAAAAGTAAAAATGATGTATTCAGATGCTATAAGCTAGAATCAAAACCGAAACTATACCATTAAAAGCTGGTGACGTGACCACCGTACCAACGTGAAATGCATATGGAGGCCCCTAGCGCCGCTCTGCAACTTTTAGTTTTAGTAGTTTGTAAAATATGGAGACAGACCGACAAACAGACATATTAACAGACAGACAGACAAACATATAGTCGTTTATATATCAGATAATGTAGTATTCATCGCCTAAATGATATCTCCTTGACACACATACGGTCCTGGATATGACCTTAAACTATACCCAATGGTAAGGCCCCAGCTTGCGAGCTTTGGTGAGTGTGGAGCCACCCTTTAATTTCCATTGCTCCCAGGCCCACTCTGGCACGGAGTCGTAGTAACTGTTAGGGTATGGATTTAATAGAAATCGACTTGAAAAAAACAAAACAAATATACTCTATTAAAAATTGTTCTTCATAATCACTGGATTCGGCATTAAATAACCTGAAAAGGGTTGATATGCCGTAAAAAAAAAACAACCAACCAAACAAACTGACACACATACATGCTGGCTTTTACGAGTAATGGTAAACTTTCTACAAGTGATATTCCATATACTAACAGCACTGAACTGGATACTTAACCATATTAGATGAATTCTTGTCAAATAAGACCAAGCGGGCAAAAGAAAGATACGTATTTAACTAGTCTATGACTAAGACGAAGATTAATATTCATAACTTTTTTACTTACTCAGAATTTCAGACGAACAGGAGGCTTTAATGAAAGTTTCAATTATCTATATGACTCAGAATTTTTCGTCGCACCTATATTAGTCTGAAAAGTCTACGTATTCTATTTCAATATTCTCTTTGAAAAAACTCTTGAAAATATAATGAGTCGTGGATACGCAGGCGACTTAAAAGTTTTCTAATTTGCATATTCGTTGAAAAACAAATTTCAATAATTAAGTATTCATTGTTAAATTTTTAATGGTTTACTATTGGATGATTGGTTTCATTTTACTATTACGCCGCATTCTATTCATACATATTTTTTATATGGTGCATAATCGCGTCGCATTTAAGATGAAAAAGTTCTAGCACACGCATGTATATATATATATATATATATATAAATATAAATATATATATATATATATATATATATATATATATATATATATAGTCTTTCCTCTATCAAACTTAGATGTTTTGGGGAAATATCAAATATTTTGTAATTCATATGCAAAACTGTGAAGTCAAATGTGTATGATTGAAACATTTAATGACCGTAAAAAGTGCCAAATATGGGCTTTGGATAATGGATGATCACCTTTAAGAGATACTTATCCGCATATTCGTTGAAAAACAAATTTCATTTAATAATTATTCATTTTAATGGTTTCTAATCATATGATTGGCTTCAGTTAACTATTACATCTCATTCCATTCATCTATATTTTTATACTGTGCAGAATCGCGTCGCATTTAAGACGAAAAAGTTCCAGCACTCGCACATATATATATATATATATATATATATATATATATATATATATATATATATATATATATATATATTTTTTAAATATAATTATCCACTGACACGTGTTTCGTTGTCTACAACTCATCAGAGAGGCTGAATCCAACGAGACCCAAAAGCGAAAACCCTTACCCCTCGTCCATCTCGCTGACTGCTTGGATATATCGCGATTTACGTAGATCTTATTTTTTTGTATATATATATATATATATATATATATATATATATATATATATATATATATATATATATACCTGGATATAGACTCGTAGCCAAATTGAATATTAAAATGCTGATATGTGGTTCTATGGGTCGTCGCAACATGGAAATTTGCGAGCTTTTCGTAAAATTTCATGACAATTATTAAAAACAATATTTTTAAAACAATAAAATATGCTCCAATTTTCCTACATTTTTGTATACAGTGTCTTGGCAATACAGCTTTAGTTTTGCTGCTTTGGGATGAATTTTACTTTAGTCTTTGCTTAGTTGTCTTACCTGTGGCTCTGCCAGGTGACTGATACAGAGTGACCCCCCCCACAAAAACGGGCCCAACTCTAATTAGGCCCCGTTACTTAGTGTTTTGTTCGAAGGAAATTAAACTTTGGTCATAACTAGTTTATTATATTCCAAAAATCACATCAAAACACTAGGGTTTTGGGCCTTTTTGTTTTCCGTTCTACAACATATGTTCTAGATGGCCTCCATTTATTTTTTGTTTTGTTTTTTGGGTCAGCCTGTATATGCATATTTACTAGTGCATATATCTACAAAAGATTTATGTTCGCCCTATCAGTATTTACTTCAATATAGCTCGGTACGTTAGTAGAGCTAAGTAATATGAAACAATATATTACAATTATGCTACAGGAGATGAAACGCGGAAAATTCTGTGTAACTTAATTGCCATATGCATTTTCTAAACTTATTTTAGCTCTCTGTATATATATATATATATATATATATATATATATATACATATATATATATATATATATGTATGTATATATAGACTCTTTTCTTCGAAAGTCTTCTATATATTATTATTATTATTATTATTATTATTATTATTATTATTATTATTATTATTATTGCTATTATTATTATTATTATTATTGCTATTATTATTATTATTATTATTATTGCTATTATTATTATTATTATTATTATTGCTATTATTATTATTATTATTATTATTGTTATTATTATTATTATTATTATTATTATTATTATTATTATTATTATTATTATTATTATTACTCCACGTCTTTTAGCTAAAACTATATTCATTGAGTTTGGCCTACATTCCGCATCGACCTGATCTGTAGAAATTAGAAATAATGCTTGTTCGGCTTGAATGATTAGCGATTCTTTTCAATCCTTGCTTCTGTAATCCTACTTCTCCTTGCTTCAGCTTAATATTTTGTTCTCTTTTCAATAGTAGTAATTTTGCAACCTTTGAAGAGCCTGTCGTTATCACATTTTCTAACGATTTCTTTATTGAATGCTTTCAGTGTCTGTGATTGTTCTTTTGTGTGTATGTGGGTGTATGTGTGTATGTATGTATGTGTTTATGTGTGTGTGTGTGTGTGATTTGTTCTTTGTGATAGGAGTAAGGTAATATGTGGAAGTTTAATTAACAAACTGCTCGTCTCAAAACCTGGAAACATCAATGAAATGTATAAAAAAAAACATTATTTAATCTTTTTTTCTTTTAGGCGCAATCTCTCTTATTGATAAATCTTTGAATTTTTTTGCAAACCTTTCTTGTTCCTTGCCCCTGAGATTTCATAGATAATTTACATTATTTTCCATTTTATTGAGAAATTACTTATGTTATTTTCTATATACAGCTGTATTTAATCTGAGTTGTCTCCAATTATTTAATGCTTTATATCTCAACATGAATAAATAAATACAATATATTGTCAAAAAGGATGGCTCCTTCTACCGGGTAAAACCAGCTTCCAATATCCTATATCTCTATGAAGCCACCATCCACCTACGCATGAAGTATTGTTTCCACATTTGTGCTGATGCAACAGTCTTTAACATATACCCCATAGACAGGGTGCAAAAGAACTATTTCGACTATAGAGCAGCCACCATCTCCTGTCGCTGGAATAATTCATTTTTGTTCTTATCTTGAGTATAATTTTTACAACGTTTCGGTCAATATCACCTCCGAACTTCTGCAGGTGTATCATATCAAACTCGAGAATGCTTCGGTAGAACACCGCAAGAATCCGTGGCGCAGTGGTGAGAGTATTTGGAAAAAATCAATTGTAAAAAGTGATGTTCTCCTGAAGGTTGACGGTTCAATTCTCAGTGTGGGCGACCGAAAATACAAGTACGAATTACTTAGGACCTCTATCCAGTTATAGCTGATGAAACAACACGACATTACCCCTTGAAATAAATAAATATTTCGCTCCAAATTCTGTCCAAATTCGCGTGTTCGACAGAAACATTCCCGAGTTCGACAAGATACACCTGAAGAAGGTCGGAGGTTATATCGACCGAAACGTTGTGAAAATCACACTCAAGATGAGAACAGTAGTCGAGTGAATCCAAATAATACGGATGTACGTCAACATCATACGCTCTGGCTCCAATTACTGCACTTGCATGCCCTAAACGTATATACCCTAGACAATGCAAATTAGCAACAACAACCCCCAATTTCTTCGTAGAGATTACCACATACTGACTTTCAGATCTAATAACTCTTGTCTTCGAAAGTCTTCTGTGTTGAACTCCGTTCGACTGTACTAATATTCAGAAATTTAAACGTAACGTGAACAACTATCTTTCTGCACTAATCTCTTCTTAAGATACTCAATATATATCTAGTGTTTAATATCAGCTTTTTCTTATATGCCAATGACAATATATGTGCTTGAACCGTATAGCAGTAGAATAGAGCTGGTGACTCAATCAATCAAATTACCGGTTTGCAAACCTAAAATGCTTAAGGAGTAGATAGGTCCTGCCTATCGCCCGGCTTCCATACTCCTTCTTTGCCTATTAGTCAGGCGCAGAGATACTATCTCAGTGATTCGACAGAAACACCCAGTGGTAGATCTTGTTTCTTGTCTAGGGCAATGAACGCCGTTTCCCCACTCCCGACACACCCCACCCCTAAAGCTGAGCACTTGAGAATGCTTGAGTACCACATATGTCTGAGCAATTAGATTGGGTTGACCTTCCTCTGATGGGTTGAGGGTACCGGATTGACAGTTACTGGCTGCTGTTTCCGACTGGTAGTACAGGTGCCCTAACTCTTTGGTAGCGCTTAGAGCGGCTGCTCCATCAACAGTTGAATAATATCGGGATGTTTGCAGTGCCATGGCGCGCATGGAAAGGGACCCTGCACTCATCCCCGGTGGGCTTTCCTGAGGCCACAGTCCTAGTTGATGGAGGGTCAGCTGATGGTCTACTTGTGATGCATGTGTGATATTCTGCATAACCTCCTGTTCGGCTTCCCCTAACCCAACTGAAACTCGTTAAAAAACATGATGACAGTACAATCTAAAAATAAGCTTAAACCAGGCTTAGGGTCAAACAAATCCAACTTGCCTCCTCCCTTGAGGCTTGCATTCACAAATATCCGTGGGCTTAGAACTAATTTAGCTGATGTTGAAGCATTTCTCCTAACAAATACCCCGGATATCTTAGCACTAAGTGAGACTAACCTACACTCCTCCATCCCCTCTAACTACTTTAACATGCCTGGATATCTCCCACTCTGCCGTAAGGACTCTGACAGACATATGCACGGACTTGGAGTTTACATTCGTAATACCCTTCCCTTGACTAGAGAAACAAACCTAGAAACGGATGATCAAGCCTTTATGTGCTTTAGACTAATCATGCAACACAACATTAGCTACTTTTACTTTCTCTACCGCTCTCCCCCAACCCAAGACTGCACCATAATAAACAAAGTATCTGACAGCATAGACACAGCACTCTCCTTCGACACTAGCGCCCAAGTACATGTATTTGGCGACTTTAATGTCCATCACAAAAACTGGCTTGGATTCTCCACTTACACAGATGCAGCAGGCAGCGCAACTCATAGCTTCTCTATATTTCACTCCCTATCGCAAATTGTTACTTTTCCAACCCGCTTCCCTGATCAGGAAGAACAACACGCATCACTATTAGATCTGTTTTTGACCACATTTCCTGATGATTGTGTAACGAAAGCCGGCAGCCCACTTGGGAACGCTGATCATGCGGTGATAATGGTTGAAATCGCCCTAAACTCTAGAGCCAAACCTGAAGAGCCAGTGCTCAAAACAACAAGATATTATAAAAAGGCTGACTGGGAAGCTATCAGAGATCTTATCAGAAACGCCCCATGGGGAAATATTTTTTTCTCTTCCTGCTGAACAGTGTGCAACCGAGACCACTGGATGGTTCAAAACTGCAATCGAAGCGCATGTTCCCATGCGGAAATTCTATAGCAAGCCCCACTCTCCCCGATGGTTTACTTCGACTTGCGCAACTGACATTGCTCAAAGGCAGCATGCATTCCGCAGGTTAAACCGACATAAGTCCAGTTCAAACAGACAGAAGTACATAGAAACTAGAAGTAACGTTAAGAAAGAAATAGCGACAGCTAAGAGGGAATTTACGGAAACCACTAAAAAACGCATCGAAGCACAAAAACTAGGAACTCGTGACTTCTCGAAAATCTACAACAGTGTAGTAAATAATGGGCAATCAACAATTCCCCCACTAACCAACAATCACGAGGTTCTTTGCTCAGCAACCGATAAGGCTAACATGCTTGCCAGTCGGTTTGCCTCAAACTCCACACTGGACCCTCTAAACCACCCCCTCGATCAATTTCCTATGCGGACAGACGCCACGCTAGACGATCTGAAAATGACCCATGCTCAGGTGCATGCTATCATAAAAAACCTTGACACTTCCAAAGCATGTGGACCCGACCTCATCGCAGCTGTGCTATTAAAAAAGTGCTCAGCCGAAGTAGCTCCAGTTCTCTCCAAACTCTACAACAAATGCCTTAATGAATCTTGCTTTCCGAGCTGTTGGAAAACTGCTTCTGTAGTACCAGTATTCAAGAATTCTGGCGAAAGAACTGACCCATTAAATTACTGCCCTATTAGCCTCCTCCCACTTTTTGCCAAAATATTTGAGACCTTAATTAACCATGCTCTAGTCCAGCATCTTACAGATGCTAAACTTCGGGACAAGATCAAAGTGTAGTATCTGTTCCGGCAGATGCTGCACTTAAGATAATTTGTACCAGTCAATGGAGGGGAAACCCTCTATACTGGGACAATTATTATTTTTGGTAACCAGAGTGCCCCCCCTTTTTGCCTACTTTTAGGGGAGCTGGTTTTTACCTCACAGTAAAAACGGCCTTGTGCCTAATTTGCTCAGTGGGGGAGCAAATAAATACCATCTTACAGATGCTAAACTTCTGACCGACCATCAATATGGATTTAGACAAGCCCGTTCCACGACAGACATCCTCACTGTAATCTCTGAACGCATATACCATTCACTGGACAAAGCGGAGGAGGGCAGAGCGGTAGCTCTAGATATATCTAAGGCTTTTGACAGGGTATGGCATGAGGGTCTCCTCAGGAAGATTAGATCTTACGGTATCACTGGTAGAATACTTAACATAATTAAATCCTTCTTAGATAAGAGAAAAATCCAGGTTGTCCTCGACGGTCGTACATCTAAACAATATGATATAAATGCGGGAGTGCCCCAGGGATCTATCCTTGGACCTCTGCTGTTCCTGATATTCATAAATGACCTCCCCGACAAAATTGCCTCTGAGATGGGTATATATGCTGATGACACCACACTCTATAGCAGGCACGACAGGAAAACAAATGAACATATATCTAAAGTAATGGCAGAAAAACTAGAGGATGACCTCCAATCAGTAGTGGAATGCGGACAAAAATGGATGGTAACGTTCAATGCCACCAAGACAAAACTGGTTTCATTCAATAATTACAAGAAACCTTCTCTACCACCTATAGCAATGGCCAACGACTCTTTATCTGAGAGTACATCTCTCAAGCTCCTTGGCCTAACGTTCACAGGAAACATGAGTTGGAACAATTACATCGAGGGCATTGCCAGGGCCGCTGCAAGGAAGGTGGGCTCTCTCTACCGTGCTAGAAACCTTCTAACACCCGAAAGTATCCTGTACCTCTATAAGGCCACTATTCGCCCATGTATGGAGTATTACTGTCATATTTGGGCCGGTGCATCGGCTACTAGTCTCTCGCTCCTTGACAGGGTTCAAAAGAGGGTCGCAAATCTGATAGGCCCTAAACTGGCATCTAAACTTCAGCCTCTGTCCCATCGTCGAAATGTTGCATCCCTCTGCCTGTTCTACAAGTATTATAATGGTGAATGCTCTGAAGAACTGCAAGCACTTGTGCCCCCACGACGTGAACACCCTCGACAGACCCGACAAGCTGCAAAATCCCACCCCCACACTGTAGAGATCCCTAGATGTAAAAGATATTTCTACTCCAGTAGTTTCTTCCCCAGAACTGCTAGACTTTGGAATTCCATTCCAGGTCACTGCTTCCCCAACTGTACTGACATGCATAAGTTCAAGTGCAACGTGAACCAACATCTCGCTGCCCTAATCCCTACATAGTACCCCAGTAGATGTTTCCCCTGATAGTAGCCCCCTACACCAAAGTGGCAATGTGCCTTGTTTGGGGTGAAAATGTAATAAAAAAAAAAGAAAAAAAAAGAATAATTATATAGTCGATAGTTTTTAGAATGTATTTAGAATTTACTAGCAATCGGTGCCCGGCGTTGCCCAGGTGTTTTGAGGTTAATGCTGAGAAAAAAAAAAGGGTCAATTTTTTAAAACTTTGACCCCTATTATGACCTTTTAACATTTATTGTTTAGGGATCAAGTAAAGTTAATAAGTTAGATCCATGTCCAAGGAATCTATATCTAAAATATCACGTGTTTACTGTTTAGACCCAAAATTGTAGGAGGAGTTTGGTAGAGTTCTCAAAGGTCAAATCGTTGAATATATTAAATATTATTTTTTAAAGCAGTTTGGCCTTCAAAATTTCTGTTTGGCCTTTTTCTTCACCGATGAAATCTGGAGACGCAACGGGAATTTTCGGCAAAAAAATGTTGTTACTATGCACATCTATGTAATGAAATACAATTTGTGGCAAAATTTCAGGAAAAACTAATGGATGGTTCTCTCGAAATAGTCCGGACAATTCGCTAAATTATCTCGTCAAAACCTTAAATCTCGAATTTTTGTGCATTTTTTTTGGGGGGGGGGCTAATTTGGCATAATAGTGTCCATTTAATAGTATTATCTTGAATAAATAAAAAAATAAGGAAAATTACCAAAAAAAAAACAAACAAGAACAACAAAAGTGTGCCGTATTTTTAAAAGTTTTAATGCGTTGTTTTTATTTGCTTTTTTTATTTCATCGGTGAAGAAAAAGGCCAAACAGAAATTTTGAAGGCCAAACTGCTTTAAAAAAAGGCCAAATTCGCGAAATTTGGCCTCGATATAAAAAAAAAGGGGAAATCCCCCTACTTGAACTTTCTGTTTAATTAATAATGACTCGCTTGTAGCGTTGATTTTTTTCTTTTTTCGCTATAAAAAAATAACTACTTGATGAAATTACGTGATTTTTTCTGTAGGAAAACTTTATCCCATGACGAGTACGTACGATATATATATATATATTTTTTAATATTTCCATTTTTTAATGTCAATGGAAAACTGCACAAGTACCCAAACCCGAAATGTAAAGACCATGAGTGAACGCGCGTTTTTTTTTTTTAGTTTAGTTTCATAATGGCGGCCGTGATGTCGGAGGTTCGATTGTTAGATTGTAGTTTCGTATTTTTTTAATTTGTAAATCGCAAGTTAGGAAAAAATTAAACCCTTCCAAGATGGACAATAAATAAAGCCATAATATTTTATGGTAAAGGTAAGAGCGTAGAAACCATTGTTTTTTAGGAGATGTGATTATTGGATTAACCAATCAGAAATCGTCTGTGGCACACACATCTCTGTTTTTATAGATATATAGATAGATAGATAGATATAGATTACTTCTTTTCAGAGGAGCATCATGATATTACAATAGGGATATTGCATATTAGCACACTCGGGGAATTGCCGAGTTATCTGAGCAAGAAGGCTATAATTATTATCGTGTAGATTGAATTAGATTTGTTTTAAAGAGGAAAATGCAATTCAATGACAAATATATTTAAATGACATGTTAGGATTTTAACTTGACTAGATTCTATAAATAATAACAGGGAAAACATTTAGATACATAAAAACATAAGTTTTCAGAAAAAGGAATTGTGGTAACAATAACAATACCTAGATGCATCATACAGATGTCGGCTGATAAGATTCCTTGTGGACGTGCAAATGACGTAATCACAAGGAATTAGTTCGGACGTTAGCTGGTAGTTAACGAGAAACAAAGGAACCCTCACCGTGGAAGCCGATGAATTCAAGATCCAAAATGTGAAGTCAAACGTTCTAATCCTCGAAATGTTGAAACGGTGTGTAATTAAATGTTATATGAAATATACCTTTGTATGGTGTAATCCTTCCATGGAAAGTGTTCAACTGAGCTTCAATCTATGGTCCCCCCTCGCCAAACTTTCACAAGAAACACTCGTCTAGCTGTAAACACTATCAATAATTTCCCCCACTCTTTATCTGTGCCTAAACCTAAACGTAGATTCCATGAACAAAGCTTCTTTCTTAGAACTGCACGCCTGTGGAATTGTCTTCCGTTTTCCTGCTTTCCGGCTGACTACAATATGGTTGTGTTCAAGTCTAAAGTAAATAAGTTCTTGATGAGCCGTTCCATATAAGTTATCAAATTTACCAAATTTTCATTACTAATGATTACTATATTGACCAATTTCTACTGTACACTCTTTAACCCTTATCCTTGAGTGGCCTCTGGGCCTTGATAATGTGGTGATGCCTTTGTAAAAAAAAAAAAAAAAAAAAACAGGTATGTGAATTCGTCTCGATTGTTAATGCCATGTTAAATGTTTCTCTAACTCTTAAATGTTTGCAAACTCTGTCCATTATATAGACTGCTGTTATTATATGCGTTCCTCTTCTTCAGCAAAGCACATTTATCTAACTCTCCATCGATAGAACATTGTATTTTCTCGTCAGTGAAACCCCCTCATGTACAAGTATTCGTTATCTTCTTAAAGTAACATGTCGACATGCCCACGTCTTATGTCCAGTCCAGCTCAGGAAAAACATTGTTCATCGATAATTTGATACTCCTGGGAGTATAGTTATAATTACGTGAAAGTCTCTTTGCATAACCTTTTCTATGGAAAAAGCTAAAGCACGATATACTAATTGTTCACATGAATCACTGCGCAATCAGCTGGTAAAATACTGTTCGTAAACATAGGAAGACTTTAAAAAACACATAAGTTTAACTCGTTTTTAATAGCACCGCTCATTACTTAACCTAAATCACTTATAACTGAAATTCTATAAACGACAATATATTTTTGTATGAAGCATGTGTACGTTTTTTTTCTTCCACTGCTTCCACAGGGCTTTAAATCATTTAGAAAATAACACTACTACTACTACTACTACTACTACTACTACTACTACT
>NC_136495.1:128436173-128578673 GCF_053919585.1 Euprymna scolopes
ACCTAGTATAGGTTTCCTTTGTTTGAATTTACCGATATTGCTCTGAATTTCTGTAACGCATACACACGCATGTATGCGTATGTATGTATATATATATATATATATATATATATATATATATATAATTAATGAATCTTATTTTATCACTTTACTGTTCTGTCAATCATTAAAATTATAAGACAAAACACTTTAATCTTTTCATATAGCACAATGCAAATTCAGTATATCGCATCTACATTAAACTGTAATCAAAGTTATAAAAACAATCAATATGATATTGATATATTTCTAATAATTTGAGTATCTATAGAATTGCTCTAATACTTGAAACTTATCATCGTTTAATATTTATTATTGCTATAAAAATCTATGAAATGTATATTGACATTTTTATGCGTATATTATATATTAGTATACCTTGTTTTCAAGTTTGAGAAATTGCCTTTCACTATTGCTATAACACGAAATTACACACATACAGGTTGGTTGGTTGTTTTGTTTTACGGCATATCAACCCTTTTCATGTTATTTAATGCCGAATCTGGTGATTTTGAAGAACGATTTTTTAAAATAGTATTTTTGTTTTTTAGGTCGTATTCTATTTAACCAATAGTTGGGACCCTAACAGGTGCTACCACTCCGGGTCAGAGTGGACCTGAGAGCAATGGCAATTAAAGGGTGGCTCCACACTCCCTAAGGCCTGCAAGCTGGGGCCCTCACCATCGGATATAGTTTTAGGTCATATCCAGGACTACACACAAAGAGCCCCCCCCACATATATATATATATATATATATATATATTTTACACGGTCGTCACCACTTATCAAGTCCGGAAGCCACTCAGGGATAAGGGTTATTGCAAATACAGTACGTTAGTGTGGAGGTTTGATGTAGTGTTTACTTAAGGGGGCGGTTCATTAGGAATTTGCTAACGTTGGACTTGAAGACATCCAAGTTGTAGTCAGGTGGGAAGCAGGCAGACGGTATATACATACTGTATGTATACATTGCAGCAAGCGACCTGAAACATTTCTCACGCTTTATCATATTTCGATTCAACTGTCGGTGATATACAGATATTGAATTATTTCCCTCGGGGTCAATCACTGTTCGTACAAATTAATATATTTAAACCGAGCAGCCAAGGGAAATATTTTGATTGATATATATTTATCACATCACAAATTCCGTATTTGAATGAAACATGTTTGAGTGACACATCAAGATTTTCTATCTCTTGGCTGAAGAGACTTCAAGTAGAAATAGAGGCACGAGTACACAATATAACCTAAGCATAACAGTATGACTTATTTATTGTTGTAGTTTTTGTCTCACACGCACACGAAAGACATCCTGGTTTTTGACATTTTTCCCTGACAGTTCTTCTCTTTGGTTGGTTGGTTGGTTGTTTTGGTTTTACGGCATATCAACCTTGTTCGGGTTATTTAATGCCGAATTTAGTTATTTTGAGGAACGATTTTAATGGAGTATATATTTTTTAAAAAGTCAGATTCTATTTAACCCATAGTTGGGATCCTAACAGGTACTACCACACCGGGTCAGAGTGGACCTGGGAGCAATGGTAATTAAAGGATGGCTCCACACTCCGCAAGGCCCGCAAGGTGGAGCTTCATCGGATATAGTTTTAGCTCATATCCAGGACCGTAGTTCTTCTCTTTGTAATTAATATTAAAAAAAGAAAACAACAAAAAACACCGGCGTTCGAGTGGTTATAGCCACAGAGAAGCAAGAACATGTATTCCCGACGACAACGGGTTAATACAATCACTGGTCCGTGAAAATATATAATCCAGCATCGCGATTAATGCGAATAAGAATATTGTTACATTAAGTGAGCTGTTCATTACATTATAATTCTTTTTGAATAACACGAGATCATTATACATTTTTGCTTTGTTCGATTTTATATTTATTCATATGTCAACGTGATAGA
This sequence comes from Euprymna scolopes, assembly GCF_053919585.1. Lineage (NCBI taxonomy): Eukaryota > Metazoa > Mollusca > Cephalopoda > Sepiida > Sepiolidae > Euprymna > Euprymna scolopes. Next base: position 128,438,130 of record NC_136495.1, read on the forward strand.
TGGATAAACTATGGGCAAGAAAATACATGAAAAGAAAACCCCCTTTAAAATTCCTCGATAAATGCTAATGGGTTGAAGTCGGTACCGTTTAATAATATGCCTTTCTACGCACATCTATATTAGATTTAATAACGTTTATTATCACATAAAATTTTAATACTAGCTGAAGTATCCGGCGTTGTCACGCTGTACTTGATATATTTGAATATTCTGTCCTCATACATTATTAACCAATTGGTTTATAGAGATCTCGCCAGTAGCCCTAAGTCTCTGTTCAAATTTACCCTTTTATTTTCTAGTCCTTCTTTCAAAATATGATGTAAGAGTTGTAATTATTATTCAAAATATGATGTAAGAGTTGCAATTATTATTCAAAATATGATGTAAGAATTGCAGTTATTATTCAAAATATGATGTAAGAGTTGCAATTATTATTCTAAATATGATGTAAGAATTGCAATTATTATTCAAAATATGATGTAAGAATTGCAATTATTATTCAAAATATGATGTAAGATTTGCAATTATTATTCAAAATATGATGTAAGAGTTGCAATTATTATTCAAAATATGATGTAAGAGTTGCAATTATTCAAAATATGATGTAAGAGTTGCAATTATTATTCAAAATATGATGTGAGAATTGCAGTTATTATTCAAAATATGATGTAAGAGTTGCAATTATTCAAAATATGATGTAAGAGTTGCAATTATTATTCAAAATATGATGTGAGAATTGCAGTTATTATTCAAAATATGATGTAAGAGTTGCAATTATTATTCAAAATATGATGTAAGAGTTGTAATTATTATTCAAAATATGATGTAAGAGTTGTAATTATTATTCTAAATATGATGTAAGAGTTGCAATTATCATTCAAAATATGATGTAAGAATTGCAATTATTATTCAAAATATGATGTAAGAATTGCAATTATTATTAAAAATATGATGTAAGAATTGCAGTTATTATTCAAAATATTATGTAAAAATTGCAATTATTATTCAAAATATGATGAAAGAGTTGAAATTATTATTCAAAATATGATGTAAGAAGTGCAATTATTATTCAAAATATGATGTAAGTGTTTTAATTATTATTCAAAATATGATGTAAGAGTTGCAATTATTATTCAAAATATGATGTAAGAGTTGTAATTATTTTTCAAAATATGATGTAAGAGTTGCAATTATTATTCAAAATATGATGTAAGAGTTGCAATTATTATTCAAAATATGATGTAAGATTAAGTCCAACAATATTGAGTCTTTATTTTTGATCTTTTTTTATAGGCATGGCAAAACTAATTTTTATTGGGAATTGTAAACGCTTGAACTGAAATAGCAGGTCAAAAATTATGCAGTTATAATAATGGCTTACAGAACTTCGTTTTTAAAAGATTTATTGCTAACTATTTGCCATTATACATTTTAAGTAAATCAAGAGTTCTTGATAATATAACTGATGCTCTTTTCTTAACATCAAGTTATGATGTGGCATTCCATGCGGTTGTAGTGAATTTCACAGTCTATAGATTAATAACTCTTGCAAAAGATTATAATTGATCATATAAACAGCCTTATTTCTAGGGGCAAAGATTGCTCTTTCACGAAGCCATCTAACATTGTTAAAATTTATAGCAATATATAAAAAAACCCCGTCATTAGGTCACGAATTGAATTTACCATTTGACCACATTCTAATTTGTGCAGTTGAAGATCTCTGTTACATGTTATTAAATCATAGTCACTAGAAAAGAGATGATGTAAGTAAAAGATGCTGCAGACTTATCATGAAATGTGTCTTCATAAGAATATTCTCCAAACTGAAAACTGTAAACGTGATTACCACGCAGTATTGCAAAAGTACCGGATTTTCATATCACATTTAATACAAATAATGTGAAGTACTTATCAGATGATTTTAGAATACGATGTAGAAAGAACAAAATTATACTTACAATATTGTAATGACTTGACATTTTTACCGGCGCGAGATGGATATATATATAAACTTTATAAAATGTATTGTTTTAAAGAAATACAAATTTTATTGAATTTCGTTTAAAATGGTGGGAAAGCGAACATCTGTTCATGTTTAAATAATTGCCTTCGTGTTAACAATTCATTGGTTACTTTCAGTCTCGTACAGACATTTCAGGCACAAGCTCTAGATGAATGCTTCTGACGGTAAAATATTCGAATATCAATATATACATTTTCTTAGTCTCGTCACATTCCTGAGCACACAAATGACCCGTAAAGTCAATACCAGTACGTAAGAAAGGCCTTACCAAGTTAACCCAATGTTGTAGCAAGTTAGGGTACTTAAAGGAGAGAGTTGTACCTCTTACAGACAGTACAACCAGAGATTACCATTTTGATGATCTGTCTGGCCCTAGGTAACCAAAATCCTGAGAAGCGCAGTTTGGAATAAGCTGCAGCTATTTCCAAATGTTTGCACCTAACATGACAATACATGAAATTCAAACGAGTCTCATGACACGACCCTGGCAACAAAATAGGCTGCATAATACTTTTGAAAAAATAGGAAGAGTTGTCAATTCATCCCAGAGAACGTATCAACTATTCTTCATCTAGATATAGATTTAATTTAGATACCAATACACGGATCTCATTACAGAAGGATTTATCCAAATAATTCTTTTCCTTGTCCAGAATTTTACTTTCAGTAAGCCTTATCAAATAAAATCTGACCTTAAGACTAAACTCACAATCGACACCATTGTTTTAAATATAAATTTAAAAATTAACGCCAATATTCTTATCAACTAATTTAAAGAGGAAAATCTTTCTACATTAATTACGGAAAGATCATTCAACTGATCCTCAAACTTCAATATGCATTAGTGGGAATTTCATTGGTCGAACTAAGGCACCCAAACGAAAATTGGGCCAGTACAAGTTATCTCCCTTCAAAACAGGACCTTGAAACGAAAGTTCTATCTCACTTCCAAATTTATTTAGAGAGATACCTCGCGTAACGAAGTATGCAGGATTATCTCCCGTGTTGATGTATTTGAACTTAACTTCATATCCCCTGTTAGCTAAACCAACGATAATTGTTTTAATATCCTTCGAACGATAACTGGTAAATTGACACTTCGAGTAAATAGTATCGGGCAGAAACCAGGACAACACGACTTGAGCATCTATGGCTATGATGATTTCACTCAACATTTTGGAAAAGAACATATTAAACAGCACAGGAGCGCGTTTGACACAAATATAAACAGCTAATAATTCCAATGTGGATAAGGTCCTCTCAATAGAACGAGCTACGTTTTCCTTGGTAAAAATTAAATTAGCTTAAACATACTTATATAAGTATTCAGCAATACCGTAAGCCTAATTTAGAGCGTCGCAAAATACTATCAAGACCGCAACAGAATCTGTATCAGCGGAGCACCTGTTGAACTCAATATTTCCAGTACCAATTAGCTCGTGATAAAGCCTTCATAGAAACTAAAATATCATGCGGAACATTCTGGTCCCAGGAATTCTTTACTTTCCAGAGCTTGCTAAGAGTTATCCGGCCTTTAATAGTTACAGGTAATACCAATCCTATCGGATTACATACTAAAGAATTAACTTACACGATGTCACTTTTGTGGATACATTCTTTCCAGCTATCAAGAACTAAATTTCAAATTGCCAGATAAAGGGTCGTAAAGGTAACGCAAAATAATTTCATATATATTTTCAAGAGAGTAGTAATTGTCGTCAAGTATCATACGCTGCACAACCAGTTCGCTATTACTGCAGTAAGTTTTCAAAGAAAAACCTCCTTCCTGCATAACCGCTACATCTAAATATAACTGTAAAAGATGGGCGAGAGACTTGTAAGTCATCGAGAAGTAGTCAACGTAAAAAACTTTTAAATAATAAATCCTTACAAGGACCCGGTGGATATTTGCCCACGTGGTACTTCGCAATTCAATTTTAAATAAATATGCGTGATACAAATCCAAATATAAGAGCCATGTACCTAAAATATACTAGTCTATTTTCAAGCTGTCAAATAAACAGAAACAGGAATTATAGAATTCATTCGTCTGGCAGAAATTAGTCACACGATCAACAACATCAGCAGCACTAAAAAAACTCAACAAGAGAAAGGAATAAGAGGGGATAAAAAGAAATATATCCCCCAATTTTTATTTTTACAAAATATGAATTTTTTAAAAAAGATTTTTGTCTCCGGTCGTGGGAGATTTCCAGCAAAAAAAGTAATTGTTGTCCAAGAATATTTAACGTCTTAAAAAATTATAAAAGAATCTGCAAGAAATAAGAACGTTTTATTATTCCATCCGCTTTATAAGCATGTTGCATTTCTACTTCTTGTAAAATACGTTTAGATATATATTTCAATTCATACAGGTTTTGTATTTATTAATACAAAGATATAGTTTCAAGAGCCGGGTAAATCAGCTAGAATCGAAACCAAAGAATTTAGCTTTAAAGCAGAGTTCTCTACCGATGCTTTTATCGAGAGGAACTTGATATTAAACGACTTGAAGACATGAATAGAAAGAAATAAAAACATGTCGGCCAATTTAAATGAGCATTTTGCATTTCAACTTGCCGATATATATCTGTATGCGTTATTCATCTATGCAAGCGTTATATACGATCCTAGGTGTATCATTATGATTTCGTGCTAATTTCAGTGTTATACAGTTTAAGATTTTATCTGTTAAATATGTACTCACCCCTCCATCTACTGTTTTATTTATATAGATTAATCGTCTGAAACATCTTTGATGTCGGCCGATTTTCTATAACAATCCAAGCTCGATTAAGATTTCATTTTTTCTTCTATCTTAACAGTCATGCTGCCATTTTTGTGGAGGTGCTTGACATGTGTGATTTTTTTTTTTCTGAAAAATAGATATCAAAAGTATACACGTAGTAATGTCTGACAGTTGCTTTGTTGCTGCCGAGATGGTTTATCCGTCCAAGCGGGGTCATCTTCCCAAGTTCAATTATTTTCTGGATAGACGTTAGTTTATTGCTAATTGGCAGACAATTGCCTACTGGGAAATGCCGACGGGGCCTTTTACAGGATAATGTACGTTAATACGCTTACTTTTAAAAACCTAGTTGGCATTATGTCTAGCTTTCTGGCAACAAGGTGAAATTTATTTGTAGGTAATAGGCAGGTTATTCGTTTGTAATTCCTCCGGATTATAACTCGGATCAAGTGAAGCATGCGTGGTCCCAGTGAGTGCACAGTGAACGAGGCATAAAATTGACTAAGTTCAGCATCCCCGACAATTTAACTCCAAAAGTTCCCATGGGCGTCAAATCCTGGTGAAAATTAACAAACGGTGCCGTTCTATGCCTTAACATATGTAAATTTAAGTTCTCCGCCATGTAAAAAAAAAAAAATGACTAATTACATGATTTGCCATGCAAATCTGCTAAATAGACACACACAGTAAATTTTAGAGGTCAGCCCTCCTTTGGTCGCGGGAAGAATTAAAACTTTTGTTGCTTTTTATTTATAGAAAAACACTGACCCTTTCAGTAATACATTCTGATGTCTCCATGAGATCATTTACAATATTGTATTAAGCTTACGCAATCAAATTAAGGGCGAAAGGCTATATATCCTGTCTTTTGTGGTGTTTATATTTCTATTTTTAAACCTATGAAGTCTTCTTCAGCATGTTTTTTTCACTTTCTAAGATATTTTTTCGTTGCACTTGGCTCCATACATTTTCCTAGAACTTTATAACCTTTAGAATCGATGGAAGATATTTTATTTCAATTCCTGTTTTTTTTTTAATGCTCAGTAAAATCATTTTCCTTCGCCTTGAGGCGTTTTCGGTCGTTTTTATAATTTCTTATAAATTTAATCGTTAAGTTATCGTTAAGCGATCGGCAAGTGTTTTTTTTTGTTTAGTCGGTGCTTATTTTACAGTGTCCAATGATTTTTTATATCTCTTAGTTTCCTGGAATTTTAAAGAGCGCACTTTTGTTTTTTTAGAGTTCTTCAATGGTAAAGATTTCGACACTTAAGGTTTCAGTTTCTTTATTTCATTTTTAGTTTGCTTAATAGTTCTTTGTGAATGTTGTTTATTGTACTATTGTACTATCAGCATTTAACTGATAAATATTTATATTAGGGAATAAAATATAGTTGCAACAATGATGATGTGTAGTCTAGTTATCATAAAACACTGAATGCTGAATTATATGAATAACGTCCGAAAATGAAGTCTCCTATTGTTTTAACCTAAAAGATAAAGAACTACAAAGACTGGAGTAGTACCATTAATTGCTACAGAATTCATTTTCTACATAGCCACCCCTATTCTCAATGCACTCTTGCCGGCGATAAACGATGGCTGTGCATAGACATTCGGAGCGCGCGTTGCAATATGAGGGTCTCTGCAAAAGTAAAACCTCCTATATTTTTAACTCACAATATTGCAATCATATTATTACTTGAAAAACAAAACTTAAAACAAATTTTCTCTTTAAGCGTCAACAGATCTATCTCCCATATACCCCCTCTCACTCTCTGTTAAAAACCTATCCTTAAAACCCACCCGATCTTTATTGACATAATTTATGTTGCTCTCCACCTCATCTTAACCATATTTCCCTCCCCCCAACCAAGCGAACACTATATCCAACACTCCCGAATTCTATAAACCCTTAGCAGCTTACACATGACCCCCGTCCGTGAGAACCTTACTCCTTTCCTTTATTTCCCCAGCCTGTATATGAAACCTCTCCACTCTCCTTGGTTTCCTCCTCCTCCTTATGATTTATCCTTACGTCGTCGGTCTAAATGACCCTTACTGTAAACCGACTTTTTCCTTGTTTCTTTCCTCTCTTCATCATATTGGTGCACATCATCATGTGCCAGATGCTTGAATTGTAACTTCATCTTTCCTCCCATTTACCACGTAGAACAAAAAAAAAACGATTTTCTTTTCACTCTCTGTCTATATAGCACTGACTAAAAAGGAAATCAGTCCATCCATAATAATATTAAATCGAAATGATTGCTTATTGACCATCAGTCGTACTTTAACAGAAAAAATCCAGTGTGGTGGAGTGTGGACAATTTGGTACTTATTACCATTCTTGAATTGTACTCATTAGTAGTGGTTTCTCCATTCTGTGACGTTTAAACATAAAAATAAAAAAAAATAAAAGATAATAAAAAAGGCCCGGATCTCTTCTTTTACACGGACGGCAACTATAATGCTTATTACACCAGGAAAGGGTTATTAACCAAAATATTTAAGGAATTCTGCATTTTGGATCATTTTGGACGATTTGGAACTTACCTGTTGAAATTGAAAGTTTTTAATTCGACCGTGTTTGGATTTTTACCATTCTTGGAGTTTTTACCCTTCACCGGACTATCCATTCATGTGAAATCTTTTTATCATTTTTTCTTTTACCTCCTATTCCCCTTACCTCACCCTTTTTTTTAACCAAGTAAGATCTCTGACTTACTTGTGGTTTGATTAAATACTTCTACATGCAAAATCCGATCCCGCATTTTGCTAATTCGTTCCCTCTGGTGAGAAGGAGAGTATTTCTTTGAAACTCCGCGGATTAAGGACTATCCACTTATCTTGTGCTTCCTTTTTAAAATTAAATATGTTTTTAACTCTTTTCCAAGATGTTTTAACATGTTTTATTAATCATTTGTTCATATGTATATATATATATATATATATATATATATATATATATATATATATATATATATATAATTATCAGTATGTGAGATACTTGAGTTTCGGCCTAATTTGGGTTCATCAGTTTATTAGCTTTCTTGGCTCTTGTGAGCTGCGACGTTGTCTGGCTGTGGATATATATATATATATATATATATATATATATATATATAAATAGTTATATATATATATAACTGTATATATATGGCATATATAATATTATTGTATTGTGTGTATATATATATGCATATATATATATATATATATATATATATATATATATATATATATATATATATATATATATAAACGTCGTTTAAAGTTATTCATCGAGTAAGTTAGTTCAAATTAACCCAGATCTGTCCTGTAAAAATATAATCTAAAAGTTTTCCTGACCCAAGGATAGGTTTAGAGAATTTATTCATATTTTAGCCACGTAAATTCTTTGGTTTTAGAACAAAGCGCATATTGTGTTTCTTTTCTCCAAGACGCACCGTTCGCTAATTCAGTTAAACAGCAGCAACTTTCCTTTTCTTCTCTATTTTCTGTTCCCAACTGACAATAAAGCTACCACGTTAACGGAGCAACATCCAAAAACGGAAACGACTCGTCTTGAACAAAAAGTCCGTCTTTTTACGCTCCCATCTCGAATTCCCAACAGCTTCTAAAATTGTATATTCATATTATTCTTGCATTGAAAAACTTCTAGGTTCGCGCGCTTGTGCTCATCTATTGCGGACAGAAGCAAACTGTGAAGGGATTATTGCTATGCCTCACCAGATTATTGTCCGCATTCTGGCAGTGGCTTTGAATGCAAACAAATACAATTGCACCAACAATGTTAATTGGATTATACTAAGCTTTCATGGAACATGAAATCGTTTTTTCGTCATGTCCTTTATGTAATGTGCATGTGGTGCATAGCACTACCTCACATTATACGGGGTAGGGATAATTTTCTTAATGGAAATACTTGAGTGGTGTACGAGCAGGTCTCAGGGAGTACTGATAAGATAAATTTTATGATTGTAATCTAGGGATTGCTATTCAGTTATTATAAAATACTCCGCTTTTAAATTCATCGTTCACGATTTTGGTTATCATAAATTAGGGTAGTTAACTCTCACACAGTATAGTGCTATTTTTCTTTGATTTTTGCTTGTTCAATCGGGTGAAATATATTATTCAACCTACAATTTCATTAAAATTAAATACTTTGTCAGCGATATTTTGAACTGCTGATTAAATTTAAACTGATTTTCCAGGTTTCAAACGATTATTTTACATCTAGCATTGCGCGGTCTGTTTATATGTATATATATATATATATATATATATATATATATATATATATAATGCATGTGCATACATATCTATCTGTGTATGATTGTGTGTATAGCGAAAGTCTTTTTTTAAGTGTACATCAATTGAAACAATATATATCTACCAAATGAAAGTGCTCAATGAGTAAACAGAGCTTATTATATTAAATTACTGCATACAAATAAACGGCTACATATGTGCACACATATTTCTGTAAAATAGAAATCACTTCATCGGGCCAAGGAGATCGTTTGAAAAATACGCTCAAGATGAAAAACTTTTAAAACCAAATATTTATTTCCTGATGACTACCAGAACTATGGAAGGAGGAAAGGGTCAAATATGTTTAAGAGATTATATTTAACGAGGAACTACGTAATATAGTTAGATGCAGGTGTTAACCGTGTATATATGAAATTAATATATATATATATGTATATATATACACACATATATATATATATTATCTTTTAGAGGGAATTAGATCTGGAGTCTAAAGATCAGAGTTTATTTTAATGTACTAGTAAATATATTAATACTATTATAAATTTTAATTAAAAATCAGTTTCAAAAGGAAAACAAAAGGAAAACAAACAGAATACACTAGATTGTGGATTAAAGAAGAGATACTTGTTGCTAAGATTTTATTTCTCTTGCTGGTGTAATGTAAAATATTCCCAACCCCCTGTAAAAAGTCCTCTTCTGTATCTATAAGAAAGATTATTTCTAGGATAAGATTTTTTTCGATACTTATCGGATGAATTTCTGTACAAGACATATCTAACACTGCCAGACATAGAATTACCTTTGTGTGAAATTTGCAAAAGATGGGTTCAGCCGTTTCGGAACCTATGAGGAAGGAACTCTCACACACACAGTGACTTTTATATGATAGTAGAGATGATAGGAGATAATTTAAAAAAAAATAAAAACCTATCTACAAACGTATTTCTTAATTCCCTTTTTGCAGACTTCTATAAATTTTGCATGATGAAAATCGATTATTTATTCAATCCTACCCAAATATTTGTTTTCCTTTTGAAACTGGTTTTCAATTCAAAATTATGAATCGTTTTACTCATTCATATATATATATATATATATATATATATATATATATATATATATATATATATTCAACTACTTGTATATGATAAAAATCACATTATATTTGTATCAACCTAATATATATATATAAGTCATCCACATACAGTACTGTTTCACCGTTTCACAGCTCATCAACGCGGCTAGACAAGCAACTACCCCAAACCAGTATTGATTACTCATTTTCAATGTCAGTGATTTCTAGCTATTAAAAATCGCCAGTTTTCCTGAAAGCTGAGTGACAGTAAATCTCTCAAAATTTTAGATACTCTCTCTTTCTTTCCATCGCCATTGAATCTCACGTAGACTTATCGCATTACCAATGTTTTCTTGCTAAGAATAGCATCTTGTTTCTCTTGAATTTGAGTGGAAATACGTCTCCGCAACAATCAATTATGTAAAGCTTCGCCGATTACATCCTCTCAGATCTTCTACAGAGAGATTATTTTTTGCATTAGGAAGCACTCAGTATATATTTATAATTCTTTTTTTTTTATAATAGTGAGACTGGTGCAGTTATTTGATAACATTTACTAGCCACAACTGTGTCTACTTTGTGATTGAATATGTTATTCAAGACCGGTGTGTTGTTTACAAAAGTGTAGTTTATTTTATTACACCTTGTATACATGTTCTGAATTTCATCATGAAAAAATACTTAGTGACAGTGCTAAAATATAGGCGATATTTTCTTCACCTCTTATAGCAAATAGGTCTTAGTACTGGATTCCTCTCTGTAAGATAAATAGAAATAACATTGCAAAAATATTTGAAAAGGCATTGGCTTTTTAAAGCAAAATGTTAAAACCAACTTTAGGAATAAAAATTCACTCATTCGATATATTTAATGCTTTCGGATTCAGATTACAAGACTATTGAGCATCTGTCATGATCCTTTTTATATTAAGTAGTGTTGGGACGATTAATCTGAATCTTAAAAAAATCGGAACTTTTGGAGGTATCGGAATCTGCATGGGTATCAGATGTGTTTTTCCCAAAGTGGTAAGCACGCATACTACAGTGTTTAACCCCAGATGTGGGGAAAATATAATTCTTATTTAGCTCCATTTATCTTTTTATTTTCTACATATCACTCTCATTCTGTCTTTCAGAGGAAACACAGGGCACTTATATATGTATTATGTATGTGTGTGTGTGTGTGTGTGTGTGTGTGTGTGTGTGTGTGTGCAGATGTGAATTAGTACCTTACTGTTGCATAGGGATGGGATCTTTTTAAAGAGATATGCTGGAGGCGTTCATGTTGATGAGGGGAAGATACATTTATACCGTTCTGATGTGATTCTTTTTATAACATATATTAGAGAGGGGGTGATCAGTTCTTTTAACACAGGAGGGCACAGTCATTACTTATGATAGAGAGACACATTACTTATGATGGGTTATACAAAGTTCATTAAATATGATTACACATTACCTTTAATTTGCGGAATGACGACACGAAGACGGCAGTTACAAAAATATGAGATGTTTCTTTATTCCATTTGACCGGCCTTAATGATGATGGTCCATTTGACCGATGATGACATCCATGAATTTAAAGTTGTTTCTACATGTTTAAATCTTTCTCCCTTCGCTTCTAAAAGGACCCTCCTCTGATTATGTTAGCTCTTTCCGGTTGACTGTGCTGACTTCGATCCGGACTCGACTGCCTCCGATCTTAGTCCCTGTCCAATTGATCTTCGACTCTAGCTCCTATATTGAGAATTCATTTCTGTCATGACGTCATACATGTGTCTGTAAACGTGATCGGCCCACGTGGCTTAAGCATACATGTTTCCAAACTATTTCTGCAGACAAAGAATTCTCACTAACCTATTTTTCGACCTAAATTATTTTTCAAAGTGTTTTTGAATTGCTATTGTTCGTTCGTTCTTCTCTAGCTGACCTTATTGTCAGTTTTCATAAAAAGAATTGAACAATTAAATCCTTTTTTTGCAAACAAACAAATCTAAACTATTTTATGTGAAACTGAACAATGCGAAATGCCATTTCTGAACCTTGCTTACAAAGTTCAAATCTCGGTCTATCCTAATCTCATCTTCACTTATCTAATGTTTTTCTTACTTACAAGAAAAGGGGAACCTTTCTTGTAACATTACATCTTTCCATAAATATTCTTTCTCGATCTATTTTGAATGATATCTCTCATTGGCTCTATTTTCTTCAGTCTTATTTTCGTTATTTCATACTCTCTTAATATATATTCAAACAGATATTGTTTGTGTTTTTGCTTAATGCCGTTTTTGTAATTTTTTCCATTTTTTGAATAGTCGTTCTCATGTCTCGGTCGAATTTGTGTGAGAAAGTACCTTAAACGTTTTCGTTCAGCTCCTACTTTTTTACAAATACTTTCAATTGTATTTCTTCATTCGTCTTCAGCAGTTTTTGATTACTGTTTCGGATAAAATCTGAATGCTTTTATATGCTTCAGTTCAAATTACATGTAAATTTCTTGAAATAGTGAAGCGTCTCGTATGTAAAATTTTTTTTAACGTATTAAGAACGTAGCTAAAATAAATATACATTGGTTTCAAAGTGAGATTTACAAAATGGTATGGGATTTTTTTTTAATTCATTCTTTATTAATTCATACATTTACATTACAACATATATATATATATATTTATATTTATATATATATATATATATACAGATATATGGATACCTATATTGAGGAATTGGTTATTAATCAAGACCTGTTTGTTATTTTTAATTCGCTTTAGAATATTTTTATTGGAAGAAATCAATTTGGATCTTTCTTATTGCAATTTTGTATGGGTATGGACTTTCACTTTTGAAGTTTAATATACGGGAATTTGTTGCAATAGAATTTATATACGGAGAAGTGATAAATTTATCTTTGCTGGATTCTGTGAGAACGTCAAGAAATGGAATACTCTTGTTTGTATTTAATTCATAAGTGAAAGCAAGTACGGAGTTTTTCTGAAAATAGTTCTTTACTTTCTCGATTTCGTTATTATTGTCAGCAAGAATAAAAATGTCGTCAACGTGCCTTAGGAAATAGAGTTTTTTTTAATGAAACATTTTTATTCTCAAGGTTGGACATATAAAAGTTGCTAACAGTTTTAATATAAATCGATTAATTAATTTAAAAAGAACCTGTAAATTCCATACAATTTTGTAAATCACACTTTTAAACCATTGTATATGTATTTTAGCAACATATTGAACAGTTTAAAAGGTATTTTTTACACACGAGACACTTCACTATTTCAAGTAATTTAAATGTAATTTGAAGTGAAGTATAAAATAGAATTGAGATGTTAAAGGAAATAGTGATCAAAATTGTCTGTAGACGACTAAAATAATCCGTTGAAAGCACTTGCAAAAACAAAAATAACACAAAAAAATCAAGATGTGGTGAAAAAAACTACGGAACCTTCTTACACAAATTCGACTTAAACATGAAGAGCTGCTTCCTAGATAAACAGTATATATATATATATATATATATATATATATATATATATATATATATGTGTGTGTGTGTGTGTGTGTGTGTGTGTGTGTGTGTGTAATTTAAAGGGTGTTGGAACAGTAGTCTAAATGTCATGTGATAGTAAAATTACTAATTAATTTAAAATACAAGAAAAGAACAATGCTCGTTGTAATGCAGATATATAATAAGCTTGATAGGCAAATATCCTTAAAATTAAAATTAAAATTAAAAATTAAAAATCTGTTTCATAAGAAGGAACACAACAAAGCCAATAAATTTAATGGCCTTGTTGTGTTATGTCTTATGAAACAGATTTTTAATTTTAATTATAAATTTTCAATCACCTTACTAAATAAATATATATATATGCCTGTGTGTGTGTGTGTGTGTGTGTGTGTGTATGTGTGACGCAGTCTTAGTAACGTATTTCTTGATTTTTAATTTTTTTAAAATTACAAATATAAAGAATATTCAAAATACTTTAATTTTAATTTTAAAGAAAGAAACCTATTATGCCACTTCCTCTATAAATCCTTAAATATTTTAAACAAATTATGTTGACATGATTTAGTGTTCTGCTCAGCCAGTTCCACTGATTGTTATATACTCGATTACTTTCTGACTCACTAAGATCCATATTTAGGGGTTGTTATCATGGAAAACCCTATGATATTCATGAGAGCATTTATTTTACTTTCCTTGGGAAGTAACATGTTATAAATGTTATTAACAGGTGTTAGAGACAGGTGCTTAAACGAATAAATGATGCCGATATATATATATATATATATATATATATATATATATATATATATAGAGAGAGAGAGAGAGAGAGAGAGAGAGAGAGAGAGCCAGAAATGGATCGTGTTGTCAGGTTCGAATCTGTCCACTGGTGTTAATCGTGACACCCTGCACTGAAGATTTCCGAAAGGATGAAACACTAGTGTCTGTGGTATTTAATTATTATAGTAAATAATAGTTCACTTCCTTTAAGAAACTCGTTTCCTATCGTTGAACACTTTCAGTTGAAGTAAGTCGGTCAATTTAGCTCTTATGCATAGATCATCGTATAACTATTCGATCACTGTGACTGACGTACAGAACATTTCTAAATAAAATGTTTAAATTCAACGTTATTTCTCGCGGTTAATAGTGCCCGATCCGATATGGTCTTTGCTAATCGAGCCAAACATGGCTCGTATTGCCGGGTTCGATTCAGTCGACTGGTGTTAATCGGGACACCCTGCACTGAAGATTCCTGAAAGGATGAAACACTGGTGTCTGTAAGTATTTAACAGTAAATAAGTATATATATATATATATATATATATATATATATATATATATATATATACATGTGTGGGTGGGTGTGTGATAAAACGGTAATAAAAAGAAAACACATATTTGCTCTGCAATAGTATTGAGCACTCTCTTGAGATGTTTACTAATTACCACTTCTACCATATATATATATATATATATATATATATATATATATATATATATATATATATATATATATATGTCTGTGTTTATATATATATATGCTACTTTTTACGTTATTTTTGTTTTTCTCCTTAAATATTTCTCATCAGTAATCTTTTTCTGAACCTCTTATATCTCTATAAGCTTTTACTCCAGTGTATATATGTGACAATGATCTGCCTCTATTTTTCCATAAAATATCCAATATATATCGGTATCAATTCTGTCTCATTCACAAACGAAATGTTAAAACACGATTAAAACGGTGTGAATTTCTGCAGAGGAAATTACGTAGCTTTCAGCTGATACATAAATACTCCGCTCTATATCTTCTCGACTCGCTGTTTTTTTCATTCCCATTCACAAAGGACATATTGATCGAACACAATCGAAGAAGTGCCATTTCCTACCAGACGGGATTACGTAAATGGAAAGAAAACGTTAACGTAATTCTTCTATTTTTCATTTCATTTATACGATATGTGTGAATGTTCTTTCATCTCCCACAAATTCGATCCGTCTAGAGAAACCCGATACGTTCATGCCCGAGACGAAATATAATTCAACATTATCTATAAGCTGTCAGCTTTACGCTAGCTCCTGTTGTGTCCTCACGCAAAAGGATAGAACAGGCTACATCAGAACTGTAGACATTATATGTCTCATACAAGTGAACATTGATTTTAGACTTATTCTTCCTGAGGACATAAGAGGCTAACAGAATCAAGTATCACTTTATTAGCTATAATTACACGTATCCATTCAATGTTGTTTTGCTGAGGTTGAATTTTGAACGGATTAACGAATACACATATTAACTACAGCCATAATCTTAACTTGTTCTCGTATACAAGTTATATTAACTTCGTTTATTCATTAATACTTTTATAAAAGATATTTCTAAACAATAATAATTCACGACTTAAGTGCTCATGTTTATGCCTGAAGTAAGAATATAGATATAAATAAGAACGCAAATGTGCATCCAGTGTATCTTGATGTCGACGCTATTTAAGGTGTCGAGCAGTTTAGTTATCTCAATGCTAGGACGATTGCAAGAGTAAAATCTTTTCAGCTAACTTCTGCTATAACTAACCAACATGGGCTTCAAAAATATTATTTTTTCACACGTATATGTAATGCGATGGTGTATCAGAGTAAAACCTTCTAAGAGAGGTTTCAGTTATTATCATATCATTCTCATATTTCACTTTATGCGTTGCACGAAAAGAAATAATATGGAAATGATATAATAGGAGTGTCTAATTTTAGTCCTAAAGACCGGTTTAGTTGGTGGAGACATCGTAGAAATATTTAATCTGAACAGTATAACTACAGGGTGGTCAAAAAGTCAGGTAACATGTTAAAGGTAGAAAAAACAATATGATCCATTATAATCTCTATTCGTTTAATATTATTTCTTGGATGAAATTTTTCCACAACGATGGATTGGTCGCCGTGGCCCAGTTGAATGGCCAGCCAGATCTCCGGATCTTACCCCTCCTGATTTCTGGCTTTGGGGCTATGTAAAGGATAGCGTTTATGGCAAGAAGCCTGATACAATAGCGTCTTTAAAGTTATTTATTGAAGAGGAGATTGCGCGGATATCAGCTAACATGATTACACGTGTTACACAATCAGTGGTTAATCGCTTCCAGCGATTGATAGAGAGAAATGGACGACAATTAACAAAATAAACATATTTCATGTTTGTTTCATTTTATATTTCAATGTATGGTACTTAAATATACGTGTATTGCTAATATCGTTTTTCTTTAAAATGTTACCTGACTTTTTGACCACCCTGTAGATGTGGGCATAGTTGGGATGGTTACAGTAAAAGAAAAAATCATATTGGATGTGTCGATATAGAACAGGTAAGACAGCAAGTTTAATTCACAGACCAAAGGAAACAGAAATCAGGGGATAAAATGTACTTAGGATCGGGGAGGGGGCAAATAAAGACATGGCTTGAAAGCCTATTTGTAAAAAAACCGTCTCAAAAACGCCATATGTAAAACGGATGATAAACAGATGATGATGATGATGATGATGGGGGGAGGAGGAGGAGGAGGAGGATGTAGATCTATTTAAGGATAAGCCAATTGAAATATCTTCTTTTATTGTCTGATGGCTTTATGTTTTATGTTGTATTCTCTGGACCCATGATGTTCCTGTGGCTCTCGTGTGGCACACACGCCGAGAGCGAGAGTGTTGTTGACTGCTTGTCCAGATCAAAAATGCCATCTAAGCAATTAATGAACATAGCTAAATGAGTGTTTCGAAAAGTGATATAAAAAGAAGCGATGATTATTTTATTGGGAAAATTCATGTAAGAATTAGTCAGGTTTGCTGTGGAATGATAAAACAGACCTATAAATGTATTACCAAGTGATTGTATCACAGGACAAATGGACCAATATTTATTTCGACATTGCACTTGAAACAATCCTGCTGTCGTCTTTAAGAAAGCAATTCCAAGGTAACTTATCCAACGGGCGGAATGCTCATGTAAATTATTTTTTTATTTTATGTATACCAGGGAAGAAAGAGAAGTTTTAAACATATAATACGTGTGTTTATTATATATACTCTAGCAAATATATTCACCCTTTTTAATGGAAACAATATATACAATATAATAATTCTAACTTTTTAATGAAAACAATATATACAATACAAGGGGCGTGTAATAAGTAATGCCCCTGGCCCACTTCCCATAGCAGTAGAGCAACGAAACTTGGCACAATTTTTAGTCTTTCTCTACATAGGAACCACCCAGAGTTATGCATTTCTCCCATCGTTTGATGCAGCGCTGGACACCGTTTTTGTAGAATACCCCAGCTTGGTCCTCCAACCACGACGTGATTTCGGAAATCACGGCTGCTTCATCTGGGAAACGCTTTCCTTTCAAAAGCAACTTCATGGCTGGGAAGAAGTGAAAGTTAGAGGGTGCAAGGTCAGGAGACTAGGGAGAATGGGGGAGGATTTCATAACCACACGCCCGTGCTTCTGATCTGGCGACATGGGAGTTGTGGACAGGAGCATTGTCCTGCAGAAGGAGGGTATATTTGCTGATCTTGCCCCGCCTCTTGATTTTGATAGCGTCCCTTAATTTCCTCAAAAGTGAAGCATAATAGGCTCCTGTAATTTTGGTACCCTTTGCCAGGAAATCTGTCATCACTACTCCGTCATGGTCCCAGAAGACTGTGAGTATGATCTTGCCTTCTTTGGAGATGGTAAGTCCAAGTGTTTCCACTGCATTGACTGCGCTTTGGTCTCTAGATCATAATAATGGGTCCAGGTTTCATCCTGTGTAATCAGTCTTTTGAAAATCTTCTTGGCACATCTTCAAATTCCTCCTCGATCACTCGACGCGTTCTCGCTTCTGGAATGGTGTGAGCAACCTGGGAATCCAGACACCTTATGCATATTCAAGTGGTCATAAATAATAGTTTCCACAGACCCTGTAATCTTGACATCTTGGGCTATTTGGCGAATTGTAATGCGCCGATCTTCCAAAATTGCAACCTCAACTTGACGGACAGATGCCTCATCAATAGTAAAAGGGGAGTCGACCAGGTCTAGGAGCTGTTTCCACAGACATCTGGCCATGTTTGAATTCACGGTGCCAGCGTTTTACAAGGTCATATGATGAGGCATTATCAATATGTTTCTTTTATTTCATCAAAAGTCTCCTGTGGTGTGCGTCCTTTCAAATACAAAAACCGGATCACTGCTCGACATTCAATAGGCTCCATTTCACACCTGACTCAGTTCAAACACCTGTAAAACAAAAACCACACTTAGTTCAGAGCTGTACTTTGCCACATGACCCGTAGACATATAAATCATTG
The DNA here is from genome assembly GCF_053919585.1 of Euprymna scolopes. Lineage (NCBI taxonomy): Eukaryota > Metazoa > Mollusca > Cephalopoda > Sepiida > Sepiolidae > Euprymna > Euprymna scolopes. The sequence continues at coordinate 128,457,107 of NC_136495.1, forward strand.
CACATGCAGATTTCAGCTAGATCAGACGATGAAAGTGGGTCAGGGGCATTACTTATTGCACGCCTCTCGTATAATAATTCTAACTCAAGATACTATCTATATATGTATAATCTCTTAAAGAATCTACAGTTATATCAATACTATTCTTTATTATTTTAGTTCCTTATTTGATTTGTAGATGTACGCAATTATGACGTATTAAATAAAATAGTGCATGATCATATTTATAGGTGCGTCAGACAGCACTATGATTGCAGATACGGAGTGATAACAATTACAATGTGTATCGACAAAGTAATGATTTAAAATCGTACCATTTAGTTTCAGTTTATGTATTTCTTGATGGAATGAACGTTCCTGTATATGCACTTGTGCTGACTTTTCGAAAAGTGATAAAAATAAGTGAGGACAACCCTAACTCTTACCCAGACAGTTTTATTTGGGGAATCTATTGAAAATTAGTAATTGTCAATACTCATTACCTTACGCAGGTTTGCCTGGATAAAACTGACACCGTCTTCTTCTACACAGTTGAATTTGTATTAGTTTTTTTTTTCTGGAGATTTAAATTTGAAACATGTTAAAACATTAAGAGTATAGATGATGTCCTTTGGGATATGCGGTGTTATAGAGGAGGCTTAAAGAAGCCTTTAAGCACAGGGAGACTAAAAAAAAGTTCTTTGGTTCTTTGTTGTGGCTGTAGTTAAGTGAGTTATTTTCTAGAACGTACACTGAACATAGTTGAAGAGGGATGTAGGGAAGAGACATTTCAAGTCTTTTTTCAGAATTATTTTCAAAGGACATATCAATATAATATAGACTAAAGTGTAACGATTAGCTAAATAGATAGACAACATATAGCCCATGAGAATATTACATTTCATTTAATGTGAGACTAAGACATATAGAAAATAAAACCTGTTATCTTTGATGTGGTTTGCTTAGAAGGTGTTTTTGAAGGCTTACAATACAGGAATGTACAGTCGTTGTGAAGAGATAAACAAATAATAAATAAATTAATAATATTCTTTTATTTAAATGATTGTTTTTTCTTTTTTTTAAACTGTGGATGGTATTTATTCCATAGATCCTTTCGAGAACATTACTTATCGTCAGTGGAGAAACATATAGCCACTCTCTAAAGTGTCAATACTAATTTTTTAATAAAAATCAAGCGCTTCTCAAGTTTACATTAATTACGTTCACTGTTAAGTGGAGGTAGATTTGTTTTACTTATCTATAGATTTTTTGATTAAGGGAAAGTAATTCTTAATTCCTGTTTAAATATAGTTCAATCAAAGGGTAGATTAGGTAGATTATATCTATTTATTTATTCGTTTGTTTAGATTATGTCAGCTGTTAAGGGAGGTAATTCTGTTATTCATAAGTTATTACTAATTTCTCCCAATAGAATTCCTATATGCGCCAGAATTGAAAATAATTTACGCTTTTTTATTCATTTAATTATTGCGGACTATTATCTTTATCTTCCAGCTGTTTTTTTGTTTTTTTCACAACGGTTCGCCCAACTATTTCTCTGGCTATCGTCAACAACTAAAAGGTGCGGATAATTATCCGCAATACATAAATGGCAAAATAATACACATTAATCATCTCAATAAGAGTTCTAATTAATTAATTTTAGCTGTTTCTATGTTATCCATATCAGATCGATTTGAAAAGTTGATATTTTCTTGTAGGTATTTATCTTTTTTACTTATATCTCTAAAAGGTTGTAAAGCTGCTAGTAGCTCAGAGATAAAACGCCTATAATAACTATACGTAGCTTTCTGACGTACGAATATAGATTGGAAAGTTCCTTCTTCACAAAATGACGGCATAATTCTCGTGAAACTGGTCATATGATCTAAAGATTATATTTGTGTGACACCGAATACGAAGATATTAGTGTTTAGGCCAAAAACTTAAGATGGTGCTTATACTGGTCATTGTCATCAATATAGTCATTCTATATCATAACTTGGCCCTGTCGGTGGGGCATTAGAATACGCCGACTGCCCCCCTGCAGAAGGTAAAAGTCCCTCAATGGGGGTCCTGGATATTACCTTAAACTATATCCAGTGGTGAGGCCCCAGCTTGTGTGCTTTGGGGAGTGTGGAGCCACCCTTTAATTACCATTGCTCCCAGGTCCACTCTGACCCGGAGTGGTAGTACCTTTCAGGGTCCCAACTATGGGTTAAATTGAAATCGACGTGAAAACAACAAATATATTCTATTAAAAAAATTTTTCTTCAAAATCTTTGGATTCGGCATTAAATAACCCGAAAAGGGTTGATATGCCATAAAACAAAAACAACCAACCAGTCTATATCATAACTGGTTGTGGGCACTGTTGATATGATTTAATACACAACAAACCCAAGGAAATAGAAAAAGACAATGATAACCAATTAATGCAATAAATACATTTATTTCAGAGACGAAGTGTCAAAATATTTTTAACGTGTATTTCATCAATTGTCGTAAAAACTGTACTCGAGAGGTCAGGTAGTAAATAAAAAATTATTAGAATATGACAGGCCATGATTTATCTTTATTGTAATTATACGAAACGCAGGCGCATGTGAAGAATCGATGATGGTTTGAAGGTTTGAAATGATCGCACGCCTATAGCAGTTTAAGACAAGCTGCATTGGAGTGTTTCAGAAATTCAAATAAAAATAACACAGGGAAAAGAGTTCATAGTTTGAAAATAACTAAACCTCGAGGTATAAGCTTAAACGGTTTTTTAAATAAATGAAACTGAAATATAAGGAATTTAGTTTCAGTTGTACTATGTTTAATTTGTTATGGTGTTAATTGGATATATAGTCAACGAGAAGAGTGGTGATATTTAAGGTAAATGGGAAAAAAATGAAATTTCTATTAATGGTTTTATTCAATATTATACTTCTTAAAACCCTTTATAATACGCAAAAGAAATTTAAATTTAGGGGCTATTTTATAAACGATGTATAAAACGCATTGTTCAAATTCTATTAAACTAAATGAAGGTAGCTGCATTTTCACGAAATACTTTTTATCTCCTCTCTGTTGCTTTGCGTACAATTAAAACAAAATAAAGTCTATATTATCTACTCTTACACTTAACAGTGTGGTTTCATAATCTATAACAATCAGTTAATTAGTTTAGGACTGAATAATATTCGTAAAAGTATGTACACAAATACCTATACCGAACTTTATATGACTAGAGCTATTTTCATAGCATAAGTATATAAGTAAAAATATATGTTTGTGCATGTGTATATATGACAAGGAATTAATGACCAATATTTTAAAATCAGCATGTACAGCAAAATAAGGGCGTGCGGTAAGAGGGGTTCTGATTCAAGAACACTTCCGGCCGACTTTGTTTTATCGAAATACGGACCGATCTTCCAACATCAAACATTCCAAGTTGTGTAATTTGGTTAGAGACGTCCTCTTATTCTTATAGATCTACTAACAGGAGTACCCGGCGTTGACTTAAACCAGGAAAATTTAAATAGAGGTTGTGAAAGAGTGGGGAGTTATATATCTTTGCCAAAAAAATGATGGATTTCGGATAAATAGTTAACAATTAATGGTAGAAAAAATAAAATAGCACAATAAATGATTATATTCGACATTTAGTTATTATTCAATATCTGCGCAAACCAGGCAAAGGTGTTTACCCTAACCCTAACCCTAACCCTAACGCACTCAAATCTTATCCACTTATAATTTGGATACCTTCAGTCATCGCCTGTGTCAACTCTTCGTGAAACAACTATATGGAGTTCAAGAACTGCGAATATAGAAGCAGAAATAGGTGGTTATGCTACATTCGGTCAGCCAATCATTTATTAGGTTGGCATGGTGTATACGTGCATTATCCATGGTTACCATGACCTGTTCAGGTAACGTAGGTTCTAAGTCAACCGGAAACCGAGTGAATGTTTCGGCATTTAAACTACCAGTATACACATCGTAGTACAGCACCCTTTCGCTAGAAATAGCTTGTAATAAGCTTAGGTTTATTCCTAGTTATGCGGAGACTGTTATTAAAGGGCCTATTCCTGGTAGTGTTCTACCTCTTTGTCTCCTAAAATGTAGGTTGGACCGTGCTTCGTCTAACTGTATACATTGGGTGCTTGTCGGGCGCGGATTATATGTCCTAACTCCCGAACGTATTCGAACCCCAGTCTCTTTGTTCGCTCCACGTTCTGTTCTGCCGGTTATGATCCTAGTCGTTTTTTACTGTAAGATTCTGCTTGTTTAGATATCAGGAGAATGTATTTGTGTAGATATTCTTCTCAACTCGGGTAAACAGCTTCTTATATCTGTTAATATTACATTCTCCTCTTCCACAATGCGTACTATTTCCCTTCCTATTTTACCAGTGATCACAGTTCTTCTACCAGACCTCTACATTGTCCACTTCTTTTTCACAAAAGATGTCACCACTTATCAGGGTTTGGAATCCACTCGAAAATAAAGCTTAATTGGTATACAGTAATCAATAGGAAAATGTAGTAATCGTAAGTAGTGGATATTTGGTAAATACAATTACTTAAGGAGATGGCTCATCAAGAACTTGTTTAAGTTGGACTTGAAGTCGAATATACTGTAGTCAGTTGGAAAGCAGGAAAACGGAACAGAGTTCCACATGTGTGCAGTTCTACGAAAGAAGCTTTGTGCATGGAATCTACGTTTAGATTTAGGAACAGATAAAGAGTGGGGAAATTATTAATAGTGGTTTCAGCTAAATTAGTGTTTTTCGTGAAAGTTGAGCAAGAGTGGAGCATAGATTGGATCTCAGAGGAGCACTTGCCATGAAATAACGATAAAGCAGTAACAGGCTAGCAACGTCTCTTCTGTGGAAAAGAGTTTGCAGCGAAGAGAAAAAGGCCACCCCACTAGGCTATGAATTCTATTTGGAACTCTGTCAAGGCAGAATAAGGTCTTTCTAGCAACTTCTGCCTAGATGTGGCAACAGTATTCTATTATTGGACGTACTTGGCTATTATACAGGTAGAGAATTTCATCAGCAGTTAAATATCTTCTGAAGCGGTTGAACGATCCCACCATTTTTCCAGTTCTGAGTTATGCTTGTTGCTGATATACTATTGTCTTCAGTGCCAAGAGTAGCCGTGTTGGTTTGCGGTGTGGTATTTTCTGCCCCGTTATTGCCGCCTGGGCTACTGCGCATTATGGCGTGCAACAGTATCCCTGGCTTTCCTCAAACGTTTGGCTATCTATCCACAAGACTCAGTCGCAATTCAAACATTTGTTCATACTCACAGGAGCGAAATATTTTATATGTGCGACGCTGTTGAGCATTGGGTGTTGGCTATGAGGTAACCTGGTCGGTAATTTTAGCCACATGCTTCGGTGGCAGTTGCATAATATCAGGTACGGTAAATATTTTAAATCAACTTGTTAATTTTCTTTCTATTCTAAATTTTTAGAATGAATATTGTATTTAAAATTTAGAATATATATCTATATATATATATGTATACACACACACACACTCACACACACGCACACACACGCACACACCCACCCACACACACATATATATATATACATATATATATATATATATATATATATATATATATATATATATATAATAGACCTTGTCCGTGTGAGCGCAGAACGTCACTGCATATATTTGATCTACAGATTTGACTTGAAACTTGATATATTGTTTTTTTTTTGGGGGGGGGGACCTCGGAAACACTTTTCCTTTGTTTTTTCACCTATAAAATTGCTGCTAAAAGGTAAAAATCTTTAAAAAATAGTTGATATTGGACAAAGTAAATCGATAAACACTCAATCATGCCTACATAAACATTTTAACTTGAATTACTTTAAGATTTAGCTGCGTTATCTGTCTAAAAATACCTCTGTCGGTATCGACGAAGCCTGAGGCGCTAAATGGATTTGTTTCAATTCCAGCTGATTCCACTAAGGTCACTAGATTAGAAATCATTACTTTATATATATATATATATATATAGATATATATATATATACACACACACACACATATATATATATATATATATATGTATATATTGGTTACAATATCATAATCAATGAAAAAATTTGCTATATAATAATAAATTTAAAATCTGCATGAATTAAGATATCAAATTTAAGCCTATTTTACGACCGGTTGAAACCAGACAACGCCGGGCGGCCTATTAGTTTTAAATATAATTATTTAAAAAATTCGTCAGAATACTGAAAGGAAAAATAAATCATTTTTAATAAAAATAAATTCCTCCAACTAATATCAGAAACAACGTTTTTATCCAGAGTACACATTCACTTGAAAGGCATTTTATCTCCGACCTCGTTCTTACGGCACAAAAATCAGCAAAATAAGAATTCCTAATAGTCAGTTCTTGTCTTGGCCGAACTGAAAAAAAAAAAAAAACAGTTCATTTAGCTTGCAGAAATGATTTCATAATGTAAATCAAATTATTTACATAAGTCAACACATTTCATTTTGACTATCCCGGATGTTTAGAATAACTATATTATTAGTTAACATCGTCTTCATTGTGATGATTAATACCTCAAATATTATTTCTGACATGTTTTTGTCTAGCATCAGATGATGTGGTATGTTCTTTTGATTAACCGCACAATCCAGTTTTACTTATCTAAATCCCTCTACAATTCCTATCGACCCTTGTATTATTATTTAGACAATAGTCTAAACGCAGAACTCACTTGGTATCCAAGCACCCAATCTTTGTCATCTTCCACAAATCAATTAATTAGGTTTACTTATCTTGTTCTTATTCTTATTCCTCTTCATCGTCGAGTACTTCCTTTTCTTGTTAATCGCCTTTTTCTATTACTTTGGCGTTGGTTTAGTGTTGCACATTTCAGTATAAGACCACTAGAAAATTTGAACTTTTCACATATACTGTAAATAATTAAAAATGCAACTACATCTGATTTTTTTTGGAGATGAGGATTGGTTATATGTATCATTATTCATCGGACTGCTGTTCTCACCTTAAATGTGATTTTCACAACGTTTCCGCAAGGATCCGTGGCGCAGTGTTAAGAGTACTGGGAAAAATCAATTGTAATAGTGATATACCCCTGAAGGTTGTAGGTTCAATCTTCAGTATGGGCGACCGATATACATTTGCGAATTACTTAGGACCTCTATCCAGACACGCTACTCCCATGAAGTAAATAAAGTGTTCCGCTCGAAATTCCGTCGAAATTCCCGAATTCGACAAGATAGACCTGAAGAAGGTTGGAAGTTATATCGACCGAAACGTTGTGAAAATCACACTCAAGATAAGAAGAGTAGTCCGATGAATAATAATACATGCGTCAATTTTACTCTCATCAAAATACAAAAAACTATAGACAACCCAACAATAATTTGTACATACGTGTTCTCCAATTATACAGGCCCGGATATATAAACAAAAAGCGTAACCAAAACCAAAGACACACTCTCTAAATAATAAAAAAAAACACAGACGCACTTCATCTTACATTAAGAAACCAATTAGTCTATCCATATTACATTAATAACGAACCTTTATCATATAAATTAACGAAATTAAAATTCTACAAACTATAAAAAAATACACGATACCTTCACCATTTTGGAATTTTTTATAGTGTCATGTGATATGTAATATGTGATTACCTCTATCTATAAAAGTACGAATGTGTGTGAAGACACTTCTCATACTCATCGAATTTGTGATCTACAGACTTGAAATTTGGGATGCGGGGTATTCACACACGTGGAAAATATTTTATCTGTTTTCTTCCAGAAAAAAACGGCCAGAAGTGAAAAATTAGTACTTGAAAATCATCGGACTTTTATGTTTGTCAACCGTTTCACGACTGCGCATGTACGGTCGTGAAACATGACAGCTTCCTTATGTTATAAATAAGCAGGTGTTAAGCCCTTTTTTAAAGGTCATGGTGAACTGGTTTAATGTTTGTCGTAGGTGACTCACTGTCTTTAGGTTTTAGTTTCGATCTCAGCTCGAATATTTTTTTCCTTACGAGAAGTGAATCGTTTATAAAAAAGATGCATAATAATGTCTCCGTTTTAGTCTGTGTTTTATTACATTTCCTTAAAGGAATTAAAAGTTACGTTTCATAATACCTACGATATTTCTGCGAATAATCTCTATATAAATAAAATGAACTCATTTTCTCCCTCTGAGTTTGACCTTAATAGGATTAAAAATGAAGATATTTCATGCAAATATAATATGCACAAGCTCTAGCAGATTATTTGTGTGTTATAGGCCTATTACCTCTACACTTGCTCGTTTATCGTACATTCCTATATTTTGTCTGGTGAGAGTCCACTGCAAAATTGTAAAATACTTTCTCTCTATTCAATTCCTCCTTTCCCTGCTCCCCACTTACACCGCTGCTTGATCGTTCACGGGGAACTGCTACGAACGCACACTGATTTCGGCTTTAGTAGTTGCTTACAAAAACTGAAATGCTTCCTATTGGGGGAAACGCACCACACTTACTTTTACGTTGTTAAATTACCATTTCCATTTTCACACTACGATAAATACATAAAAATGTATTCTTTCCAATTATTTGCTTTCTTCCCATAAACATACAACACATCATTCCCGGTTTATTTCCTTTCGTTTTGTTCCTGGTTTGTTTTTTATGTTTATATTTTTCCGATTTTTGGTGAAGCTAGCCTTCGTTATTTTTCCGTTTTTTTTTTTTTTTTTTTTTTACAGTTAAATATTATTTTATTTTCTCTCAAATTAATTATACCATCATGATTATCGCATTTAAAAATGTAAAATATCAAATTTACATGTAATTCGATTACGACCAATACATTTTATGAGTGATTAGACCTATTTAACGCCGAGGACCAAAATTACAAAATGTAAGCAAGGCATTTCTACATGACACTCTAAACGTACAGACGACAGGAGGGATGCATCATATTAGTTAATCAACATCTGTTCCTCTTTACAGTAAAAAAAAAAATAACAAAAAATTCCTACCATTTTCTCCTTTTTTATACATAAAGATAGAATATATCATTTGCATTCCATTCCGTTTCGTTTCCTTCCGTTTCATTCCGTTCGATGTTCTTTTTCCCTGTTTCCATTTTTCAGATTTTTTTTCCAAGATAAACATCCTTACTTTGTTTTTTTTTTTCAACAGTTATATATTATTTTTCCGGTCTAAATATTTATAGCATCGTGATTACCGCATTTCACATTGTAAAATATAAAACTTACTAATATCGGGAAGGGGATCTTTCTTAATTCTTCTGGACTTACAACTAACAATTTAATAATTCTTATTAAAAGGCAATTTAATAATTCTTAATAGGAAGAGGGTAGTATTATGGATTAGGAAAAATCCTTCAGGACTGAGACAATTTTTACTTTTTGATCATTTTCTCCACATTAAAAACATGATCCTGGTGTAAAACTCTGTCCCGTGGGGAGGCATGCTAAATAATAATAATAATAATAATAATAATAATAATAATAATAATAACAATAACAACAATAACAATAATAATAACAATAATAACAATAATAATAACAATAATAACACTAATAATAATGATAATAACAATAATAATAATAATAACAATAACAATAATAATAGCAATAACAATAATAATAACGATAATAATAATAAACAATAACGATAATAAAAATAACAATAATAATAACAATAATCATAATAATAATAACAAGAATAATAATAACAATAATAATAATAACAACAATAATAACAATAATAATAACAATAATAATAATAGCAGCAGCAGTAGTAGTAGTAGTAGTAGTAGTAGTACTGAACGAGAAACACAAACATTACAAATTCCTCTCTCCTTACAATAACAAATATATTCAAAATCAAATTAAATTTCCTCATTGTTTATTCGAGCCCGAGTAACGCCGGGTTTCCCCACTAGTAAATAATACATTTGAATTAATTAAAATATAATATGTATGTGTATTCTACAAGCCGACAACGCCGGGTGGCCTGCTAGTATGTGATAAAGTTTTTTAAAAATCTTCCAACGTTGTGATTGCTTGGGTCGAGGATTACAAGGACGATCTATAAGTGGCCGTTTTTATTTTTTAATCTATAATTTGCGTTGAGGAGAGCTCCTACTGGTATAAAAGCAATAAAAATACACAATAAAGTACTATAAATAAGAAATATCAGTAATGTGCCAAAACAATTGTACGCATGCATAGTTAATAAATCTGATTTTTTTTTAATGAGTATAAAGTGGATATGTTTTCATGGTGAGACGGTATATTATTATGTGTATATGCATTTCTCTCTATCTATCTAGCTATTTATCTATCTATCTTTATGTATATATATATATATATATATATATATATATATATATATATATATATATATATATATATATATATATATATTTACTATTATAAAATATAAACTGGGGGTCTGTGTATATGTGTGTCTGTGAGTTCGTTCGTTATGGACTCGAAAACGGATTTAGTGAATTTTTATGAAATTTCACAGGGAGGTATTTTATGTGTCTAGCAATGTTCTTAGGAAGGTTTTGTATCAGAATGTCTTCGATAAGTATCGCTAATCGCTAATCGAAATAATCTAGCGATTTTGATCGAAATAAACATCTAACACAGCCTTACAAATTAAGTGCATTTGAGAAGTTTTATTACTACACAATCCAAAAAGCCCGCAATATAAATTCCAAAGAAGGCTTTTTGGTATGACAGAGACGCGTTCGAAATTAATGCTTCTATTTAAAACCCAATTTCAAATTGATACTTGATATTTTCATTTTAAACTAAATTTAGAGCCGTTATCGCCGCACAACCAGTAATGTCAGGCATATAAAATCACGGTTGTTCTTTTTTTATATGACAAAAACGCGTTTGAAATGAACGTTTCTGTTTAAAGACCAATTGACGCATGTGACTTGACTTTTGCATTTAAAATTTGAATGCAAGTCATTATATCTGCCGCATCAAAACAATGGAAGTGTTCGTGATGCCGCTAATTCTGGTCGTCATAGAGTTACTTCTTATAGGGAAGACAATGCTTTCAAAATCCGCAGCCTCAGAAACAGATTTGAAACAGCTCCCCAAATCCAACAACAGTGTAATCTTGTTCAAAAGTGCTATCTTTCTACAGTTAAGAACTAATTGAAGGAATTTAATTTGCGAGGCTGTGTTGCAAGACACAAGCAAATGATTTCTGTAAAGACCAGAAAACGGTGTCTAGACTTCGTCAAATGCAATCAAGATCATGATTCTTTATGTTGGTCTAAAGGGATGTTCAGCGGCGAAAGCAAGTTCAATACGTCGAAGGAAGAACGGAGAATTTAATCCTAAATGCACAGTTTCAACGCTGCAATGTGGTGGAGGTTCAATGTTGGTGCATGGCGTTATTAGTGCCACTGGTTCAAGCCCATTAGCATATTCTACCCTACTGGCCGGAATTTGGATGATAACACCATTTTCATGCAGGATAATGCCCCCCTTCACACAGCTAACAATGTTAACAGGTTCCTTGAAGAGCATTGGATTCCGTGTTTTAACATGCCTGCAAAATCTCCAGCCATTAATCGTGTCGAAAACGTATGGCATTAAATCAAGCAACAGCTACGAAATGATAAAAATTCAAATCAAAAATTAAAGAGAAGTTGGATGCCCTTTCATTGGAGTATTGCCGCAGACTAATTCAAGAGATTGCTTCAAAAATTGCAGAAGGACTATGCTATTAAATAATTACTAGTTCATTGTGTTCCTGTTGTATTTGTGTTGTATTAATGTTTTAATTTTACATTTACATAACAATTTTCCATTGTGCGGAGTTTCTTTTTGCCTTTTAGATTTGCAGTTAATATTTTAAATTGAGGTGAATACTAAGGTATTTCGATTAAAAGTCAAATAGTAAAAGGTTAGATTATAGAGAAATAAAAAGCGAATCAAATGAGGTATAGGTTGTTTAAACTGTTACATTAAATTTAGCTTAAATTTGCAGTTTTTGAAAAAATGACAAGCACGGACGTCCTTTTGGCGGCAATAATAATAATAATAATAATAATAATAATATATATATATATATATATATATATATATTGAGTAAAACGATTCAAAAGGAAAACAGAAAAAAAATCATTAGATTGTCCGATCGTTTTAATTGAAATAGACAATATGTCTTGAACAATAATTTGATAAAAGATTTTGTTTAAACAAAGTCTCCTCACCAGCAAAAGTATGGGGGAGGTTAGACACAAAAATAAAACTAGCCTTTTTTGTAGTAAGCCTGATATTCCTGGACATATTTTAAAAAAGAAAGAAGTTAATGATTTTCTTGTTGACAAATAAAATAAAAATAGTATGAAAAAATAAGGTAAAGAGAAAATATTTGTAATATTTCTAATAAAAAATAGATATATCTTTTTCCGCTCGTATTTAAATACAAATATATATATATATATATATATATATATATATATATATATATATATATAACAGAAACGTTGTGTGTGTCTGAGTTCGTTCCATACCGAAAACGACTGAGCCGATGCCTAATAAATTTACCAGACAAATGTACTTAATGTGTCTGGCAGTGTTTTAGATAGGTTTTGTATAGGAATGTCTTCGATAAATATCGATAATCGATGATAGAAATAATCCGATGAAATAAGAGACAGACGATTTTTACACGTATGACGTACACTCTAACATCACAAGTGCATTTGATAAGTTTTATTACAACCAATTCGAGAAACCTAATGTATAAAACAACAGTAGGTTTTTTATGACAAAGCATCGTTCGAAGTGAATGTTTCTGTTTAAAGTACATTTGAACCATGATACCTGACTTTTTGATTTTAAACTTAAATTCAAACCAGTGTAACCGACCAAGCCAAACATATAAAAAAAAACAGTATTTTTTTATATGACAAAAAAGCGATCGAAATTAATCTTTCTATTTAAATCATAATTGAATTTGACTTTTAAACTATAATTCAAGCTATTATATGTAATAAATAATTTTATAAAATTAACAGTCGGTTCTGTACAATACAATGTAGCCTATAATGTATTGCGGACTATATCACTGCGAGGAGGCACGTGAAGCTTTCTCCTAGTCCACTGAGACGGGTCCCCAATTAGAGCAGGGAATCAATTGATTTATGTGAAAAATGGATTTAGATGATAATAAAAATATGAGGTTGTGAAAATTCGTTGATCATCATTCAATCCTAGGCAACGTCGGGTGTACCTGCTAGTATACCCCCATATATACATATATAAATTATGTACACACACACACAGACACAGACAGACACACACACACATATATATTATCTATATATCGAACAGTCCGTCGATTTCGACGATATATATATATATATATATATATATATATATATATATGTGTGTGTGTGTGTGTGTGTGTGTGTGTGTGTGTGTGTGTGGTGTCTATAATGTTGGTGTGCATTAAACATTATTTGCATTTGCGATAAAAAAATAAATCTGTCAAAAATGCAAATAAGGTTATAATTTTTTTTAAGGCACGCGGACTTTAGGGAAAGAGAGAGAGAGAGAGAGAGAGAGAGAGAGAGAGAGAGGGGTTGGAAGAGAGATAGATACAGAGAGTTCTTAGCACCCGGCGTAATGAATGAGTGTCCCTAATCGCTAGTATTATCTAGAATCATATCAAATTGCTGACATTATTATCGTCAAACTATAATAGATATACTACATAACTGTATAACAGATAGTGAAAACTCTCAGCATGCAATATAGCAACTAATACAACTCTCTTTCTCTCTCTCTCTCTCTCTTCCCCCTCTCTCTTTCTTCCATTGCTATATAACTATAGGGTATAACATTAAGAATTTTAAACATGCAATTTCCGTTGCTTATTAATGGCCAAAAATAATAAATTGGCTTATTATCATATCTGAGTTTTGTTGATTGTATCTGCCTAATCAACCACAAAAGCTCATTTTCCTTCACTTACTACACTATTGCATCAACTTTCAGACGAATAACTTTAAATTGGTTACGATTGCAGCAATTCTGTCGGAATGGAAATGCGATATTCTCATTGAATGGCATTATTTGATAAACAAAACATGTTGTTTGCGTAGATTCGGTTGAAAACAACTGGTTTACCTTATGAAAAAAGCATATTTATTTTAGAAACGGTTACCACTTCGCCAATAATAAAAACAAAATAAAAATAATGTTTTTTTCTCTTCCAAAGCATAAACCACTATATAAAACAAAACTCCCTGGAAAATAAATATTAGTTCTAAAATATGACACTTTTATCGGATACGATATTATTATGTATACGATATTGTTATGTATAGTTTTGCAGAAAAGTGAATGTTTTTGTATCTTCGAAATATTACGATATTATTTGTATGTACAAGAATTGTTTTATCATTTAAATTATTTTCCCACTAGCGGGACCTATGGAAATTCCACAGGGGACACATTCATATGTAATATATTGACGTTGGCATTCTGTAGATGTTCAGTGTATATGGTAACACTCTGATATTATTGTAGCTTTTTTTTTGTTAAAACTGCAAAAGTATTTATCTAAGCTAGCACGGACGCCCGGCAAAGCCCGGTCGTAAAGTATGCTTAAATATGATATTTTAATTCTTGCAGATTTCGTATATATTATTATAGAATCAATGTTCTATCAATTATAAAGTTGAGATTTCAAAAATAAAAAAGAATATATTTATATGACTTGGGTGCATTAGTTTGAATCGAAACTTAAACAAAAAATTATGATATATATATATATATATATATATAATTATGTATACATATATAACTTGAAACAACAAAAGTTATAGAATTCTTAATAAAATTGTTTATACAAAAAATAGATTACTGGAGCGCCCTCACTTAAAATCGAAACCGAAACCGAAACTTCTAAAGAATTCTTACTAAAATTATTATATATAAAAAAAGTAGATGACTTAATGCCATCAGCTATAATTGAAACCGAAACCAAACCTTATGGAAAATCCTTGATAAAAATCATTTTTACCAGAAATGGAAGTACATAAAAATTTAACGACCCGGATATAAGCGTGACACAGAAAATAACACACACGCTATCGTATAAATATAGATACTCACACATTGTTTCCCAATTTTTCAAATGAGGATTGATAATTTGTATTATTTTGATAATTGGGAGTACTGTTCTCATCTTGAGTGTTATTTTCACAAGATTGCTGTTGCTGTAACCTACGCCCTTCTTCATGTATCTCCTGTAAAACTCGAACATCTTTCTCTGAAACGCGAGAATCTTTCTGCCTAACTTGACAATCTGCACGGAATTTAGAACGGAAGCTTATATTTGATCCACAGGGGAAGCGTACTTTCGTTTCGTCAGCTATGACAAAGTTCTAAGTTATTCGAAATTGTAATGTGGGTGTCGCACGCACCGAAGATTGAACTTTCGACCCTAAGGTGTGGAACTTACAGCTAAATTTTACTCTTACACGGTGCCTATTTAGCCTTTCTTTTTACATTTTTTACAAAAAAAAAAAAAGAAGGAATTAATACTATAATTGTCTGCAAGGGCCCCTGTCGAAACAGATAAAATACTTGGTAAATTCATTTGTACGTTACATTCTGCTGGTTATTGAACTTCCAGCTTTAGTACAGGGTGGAACTATAAATTTGTCGCCCTAGAAAGGACGACATGATTCCGTTCCTTTTTTTGTTTGTTTTTTTGCCGCAGACCATATATAAGTTGACCATTGTGTACAAATCCTAAGAGCGGTAGGAACCTTCTTTCATGTCTGAAAGTTACACAATGTTCACCGAGCGAGATTGGAGATGTGCCACTGTACAACTGATACTCTCTACCGATCCAAGTTATGACTACATATCTAGTGCCAGCACACTCAAAATGCAAATCCGCACGGTTCAACGCTTGTGGACACAGCTCATCGAAGTTTCCGGCCATGGTTATAGTCTTTTGTGTTGTTTCAAGTGAACGTCACATCAGGTCCTATCGCGTCAACTTGAGAGTCAACAGCAAAATCTACCTGGATTGCTTTACTATTTGGTGATCCCCTGGTGCAACCAGGTGGCTGCTGGCAGACTCTTAGTATGACAGCAGGACTCGGCGCCACTCCACAAGTCCAAAAAGACCCAGGCTTGGTTTTAGAAGGAGTTCTACGACTGTGTACCCTTCTCTCACTGGTACCTCCACCTGAACCCGCTGGATTACTTCGTTTGGTCATAAGTCGAAAATGTCACCGACATGCCCTACCCACGACACCAAAGCCAGCCTGATAGCTGCCATCTGCTGAGTATTCACCCACCGGCACTTGTGGAAAAGGCATGCTCCCAGTTCCGGATAGATATCGAGGCAGTGATTGAGGCTGAAGTCGGCTACATTAAATTTATTAACTAGATATCAGCTCTACTACATAATCAAGTTACCTATATTGATTTTTTTCAATAAAAGTTTCAAAATAAAACGGTAGTGTTTTTTCTTTAGGGCAACAAATTTATCGATCCACCTTATATATGCAGCGAAGACAAAGTATACAATTGCAAATTACCTGAGACGTTTACCTGGGCACGCTTATTCTGTGTATTAAATAAAAGGTTAACTTCGAAAGTCCATGTTGGTTCCCGAGTAGTCAGACTAATAAAAGTAATATAAATATTCAAACTTAGTTTTAATTACGTAATACCATAACAAACTATAACATTTCAGCTTTTACCAGCTTTTCCAGCCCAGTCTATTGATACCAAATCAGTATACGTATATGTTTAATATCTTATAGTTTTCTCTTTTTGTTCGATTTTGCTCTGTTTTAACTTTATTCCTATTTCTGCCGGATACTCACTGTTTTTCACTGATCATGGCCTTTAGTTTCATCATTAAAATATTTTATATCATTACAAATATATACAAAGTGTTTCCACCCTTTTATGTTTTCTATTATTAAACGCTTTTTGTGCAAATCACAGACTACACATTATCATGATTTATATACGAGTTTGGGACAATCTATCCGCCTAGTTTACGTTCGTGTGTCCTCATTCACAAACATTGTCTATCCCTCTTTTCAGTTGCCTCCCTTTCGACCGGCTCACCCATATTATTCCACCAAGGTATAGTTTGCATAGCACTATACCAGAACACTTAACATGACCAAGCACTCCCATAACGTCATATATGATGACAGAAGCTACTGATAGGACGCCAGTGAGTTCTGTGATACCGATGTGATCAGACGGTTTATGATTAACAATCAAGTCAAAGTACGACTTAGGAATGTATCTATTTTCTGACGTAAGTTTATACGAGTATATTCTAACAATGACTGTAATTTTACTAAAATGCTCGTGTTATTTCATGATATTTACAGGTCAAAAGCCGAGGAAAATTTTGCCGCAGGAATGAAGAACTAAAACAATAAATGTTCTTCCAACCCTTACACTTTACCGTGGCAAAAATCTAATATTCTGCAGACACAATCAGCTGGACCACCCCGCTAAAGAAAAAGAAACAAACAAAATAACATAATACTCGTGAATCTCGTCATTTTATTTTGCTAATAGACTCATTCTGATGCTGGTGTTTATATAACATGTTAATTTAAAAAGAGAAAATAACATCAATGCTACTGGTTGCTTGTATGAGCGCGAGCGCGCGCAAGAGACAGAAATAAGAGACAGGGCGACAAATAGATAGACTAATAGTTATACTGTTCGCGAGGATCCTCATTAAATATAACAGCAGGACACAGTAATATTAATTGTAATACATTTCATTAAATTCATTGCCTTAAACTCCTTTAAGGCATAGCTGGCGTTTTGAGGAAATCAAAGCGGACCTCTTGTTGTATATTCGTCTATATTGGAGGAGATGATATATTAAAACATGTCATGTTTTATCTAGTGAATGTAAGATATTGTTCTTTTAACAGACAGATAATAAACGTATAAATCGTATGTATGTTGTCTACCCAGGAGGACATGATATTGACGTGTAAACTGAGTCATGTTGTATCAGACTTATCACACGGGATATTTTTACAGTTCATATATAAGTAGAATAATATATGCTTCATACTTTTTTCTTGAAGAGTTCTTCTGTATCTTCCCGCTGCTCTGTGACGAAGCATGAAGCGATCAGCACCATATAATTGAGACATCTGTTCTTATTTGTGAAACCATTAAAACAACTCTTTATATTTTTGTAATATAAATTTATTACAGTTGTCTCAAATGGTTTTCACAGGATCTGCAGTTAGTCTACATTTTCTGTTCATACAGCTCGCTCCCAACTGTCTGTCCACCCCTGTATAGACGTCTGCTTGCTCTGGTGGTCAATCCTCAACTCTCTGAATATCTCCAAAACTAACTACATCACGTGTTCTCTTACGTCACCTAATTACATGTCTCATACCAATCTAATCCACCTAGTTATTTGTTTATTCAAAACCCCAAAATAATGTTTACATATATTTTCTATGGTCGCACTCCTTTTGCGATTTACACGTCAATCATTTCTTCCTCAATTTAATTGTTTATTCTTCCCGTTAATATACTGTAATAGTCAACGACAAACCAATACAATACAAATTACTTCGGGTTATCACAACAGCATTTCACCATTGGTTCCACACATCCAACTATCATTAGACAAATCTGGAATTTAAGTAGCACTAATTTCGTTCATCAAGTTTCTAATACTCTTCACACTCTTACAGTGAAGGTCTGGTCGGTGTTTTGCTTCCTCGGTGTTTTCTGATTCGTAAAAGATTCGTAAAAAGCATTGAAAGAATTATCTACTTTTACATTACATTTAGCATTAAAAATGGTACTTTAAACGAATCTCTGACGGACGATTTGTGGGGCGCGTTACACGAAGCAGCCTTTAGATATGTGTAGATACACTTCCTTTTAATTTTCATTCAATAGTTGTATTTTCCGATGGAAATTCTATTTCAAGGTTAAGCTAGATTTGCCAACCGTTACATCAGCTATTTTGCCAACCGTTATGTCAGCTAAAAATGTATTAAACACTTGACTTTGATAGATTAACAACCGATGAAATACCTTCTCCATTACAGAGACATGTCCAACTATTCGTAAAAGCTATTTTAAAATAGCTAAATTAACTTTATAAACATTAAAATAGCTAAATTTACTTTAAAAATATTAAAATAGCTAAATGAACTTTATAAACATTAAAATAGCTAAATTAACTTTATAAGCATTAAAATAGCTAAATTAACTTTAAAAATATTAAAATAGCTAAATTAACTTTATAAACATTAAAATAGCTAAATTAACTTTATAAGCATTAAAATAGCTAAATTAACTTTATAAACATTAAAATAGCTAAATTAACTTTATAAACATTAAAATAGCTAAACTAACTTCATAAACATTAAAATAGCTAAATTAACTTTATAAACATTAAAATAGCTAAATTAACTTCATAAACATTAAAATAGCTAAATTAACTTTATAAACATTATACACTGACTAAAAGAAGACAAACAAAGAAATAGCATTGCAACCAGATTTGCGTCCCTATTTTGCTTTTCTCCATACAGGGGCAGAGTTAGAAATAATTGGACTTTTAATTTTGGAAATATCTAGCTCTAAAAACACGAAGCACTTTTAATACGCACAAAAATAAAACCTGTACAGTTCAGAAGTATCTCTTTAATTACACGCGGACAGAACAGAAAATGTATAGTATAACAACAAATACTAGCACTGATCCCAACTAAAAATATACGGGAAAATCGGTAGAGTAATTTTACTATTTGCGTTGTGTAAAGGGTGTTGGGGGGCAATTACCGCAATGTTCGTTCTATTTAAACAAGTTTGTGTACGGATGTCGTCTTATGATTCGGGTAAGGCAAACGTACGAGGAATGTCAATGACCTTAATAAAAACAAAGAAAATTAGATTTATTACAAATTAATGACGCGATTAATCCATTTAAATCGGCAAGATGGCAGAATAAACACTTTTATAAGAGAACTTGGCTTGTGTTCACGTGAAGACAGACAATGATTCAACTACAAGAAAAATGATATAATGAATATGTAGAGAAAAACACCCTAATGTGCACTGCACCAGGAATGTCGGTCACTCACATAAAAAAAGAAATTGTTTTTACTACAGATTTTATGATGGCACAGATCTTATGAATAAAAGATCTTCAAAAAAGCTGGAGAAACTTTTGGGCGAAAAGATGTTATTTTAATCGCAACGATGTGAAATGTCGACTGTTTCCACGAGAAGATGAGTACATTCCGAAAAACCATAAATGTTGCGTTGTTTCTTTAGCTTGATTGATGTTCGCACATACAAGAAAAAAAACAGAAAACAACGACATTATACGGAAGAGTATTTATATTTTTAAGATGAAGGGGCGATCGAATTGTATGGATCTTTGTAACAGATGGATTCTTTCGACTTATTAGCTGATGATTATAAACGCAGTTTGTGTTTAAAAGAAATAAATATCAGATTGAAATATAATAACTCGTAGGTTTTATTGAAACAGCTTTTTTTTTTTAAACATTTACTTTTTAAACCGCAGGCGAATAAACTCGCTAGACTATGAATTGGTTAGTTAAGCATAACAGTTAGTCAAAGTTCAGTCGAAAAAAAAAGTGTACTAAGATTTATAGAAATTTATCGAAACTTACGTGATATTATTTAATTATTGGATTTCTTTGGGATAAATA
The DNA here is from genome assembly GCF_053919585.1 of Euprymna scolopes. NCBI lineage: Eukaryota > Metazoa > Mollusca > Cephalopoda > Sepiida > Sepiolidae > Euprymna > Euprymna scolopes. The sequence continues at coordinate 128,477,895 of NC_136495.1, forward strand.
GTTTGTGTATTTATTTATTTATTTATTTATTTGCGGACTGTTATCCTCGTAGTCATAGTTGTTGTCAATGATTCAAGGTGGTTAACGGAAACAGGATAGGAACGCAGTGTCTCTTAACTGTATTCTCAGTAACTACTACCTGCGGGGCCTGTGGTGCATTGAATATAAGCGTTGAATGACTACGGTTCCAGGTAGGAATTGTCTGAAAATAGCGGTTTCAATTCTTACTAAAGTGTATTATTTGGCCAAAACGTAATGAGACGACAAAACCTATGTAAGGCAGTAATTATTGAGGATACAGTTAAGAGACTCAGCCTTCCTATCCCGTCGCGGTTAACGACCTGAAGAAGGCCAGAGGAATAGTTGGTAAAAACGTTATGAAACAACACCTATGAAGATGAGGATAACAGTCCGTAAATAAACAGGTAAAACATTGACGTGACTTATGATCTATCAAAGCGAGAATGGGAGGAGACGGTTTAGTAGTTAGTTAGATATACTACACTTGTGAACCTGTTCATTTAGAAATAATCGGATTTGATTAAACAATGGTTATCGTCATTTCCCTGCCCCTCCTCCTTTTCCGCCTACCGGGCATTGATTAGGAAGGAAGATCAATAAGAGTAAACATACTCTGCCTTCCAACTATTTTGCCTTGACTTAGTTCTTTTTTTAGTCCTTATCCGAGGTATGAAGGAATTTATTTGCAAGCGGCATTCCCTCAGTCTGGAAATATTACACAGGAGACGACTACAAGAACAAGCAGCTAACGTTTTATTTATGAACTTTGATTCATATGTTGTACAAAGTTGAGACGTAATATACAGTTTTCTGTGTTTATCTGTACAAGTATTATAACGTCATTAACTGAAAAAGAACATTCAATTTGTTTGTTCGAACACTGATACGACTAGTCACGAACGGAAATGCAGATTTAGTCATGGTAAATACTTTAAACCGAAAATCTGTATTTGTATTGCAAACGTATATGGACGATCAATTACAGTGAAAGCGATGTTTGAGCAGGCGCATGGGAAACTTTTGCGCATATTAAACATTTCGGAAATCGTTTCTAAAATCACAATTATCTTTTATTTTCCTATTCAATTTGAAGGGGTAAATCACATGTTGTTGTTTAAAATTAATTCTTTATTTTGCTATGCAGGCTCTGCGAAATTTTTATCGCAAATATAAACTTTTCGGAAAAGCTTGTACATTTAATAAGACCTAATCTATCTCAATTCTAAACCGCAGCTTATTTTTATATTTAAAATGCCTCGCTAAATAAGTCGATAACAACGCTCTCCGATAACTTCTAACATGAATGCGTTGAATAGGCCTGAATAACTTAATAAGCACATTATTTAATTATAAAAACGGCATTGTTTGAGCAACTGGATTTTATTTCCCTGAAATATATTCAAACAGAGTATATCTTTACTTTTTATTTTTATTTATTTTTATTTTTTTAATTTTTTTCCTTTGAAGATTGTAACGATGGGTATGGAGTAGCCAACCCGGCTGCCAACATTGCCCTGCTTTTTATTGAAACCAACTGAGAGCTCTTTTTAGTATCCTTGTTTTTCCCTTACGTGCAATTATCTGGATATCTTTTCACCTGGGTTACCAGGAATAATAGTTAGATAGGACTTCAAGTTCTTCTTCATAAGCCCTATGGCACCTATAATAACTGGTATGATTGATATCTCCCTAAGATTCCAGTTTCTGTTCATATCATACATGAGACCTTGATATTTGGTATGTTTGTCTCTTTCAGCTCTGTTCAGACCTCCATCATTAGGGACACTCACTTAAACCAAGGTTGCAACTCTCTCTGCTAAGAACTTATAAATTAATTTAAATGATGCTCCAAATACACAACAATTATTATCATTAGTTTATTATCTCAAATCGTAGCAACTACATGTCATTTTAGTAAGAATATAAATAGCCATGTCTGTTTGCAATACATATATTTATTGTGTACACACGTGAAATAACACAAATAATCATAATTTTCTACAATACTGTTTACTCTTAATTTTCTTTTTTTTTCAGCATTTCATGTAAAAAAAATTGGTGGAAATTTATTCATAAAACTGTGTAAATTTCGATTTCAGTGTATTCTGTTAATTTACTATTCATGTAGTATCTGTATTATGTTTTTATTACAAACATTACTTTTATAACGAACTCTATAGAAAACACCAGTTTTTTTGTTAGATCATCGTAGTTAAGCGACGATGAATCTGGTAAATACTAAATGAGTGACTATTTCGGAATCCAGGACGATGGATACCAGAGAACAGCGAGAATTTTCTGTAAAACTAACATTGATATTTTTCCTGATCTTGATATGGGACAGCTTGTAAAGTACATATCCAGTAGAAACTCTTCCTTTTCGAGAAAAGCTGTCTCGGACCACCTAACGAGAAGGTCGCATCAGGTAACACATAGATGATTGTCATATTTTGTAAACTGTAGTTTCATATATATTGATTAGCATATCAATATATTAACTGCCCTTAAATAGTCCAGTCAATGGAACTGATTTTTTGGCTGAACCTCAAACAAATTGCTAGCAAAGATTTTTACTCTGATATTAGGCATGAATAACCTCTCTTGCAGATGAAAAATGTTTACCACACACTTGTCGTCTTTAAAATCCAACTTTTGTGTGTTTAACGTTAGCGAACATTATCATTTTTGTGGTTCTGGAGGAAGATCTGATAGAAAGAAAAAAGGTGTTGATGTTTCCCATGTAGAAAGTATTGAGTTTAAGAACAGAGTGTTAAACGTTTGTGAGAAGAATGGAAACATTATGGCTGGGTATAGAAGTTACTGTTAAAGGTTATGTAGCTGTTCTTGTTTCATCAGAAGCACGTTATCACGGAACATGTATAGCAAACAGTGATTCCAATAAAATGCTCTTCTACTGATTCTTTTAAAAAACAAAACTTTGGTAGACTAAATGGTTCAGAGAGAAAGCAGGCATTTATACCAGTTGCTAATTTGCAGTAAAATGACGAGGAACAACTCACGATTGTCGATCTTGTTAAAAACTGAAAGAAAAACTCGAGGACACCTATATCTCAATTGCGAGAACATTTGAAAGACAAAAGCATTGTGACTGAAATTAATGGGAAACCTTATGTTGTTGCATTCTTAATTACAGCAAAATGTATTCTCCATGAATTCTATGCACAGAGCCCCTTAACAGAAAATTCAGAATCAGAAGCCATTAGAATCATAGAGACGACAGCCAAGCTTATCAAGAATTACTTTAAAAGTATCCAGACAAATTCAGAATATTACCCGCCTAAGAATGATCCTTATCAGGATGCAATTCTTGAATCTGTTCCTTAAACATTGTTGATATTTCTTAGGAAGATATTTGAAGGCAAAGAAAATGATTTAAAAATTGCATCAATAGATTAAGCAGTAATGCAGGCTGGTAGATTGCAGTTTGCTTTAGCAGTGGAAATGCATTACCAGTTTGAATCGAGGTTCTTAACTGACACTCTAAATAAGCACGACTTCTCTCGAAAGAAGTGCTGCTGTTGTCCATAGCACTGGAATTTTATTCCCTGTTGAAACTAAATGTGTGCAGTTCGTAGCTAATAATGTGGACCATAATGTAAGGAGTATTGATGATTTCAACACATACCATGGTATCATAGCATCTTTTACGCCAGGGAAATTTAAAGCAAAATCAGTTTCAAGAATTTAAGTTGTTTCAGAAGATATAATAAGATAGTATATATAAATATATACATTGTGCCTAGATTGTTTCAGAAGATATAATAAGATAGTATATATAAATATATACATTGTGCCTAGATTCACAGCACACCAACAAACCACCAATTATATTCAAAGAGCTCCAGGCTAAAAACGTTGTCGATTCCACTGCTAATGTTGACATCGTTTGGGAGGTTTCACTAATTTTACATCCATCAAGACTCGCATAGTCAGGCCTTATGCAGTCAGTGCACATAGAAACATATCCTGGGAAACCAGCCACAGTTCTATTTTGCCAATGGTAAAAAAGGAACATGATAATAAACCCTGCGTGTAGTCAACGTGATTTTACATTTTAGTAATTTAGACAGGAAAAACATCAGTACACTAATTCTAACATTTGATCAGCCACTTTAGTAGAAAGCAATGATGATAGTCGTGTCACAGCCTAGTTTTAGTCTCTTGAAATTATTTGCTTTGCGACTTGGTGGGATACATACACAGATGAGCTTGCTGGGGTCAACTGGTCATTTGATGATAGGTTTTAGATTGCAAGAAGTTTTTGAATTTGTTTTTGGATATGCTGAAAACACAGTCAAGCAAATGCTAATTTGTAAATCCATTGGAAGAGCCACTCGGGCTCAATTTATGCTGCTCTGAGTGCTATTTTTTTCAGTGATATCTTATTACTTGAGGATGATCCACCCAGCACTGATGCAAAAGACTCATTTCCTCTAAATGAAGACCTGGAGTAAGCTCAGGGGCTATTGAAAGGTCTCCTCGATCGGACCGAGACATTGGATGATGTTCTGTCATCAGAGTCTGTGACGAGGATTTCCCAGAGAATCAACCATGTGAAGAATGCGAATGATTGATCAGCGAACGGCAAACATTACGGATTCACTATCTTTATATGATGAGGATCCTGCTATTGTTTACCAAGGCAGAGTGTACATGGAACTGGGAATTGCATCTTAACGCTGTAAGGAAAATGTTGCCAATATTCGATGCAGCTGGACACATTCTATATGCAAAGTCGGCCTACTTGCACTTACAGGAAATGGAGCAATTGCTGAAAGGTCATCCTAAATTCTAACAAAATATTTCTGAAAGATTCCATGGGATTAGATGGAGTGATTGCTACTGCGCTGGTTTTCGAAGGACTTAGTAATTTAGCAGGTGCTAAAGGGAAGCATGAAGGCGTCTGCAGGTCTTACTCCTGGCAGAGGAATGGACGAAATTCAACAATTGGTTTGGATGCTATCACTGCCAGTGTGCACTGAAATCAAGTTTATAATGCAAGTTATGGTGGTAGTGACCAACACCATGAAGTTACTTTAGCAAGAAAAGAGAGGGAATTGAAGGATACCTAGAGTCCTTTCGTTTTCTCAGACATATGACTTTTTCCATGGAATATCCGTCCATTCACAGCATGCTAGGTGGAGTAACTGAAGATAGAAAGGTGAATGTAGACAGAGAAAACTCCATAGGAGAAGTAATCATATCTTCAATAGTTGGAGAAAATGTCCATAAGTACACCTAAAAAAGAATCAGGCAATTACATTGGGTCAAAAAATTTCGCTCAGCAAAGATGAAGCAGTTGAGACTGATCCACAAGTCCTATTCCAGAGACTGCGTCTGATATCTACCGATGAACTCTCAACTCTAGTATGAGCTTTGTGGTTACTCACTTGCACTTTTTGATTATTTTGAATTACCGCGAGAGGCAAAAACATACAGCTTTGCCAGAGACAATATAAGAACGGACTTCCCTTGGACAATCAGGTTCAAGATCCTCAGATGCATAACATCTCTTAGATGGGTGAGCACTACTTCAACGCCTCCCACGGCAAAAAGGTCACACGTTTGATGAGATCTGTGTTCAATACCGCAGATATGTTACAGCTACATATCGAGAGAAAGTAGTGTATGTATTAAAGACGCAACTCACTACCACTGAACAAAGGGCTTTCTTGGTGTTTATATGTCACTGACTCCCTTACTTGTGTCCAAATAATAAAGAAGGGATTTCTTGTTAAATAACAAAACAATTGTTCATAAAATTGTTTGAAAAGAGTTTGGAGGAAGCAGGTTGTAAAATAGTCTGTGCATGTGAAAAAGCTGACGTATTGATTGTGAAGATTTCTCAGGACATCACACAGATAAGAGAAAGCATTTGGTAACAGATGACACTGCCCTATTGTTCTTTCTATTTTATTATGCCAATAGATGCGATGGTTAGAACAGTTTTATTACGACACAAGAAAAGGCTTGAAAAACTGTAACATCAAGGAGGTGAGGACATTTTTGTGGTCTGTTCCAACATTCTTACCATTCATGCACCACTGACAGAGTTCAAAACCGGCTTCGAACCCTAGCTAGTGATGCCGTTTTCACTTCCCTGCAATCTCTTTCCCACAGAAGGGACGTTGCGAGCCTATCTCTGCTCTATCGTTACTTTCATAGCAAGTACTCGACTGAGCTTTAGTCTATAGTTCTTCTAGCCAAACTTTTACAAAACACTCGACTAGCTACAACCACGATATACGATTTCTCTCACTCTCTATCTGCCCCAAAATCTAAACATAATTCCTATGAACAAAGCTTCTTTCCCAGAACTGCCCACCTTTCGAACACTGTTTCGTCGGCTTGCTTCTCGTTTGAATACGACATAGAAAAATGAACAAATGAAAAATGGGATGGATTATAGAGAAATTAAAGAAAAATGGAGCTCTTCAAAAAGGTACAAAAAGAGTTGATAATAAATTGCGAGCTCTCTAAAATAGGGGATAGAAAAAGAGGATAGAAAAAAGAAATGTACTTTTATGTATATATTTATGTGTGTATGTTTGTGTTGCTTTCGCACATGTATGTATTTGTATATTTGGTACGTATGTATGCATGCAGATATATGCCTCAGTATGAATATGTCTGCCTTAGTCAATACCCCCACCCTAACCTAACGCATAACGGCACGTGACTCTTGGAGTAAAATCATACAAATGCAAAGTCTTTTTCTCTCCGTGACACGTTCATTATAAGTAGATCCCTCCCACACCACACCCCTGTACAACTCACAGCACCAATAAAATTATGACCAATTTTAAATTTTATTTCAAATTTACATTCTGTTGTGAAAAGTTTTGAATATCTTCCAATAAGTCCTAATGCGATTTGTCCTTTTTCTTTTTTCTATCCCCTTTTTTAGAGAGCTCGCAATTTATTATCAACTCTTTTTGTACTTTTTTTGAAGAGCTCCATTTTTCTTTAATTTCTCTATAATCTATCCCATTTTTCATTTTTCTTTTTGGCGTCGAGAGGTTCCAGGTCACCTGATGAAGTCTCTTTGACTGAAACATATAGCGACTATGTGTAACTGTTTACTCCAAATAATAAAACAAAATATTTTGCTCTTTTTATTGAGCACTATTTAACAACCTCGTTGTCTTCATTAATTCTGACTTCTGAACACCTCGAACCTGAATATATATATATATATATATATATATATATATGTGTGTGTGTGTGTGTGTGTGTGTGTGTGTGCGTATGTGTGTGTGTGTTTTGCAGACATCCCATGGCTAATCTAATTAAAAAGTGCCAAAAGTACTCCGTTGAATATTTGTTTTACGGATTTATTCTAACCAGATAATGAAACGAAACCAATGTTCCTTACATATATGGCTGTACTTCCAAATGATTGTATGAAACTTTGTAAAATACTATTTTCCTATTTATTGCATTGTTATCAACTGTTGTTATATAATACTCGTATACAGTACCATTAAAATAATACAATTTACGACCTGAACAGAAACAGAAATTTGCTATGAAGCAAGGGGACAACAGAAAATGTTTTGACAAAAACAGTTAACCTCGTATGGTTTTGTATACTCATTTTTATCAGCTATTTTTATTTGTATTTCATTTCAGTTTCCAGATAACATCTGTTAATCAGGAGCGAATACCCACGGTTTCGGAACTTCCAGTTGAGTGTTTTTTTTCCACGTATCTGCTCCTTACTGATGCAAACCCCTATTATCCGTATTGCATTTAAAACACAATTACACTGTTCAATTAAACTGTTCCAAATATTTACCGTAAACAATTAGTGTTGTGGTTGCAAAGTTGAACAATAACTAGTAAGGAAATACAATGAAGACGCAAACAACAAGATAACGCAATAATAAGTGTATTAAAGAAAAGGTATATTTACGATATCTACAAATGACGGTGTCGAGTCAGAGAGTCTTGGTGGGAGAACATGTACGTTCTTCGGCGTCACTTCTGGTGGCATTTGAGTAAGACACCCAAGGCCAACCTAGGCTTGCCATTTATAGTGTTATGTTATTCGCATATGCAAATAAGTGGTTGCCACCACAACACCCCCCTCCCAAGATTTGAAGTCACACAGATTTCAATATCTTTTTCTTTTTGGGTTTACCATTAATGGTTCATTCACTTTTCTTTTCCTACCTGATCTTCGGGGTTCAGGTGTATTTTGAGGCGGTTCCAAATTAAAAGATTCGTATATGATATCTATGGTGTCCTCCTCTTCGACTGTTGGCGTATCATCATCATCTTGGATATGACGTTTTTTTTATCTGATTTAGGTGCCTTTTATGTATATTCTGTTGACCTTTAATCATGTATGTACAATCACCAATGCGTTTATCCACTACTCCACATTCCCAGTAAGATGTGTTATTTCTGTAGCACTTAAAATATGCTCGATCTCCCGAGTTATATTTCTTTCTTCTCGTGTGTGTAGTGTTTCGGATAATTGCCTGCCTTGGCAATAGTTTGTCTAACGCTGATTTTACCTTTCTGGCAAACATTAGATCAGCTGGTGATATGTTTGATGGTGTACTAGGATGTGGTGTAATCCTATATACTTGCAAGAATTGTTGCAAAGCTTTTTCTGTTGGTGTTCCAATGGATTTCTTTAACGCTCGTTTTAGCGTGTCCACGAACCTTTCCGCGAGGCCGTTCGACCTTAGATGATACGGCGGAGTCGTGATGTGCTTCACTCGGAACGTGTCGCAAAATTCCTTAAACTCTGAGGATGTGAACTGCGTTCCGTTGTCAGTGACCAGTGTGTCTGGTACACCGAATCTTGCAAACAACTCGTGTAGGAACTCTATTAAGTTGTTCGTTGTTGGATTCCTGCAACGCATTACCTCCGCCCATTTTGTGAAACTATCCACTACAATTAAATAATAGTTTTCACCTGCTGGACCAGCGAAGTCCATGTGGATTCTCGACCATGGTTGGTCGGTTTTCGGCCAAGGTTTGTGTACTATAGGTGGAGATTTTGCCGCTAACTGGCATCCTTTACATTTATCAATTGTTGTCGCTATGTCAGTGTCCATGTTACGCCAGTACACGTAGCTTCTCATTAACGACTTCATTCGATTTATCCCCGGGTGTCCTGTGTGGAAATCTCTTAACATCCTATTCTGCAATGTTTTGGGTATTACCACTCTCTCGCTGTACAGTAACACATCGTCACATATGGAGAAAACTTCCTGCACCTTTGTGTCCGTTATAATTTTCTCTTTTGTGTCCTTTATATATTCGTCTTTCTCGGCTTTTAATGTCCGACAAAGTTACGGTAGTTCCTTAATGGTGTTTGCTACCATATTTTTTACTTCAACATTTGTCCGAATTGCTGCAATGACTGATTCTTCCAGATTGTGTTTCTGTGGTATCAGTCTTGACACTCCATCCGCATGGCAAATCGTTTTTGATGCTAGATATTGTAGCTGGAAATCGTAATTAAGTAGTATTGTACCCCAGCGCAGCAATCTATTTGCGGTGTATACCGGCAATCCTTTTTTTGATCCATAGATCGTGACTAACGGTTTATGGTCGGTTTCAAGTATGAATTGTCTACCATATAAATATCGGTGAAATTTAGTCACGGCAAAGATTATGCTCAACGCTTCTTTTTCGATTTGTGAATATGCCCTTTCGGCTGGTATCAGCGTTCTCGAAGCGTGCGCTATTGGTTTTCTAGACCCATCCGGCATAATATGTTGAATGCATGCTCCTAAGCCGTAGGAGCTAGCGTCACTAGCGACGACTATTTTTAAGTTTGTGTCAAAGTGCGTTAAGAATAATTCGGATGTTAGTGCGCTCTTTATTTTGTCAAAAGCGGTTTGACATTCTTGCGTCCAGTTCCACGGTGTATCCTTTTTAAGCAGATTATTTAAGGGAGCTCGCAAGTTATGCATTCCTTCAATAAAAGATTGGTAATAATTTGCGAGTCCTAAGAAACTCTGCAAGGTTGTTATATTATCGGGTGCTGGCATATTTTTTATTGCCGCAGATCTGTCCGGGTCTGGACGTCGTCCATGTTTGTTTATTATGTGTCCAAGATACTTAATCTCGCTCATACAAAAGTCATATTTACTTTCTTTTACTTTAAAGCCGAATTCTTGTATTCGAGTAAATACTTGTTTCAAATGTTCCTTATGTTCTTCTAGGGATTTGCTCCTGACAACAATGTCGTCCAGGTATGCACATGCGCACTCAATACCACTTAGCATGGTGTCCATCGCTTGCTGAAAGATGGCAGGCGCTACTTTGATGCCAAAAGGCAATCGGTTGTATTTGTATAATCCCTTATGCGTATTGATGCATAGTATTTTTGAGCAATTCTCCGCGACCGGTATTTGCAAATACGCGTCGCTCAAGTCTATCTTGGAGAAGATATTACCCCCATTCAACTTCGTGAATATTTCCTCTGGGCTTGGTAGGGGGTAATGGTGATCTTTTAATAGGGAGTTGACCCCGGTCGAAAAGTCTGCGCACACTCTAACTTCGTCATTCTTTTTCTTTACGTATACGGTGGGGCCGCCCAATCGCTGTGTTCTATTTTTGATAGAATTCCCGTCTGTTCCAATCTATTTAATTCTTTATCAATCTTTTCCAACCCAGCGAACGGAACATTTCGCTTTTTTCTAAAAATTGGGCTGGCGTTTTCTTTAAGTTCAAACGAGGCCTTGAATTTATTGCAGCGACCTAAGTTAGTCGTGAATGCCTCAGGAAATAATTCTTTTAAATCGTCTTTTATATTTACTGTTGTTGGAGAAGAACATTCTAATTTTTTACCGAATGTATTGATTGGCTTATCCCATAGTCCGAATTTCTCAATTAAATCTATTCCAAACAGATTTTCACTATTTTTTAGTACGAATATTTTTAATTTCTTCGAAATCCCTTTCAATTTTATCGGGAGGACAACTTCTCCTTCAAATTTTATACCACCACCAGTTACCGTCCGGACTGCTTTACTAGTTTTCATCATGGCCGGTTTTCCCAACTTTTTCCACGTATTCAGGTTTATTATAGAAACATCGGAGCCGGAGTCGAGTTGTAACTTTATTGATGTTTTAAATATTTCCACTTTTACGTATTTTCGCCGATATTTGTCTAATTTTGTATTTGATTTTGTTTGCTGTACTCTCTTTCTGGTGTAATCTTTATATCTGCAGCAATCGCTTTTGTGTCCCACCTTCTTACAAATGTAGCATTTTTTCTTCTTATAAGGACAATCTGATTCCCAATGCTTTTCTGCACATCTCTTACAGTTATATCTAGGAAGAGGCTTGTTATATTCTGTACTATATTTATGGTTATTATCTTTGGAATATCCCGTTCCATTGCTTTTCTTTGTAAAGTTCTTGGTTGGTGCGTATGGTTTTCTAACTTTTCTTACATATGCCACTCCGGATTCTTCTATATTTTTTAAATCCTTTTTTAGTGTAATGGCCCTTTCACAGTCCTCTGCTAGTTTCTGGAGGGTTAAATCTTGCTCAGATTCCAGCTTAGACAACACTCTTCTGCGTATTTCTGCATTTTTCGTGGAAACTAACCCTTGAGCGAAGATTAGACATTTAAAATCTTCTACCGTTAGTTCTGCAAGCTAAAAATTATCGCAATGTTTAATTGACAACTGATGCGTATATCAAATAATCTTGGTTGTCCATCTTTCTTAGATTCATGCACAGCCATCTTTTATGAAAAAGAGATATATTTGGATTAAATAATTCTTTTAGTAATTTTACAGCTTCCATGAACTCTAATTCCGCAGTTTTTTTAGGTAATATGTAATCTACGAATTTGCTGTGTTCTGATGTACCCAATTTTCTGAGTAAGAGGCTCACTTTCTGACTATTTGGCCAATTTTTACAGTCCAGTTGAAAAACATCCTCGTATCTTGTGTAGTATGCTTCAAAATTCTTCTCTTCCTCAGGCACATAATGAAATGTGTCCATGCTATTAAAAATAGTTGTATGGGAGAAATTAACACTATCGACATGTTCTCGATTACTCTTTAGTAGTTCCAGTGTTTTAGCAAAACGTTCCTCTTGTCTTTCTTTATATTCCAATTGTAGTTTCTTATGCCTTTCTTCCTGTTCCAATTGCAGTTTTTTCTGCTTTAATTGCGCCATTTTCTGCTTTTCTTCTTGTTCCTGCTGCCATTTCAATAGTCTGTCCTCTCTCTTTTCCTCGCGGTCAGCCTGTGCCTGTATTTGTGTTTGCAAAAGCTCGTTTTGTGTCGCTTGTCTGCGTTCATCCCGCTCAGCCCGTGCTTGTAAAAATTGCATGAACATTTTTGAGAAGTCTTCCATGTTTTTTTTTTTTTTTAGTATGTAGTTAAAAAAAAAATATTGTACATGTACACTATACACCGGTTTGGGTTACAACAAAAAAGCAAATTGCTGTAAGCTCCTGTTTTCAATAATAATATCGCTGCTTGCAATAATATATTCTTTTTGCGAGTCACGATGCAAAAAAAAAAAAATAAAACAGGTTTATCTGGAATCACGAAATGGAATTGACTTTCCGTTTTTAGGCACTTACTAATAAGTAACTCTTTCCAAAAAATAAAAGTTTGGGTTTTTTTTAATACAGTCACAATTGAATAAATGTATGCAGTACATTTAGTTCTTTGAGTTTTTTTCTCTAGTATTTTAGTAATTAAAATACCTCTTAAATTGAGATTACCTTTTTTCCCGTGACGTTTTACTGTATTATCCGTTATTCAGTGACAACTTCAAGAAAAAAAATCCTTTTCTTGAATTTTAGTTTTAGCTGTGGTATTTCCTTTTAGTACCGACGTCAACCAAAACATTAATTAAAAAGTCCTTTAGTTGTTGTTTTGTTTACGGAGAACAGTAATTAGAATCCACTGGTGAACTTTTTTCGTAGGTTACTTCCTTGATTTTCGTAATACGGGTCTGACCTGTCGTTTTTGCGACAGAACAAAGTTCGCTTTTCGTTTGCAAGTTGGTCCTTTAGTAAGATTTGTCGTGTAGCGACAAAACAAAAATTCAATTTTACATTCGTTTGCAAGTCGGATTCCCAGAAAACGGCGTAAATTGTCGCTTTTGCCACGTTAGAGTTTTTTTTTCACTTGAGTTGAAACTTCTCTTTAGCGTAAAATCCGTTTGCTCGTCAACACTTTGCATTCCTTAAAAAAATCGTCAACCTTTGCGTTGTCCTTTTTTTTATTTTAAATAGTTCTTCGTCAAACTGTTATATTTGACGCTTCATATCTCGTCGCCAACTGTTGTGGTTGCAAAGTTGAACAATAATTAGTAAGGAAATACAATGAAGACGCAAACAACAAGATAACGCAATAATAAGTGTATTAAAGAAAAGGTATATTTACAATATGTACAAATGACGGTGTCGAGTCAGAGAGTCTTGGTGGGAGGACATGTACGCTCTTCGGCGTCACTTCTGGTGGCATTTGAATAAGACACCCAAGGCCAACCTAGGCTTGCCATTTATAGTGTTATGTTATTCGCATATGCAAATAAGTGGTTGCCACCACAACAATTAGAATGGATTTTGAACATGTATTTGAAAAATACCATGAAAACACTAATAAACATTTATATGTTATTGCACAGCACAATGAAAAAATGTAATAAAAATGTGCCTGCCATCACGAAGATGCAGGTTTGATCATCTGTTGTAGATTTATTTTATATGACCTAAATTTTATGCGTCATTATGATTGATTTGTTTTCTATCATTGTGCCCTTGTATTGCTTTATCTCTCGTTATTTATCTTCGACACATTTCCGATTTTCGGGTTATCAAAGGGTCTTCGATTAATCCCGGCCTGTTTCGCTACACATTTAAATCGAATTAAATCAAAGTACATTTATCTTCGCATCAAAAGAAATCTCTTCATCGCCTACAAAAAGGCGGGCGATTCGATTTGGAATCGGATAGAGTGAACCTTCCATTTTCTAGTCTACTGATTTTCGCAACCAAAAGATCCGCTGATCTGCGCACAAAACGTATTCGAACTGATCATCTAAGCGAAGCAAGAAATTCTGTGGAAGATTTGACAGTGAGAAATGATAATACCCCTTTTTTATTTACGGTAAAACGCTGGAAAAAGTAAATATCGACTCATACCAAAAATATTGTAATGAATAAAGAACCTTTCATATTACGAGTGACTGAAGATGTTTTTAGTAAGACATACACACTATTTTGAGTTTAGCAATTGAGGGTATTTGTTTTTATTTGATTTGTGATACTTATGTCTAAATTTAAGTAATCAATATATAACTCGAGGATGGCTTTGGTCAGTAAAGAAGGAATCAGCGAATCTTAGTTTATATATATATATATATATATATATATACACACACATACACACACATATATATATATATATTTATATATATATACACATATATATATATTTATATATATATATATATATATATATATGTATATAGCAACAAAAAAGAAGTTACCGGCAATGCCAACGCTCGAACGCGGAACGGTAAGTGTAAAAAAAGAGAAAGTAAAAGTAAACATATTTATCAAATTTGCTACAGTAAAAGTGTAAATTCACTGAGCTTTGAATTCATCCTTAAAATGCGCGAATGAATAAGTGACCCAAATAAAAGTGTAATGCGGCTGATCTCTCTCTCTCTCTCTCTGTATCTCTATCTTTCGTTCCCTCCCATTTTCTCTCCCCCATTTCTCTTTCTATCTCTCTATCTCTCTCTCTGTTCTCTCTGTATATAGATATATATTTTCTTAAACAAGCCTAGCCTTGATATATATATATATATATATATATATATATATATATATATATATATATATATATATATATCCCTCGCTATGTATATATATCTCCGCGTATAATTGCTTCCTTGATATGTTGCTCGCTGGTTCGTGAAACCTGCAAACTCTTTTATGCTAGAATGAACGTGGTTTATAAGGTAATGTAGTAAACGAAATATTATAGTTAAGAAATAAAGGAACGGGAAAAGACAATTGTTGTTTTACGTTCTAGCTAACTAAAGAAATACATAAATAAATAGAAATATGTACAAATGATGGAGGCAGGAGTGAATATAAAGAGAAGCAGTTTCATGTAGCTGTGGGTTGTCTCCAGTGTCCGTGAATGAATAAATATCTAGCATTATCATTGATTTAATTTAATATATGAAAAGTCCAGAAATGCAAAGTTTATCGAATATAAAAAATAATAGAGCAAAATGTTTGTAAAGAAACACATGGATATGTAAAAATATGTGTGTTTATAAGTGTTGAACCGTTGCTTTAATGGTGGAAGACGCAAATATAAGAATATGAGAAAGGCTTTCTGAGCAAACAATCAGCTTTATTGGATTTCGGATAGAGAAATTATTTTCTATAAATAGGAGTATATAACAGTTAGGGTATGTATATGTGTCTAATCATCAGCTAAGAGCTCTTATAACCCGGAAGTGTAGGAATATGTCGAAATGGTGCCGGTGCATATTGTGAGAGAAAAATGGGAACTATTTCCTCTAAAGATGATGAGATTGTGGTCATGGCCCTCCTCAGAACTAACGTAAGATTTTATTATAACGCCTAAATGTGTATATAACGTCGTTTTAAGTTAGATAAGATAGTGGCTTATAGTGTAGACATAATACATTTGTACTGCCATCTGTTGTTGTAAACCTACGGTATTTTGCTCCAGAGGGGAGAAACTGCGACGTTTTTATAATTTATATAAGGGATAGCCACGCTGTGATATTTAATTACTTGTGCCTATATATATATATATATATATATATATATATATATATATATATATATGTGTAGAGAGAGAGAGAGAGAGAGTAGGAGATGAGAGAGAAGGATAAAGAGAGAGCATTGATCCACCAGGACCAGTCAAATTCTGTAGAAAAGCCTCAGAGTGGAGAAACTACGACGTTTTTATAATTTATATAGGGATAGCCACGCTGTGATATTTAATTACTTGTGCCTATATATATATATATATATATATATATATATATATATATATATATATATAGAGAGAGAGAGAGAGAGAGAGAGAGAGAGAGAGAAAGAGAGAGGGAGCGAGAGAGAGCGAGAGAGAGAGAGTAAGAGAGGAGAGAGAAGGATAAAGAGAGAGCATTGATTCACCAGGATCAGTCAATTTCTGTAGAAAATCCTTAGTGCGAGAGCTCAATACGAAGTAGAGCTTGAATAATGGTTAAAAAAATTAGATATATTTATTTTAACACCAAAGGCGGCCTTTTACAACGCGCTAGACTATTTATAGTAGCATCTGATTCATACAATTAAGAGATCCACGACTTATATTTGTATTTATTAGAATAGTATTAATTGAATTGAATCTCGTCTGTAACCGCCCGTTTTGTGGTTGAAATAGAATTGAGTAAAATGTCTTCTCTAATCTTTTTTTAAAACATTACACACACACACACACACACACACACACACACACACACATATATATATATATATATATATATATATATATATATATAAATTTAAACCTTTCTGGTGCAAAAATAAAAAAAATACTCAGCAAAACTGGTGTTTACAAATGCATTTTCGAAATTCTTATGTCATATTATTAGATATTTTCGAATAGAAAACAAAATATTACTCCAAAATAGCAGTATCCGTGGAAATTCCATGGTAGTTGAAAACATCAACTCTCATATCAGAAAACACCTCATCACATAAGCAAACAATTAATATGAGGTTGTCTTTCAATAGAATTATCAGTGGAATATTTGTTTGGATCAGAAGGTAATTTTTTTTAGACAAATACTACTTGAACTACTTGAGATTATTACACGAATCCGAACTACAGTGAAACATGTAGATGTTAATTTTATTAAAGTGACTTGTAAATCAGTAATGATTATGTTACTATAAACATGTTACATCTTAAATTTTTGCATTTTTTCATAGTGGTAAGAGAACGGGGCCAATTTGTAACACGATTTAATGATTGAATAAATCAGTCAGTAGTAGGATTGGTGGGATTTGGTTGAAGAATAAAAATGTAGGCTTTTGGCAAAGTATATGGCAAAACTTGAATATAGTTCATAAAATAATTTTTTTAAATTTCATTATGTAATTGAATGTCTGAATTTGTTAGGTATTTCCGTTATCATTATCAAAGTTATTTAAACCCCTGATCACATTTTTATTGTTATCTTGAAATAGATGCTGATAGTTGTAATTTTTGTTAGATGAGTTTTGATGGTTATCATTATTCAAATTATTCTGACTTTACTCTTATTTTGATTGTAATCTTGAAAATGGATATTGCTTGTCTGATTTGCAGAATTTGTATTCCATAGGATATCGGGGTAGTATTCAGGATGGACATCACTTTTTAAAAAGTGATATCAACTCTTAATACTGTAAAGAATCTGTTTGAAAAGATCTGGTAATTTGACTTTTAAAATAAATTACCTCCACACAAACAATGATTAGGAAATTAAATTATTTCCTTTCATTTTGAATGAAAATCAATTCACTTATAAATTGTAGGATAAAATATTGCTTAATTATTTCATTTTTTCATAAATTATAATCATACCATAGATAAAACATTTAATAATTTTATGAAAAAACAAAGTTATTGATATCTAAAATAAATTATTATTAGATCCTGCACTATTTTGGGAAATTTATATATATATATATATATATATATATATATATATATATATATATATATAGTCATCCACATACAGTACTGTTTCGCTGTTTCACAGCTCATCAGTGCGGCTAGACAGGCAACTACCTCAAGCTAGGATTGAAACCCGACCGTTTGTACGGCAGTCAAGGCTCCTAACCATTACGCTATTGGCGGCTGCTTAAACGAGTAGTGAGTTTAACGATGTTTTTGATATCGTCCGAAATACCTCCGCTCGATTTGTTTACACAAAGAGCGTCGCTTATATGCTAATGGTAATTCGTTTTTCACTTCTCAATATGCTCAACTCAATGTGAGGAGCACTATAGTCATCCACATACAGTACTGTTTCGCTGTTTCACAGCTCATCAGTGCGGCTAGACAGGCAACTACCTCAAGCTAGGATTGAAACCCGACCGTTTGTACGGCAGTCAAGGCTCCTAACCATTACGCTATTGGCGGCTGCTTGAACGAGTAGTGAGTTTAACGATGTTTTTGATATCGTCCGAAATACCTCCGCTCGATTTGTTTACACAAATATATATATATATGTGTATATATATATATATATATATATATATATATATATATATATATATATATACACATATATATATATAATATTGGAAGTTTTTTAACCTATAAAACTATATCAAAAACATATTTAATTTTCATATTTTTATCATTTGTTGGAAAATTATTTAGTCAGATAGATCATAGTTATATACTCCTATTTATAGATAATAATAATAATATATATATATATATATATATATATATGAAATAAAATGGAGGTGGAAGGACCTGGATACTCAACGTTTCGCCCGATTTATGCGGGCTTCTTCAAGAGGGATGGTCATTGACGAGAGAGTCGGAGGATTGGGGCTATATATAATGATGGGGGAGAGCAGCGTGTTTTCCTTATGTAAATTAGATGTCATATATACATGTATATACATTTTATGAGAGGAGAACTAATTAGAGTAAACTAGTGTAGTGGATTACGTCTAAAAGATAAAATATCGTAGAGATTACAAATTATAACTAACACCAACATTAACACCAAAGCCGGAATATATTCCATACCCTGCCTTGATTGTGGAAAAATATACGTAGGAGAAACTCAACGTAATTTAAATAAAAGAATATATGAACACAAAAGAGATGTAAAAAAAACGACAATACACTCAACGCCATATTTTGTCACATCATGGAAAACGACCACCATTTTGAATTTAACAAAGCAACTTTCCTTAAACACATACATAACAGATCCACACGACGTTTAATTGAGTCAGCTATAATCTCCCATTCCAGCAAAATAATTAAGCAAAGAAAAGGTTTTTTCCACGTTGCTCCCTTTCTGTCGAAAATAATTATCAAAGAAAACAACTTAGACACCGGTTAAACGCGAAAAAAAAAAAAAAAAAAAATTCGTAATTTCACTTAATTTTATTTTTATTTTACTTATTTACTGTATTTTATCATTATCTATTTTTAGACTCCATTTTATCACCTCCTATTCTTATTTTTAGATACCATCTTTTAAGTTACTGCGCTATTTTATCCCAATTCAATTATTTCTAATTTAAAAAAAAAAAAAATAAAATAAAAAATTCTTTCGTAATCTCGTGTCATTTTATTTATTTAATCTATCACCGCTATATTTCCAAACACAATTTTAAATCTCTACGATATTTTATCTTTTAGACGTAATCCACTACACTAGTTTACTCTAATTAGTTCTTCTCTCATAAAATGTATATACATGTATATATGACATCTAATTTACATAAGGAAAACACGCTGCTCTCCCCCATCATTATATATAGCCCCAATCCTCCGACTCTCTCGTCAATGACCATCCCTCTTGAAGAAGCCCGCATAAATCGGGCGAAACGTTGAGTATCCAGGTCCTTCCACCTCCATTTTATTTCATATCGTCGGATTTAATCCAGCTCAACTATCATATATACATATATATTTATATATATATATATATATATATATATATATATATATATATATATATACATACATATATATATATATATATATATATAATCACAAATGAAAGATATATCCAGAACATAGAATTATCATGGTTGTAGGAGATTTATTGACGACTATATATATATATATATATATATATATATATATATATATATATATACATATATGTATATATATATAAACAATAAAGAGGAATTCTTAAAAATAAACATCTTATATATCAAAAAGAGTTCGAACTAAAATGTTAACATCGAGGAACGCAAGCTACATTTCTGGATTATGATATAGAAATTGAGGATGAAATTTTTGTTTATAAAATATTTGATAAAAGAAACGCTTTTCCTCTTTCAAATTCTTCGTATGCCGTACAAAGATATTATGTATGTTTTATAGAACCATTATGTTAAAGTGTCTGCGAATAGCTTGCGTTACCCGAAAATTAGTAGATTTTATAACCCCCAGTTTCTAGCTTAGTAATACGGATGATTAAACAATGTGGGAACAAAACTAAAATGTTTAAACAATTAAATAAAGCATTTATTCGTTATCCTGATGCTTTTATATCGTATAAAATAAACCAGATTATATTAATAAAGGAAATCAAAAACTATATTTGTAATGTATAAAATGTGTTATATAAAAGAAATTGTGTGTATATATGTGTGTGTGTGCAAATACATATGTATATGTATATAAATATATATATTTATATATATTATATATTTATACTTTTTTTATAAATAAATAAAACTGTAAATATATAAAGTACTAATAATAGTAGGGGCGATGAGTACAATAATCCATTAATTCTAATGTTATAAATACAACACTTTAAATAAATATGTATACATTTTGAATTTGGAGACAGGGACGAATTCCACAGGGAAGGGAAGCATATTTTTATAACATAAATAGGTTAGCCAAATTAATCATGAGCAGGTAACTAGATGCAATATCTGAACATTTTTTTGTTCTTGTTATTAACAGAGGTGACGTTTGATCATCACGGATGGGGACCAATGATTTAATATACATTTTTTTTAATCCCCGGAACAGTAAAATTTAGATTAGGACTATTGTGAATTCAACAAAGCAAGTTTATGCAGTGATTAATTAACGTACTAAATAATTTTCCAACAAATGATAAAAATATAAAAAATTAACTGAGTTGTTTATATAGTTTTAAAGGTTAAAAAACGTCCAATACAATATATATATATATATAGTAAGTTATAAAATGTATATGGCAATTAAGCTACACTGAATATTCCGCGTTTCATCCACTCTAGGATTATTCAGGCTTATGCGCGAATTCTGTGGTTGTTTGTCGTTTTTATATGCGCATCTTCTATTGAAATTTTAGTTAGCCAATCAGCTTTCTAGTATCCACCGCGGAATATTCAGTGTAGCTTAATCGCTATATACATTTTATAACTTACTAACTAGCTCTACCCATGTATTGAGCACTTTTGAAGTAAAAGTTTGCGCATAAATCTATACTTTCGTATCTTAATTTTATGTGAGTAAATAAAGTAGTTATGTATATATATATATATATATATATATATATATATATATATATATATATTATTGATTTCTTGCTTAAGTAAGCATTTAATCAAGATTTATCAAGGTATCTACGCCCTCAGAGCGAGCAATCACGATGAATGGGAACAGTATGGCACTGGGTCTCTATTATCTATCTTTGATTAATAGAGAGTTCTTCTATACTCGTTTCTCACGACATATTAAGCAGAATACACTTGACAAAAAATAAATAAATAAAATAAAAATAAATAACTAAACGAAACAAAAGGAAATCATGAATATCTTAAAAGGTTTCGACTTCTATTTTCTTTTTGTTCAATAACGTTATCTCCAATCTTTTCTTCTCGACATACTGTGACAAGACACAAAATATCGTTTTAAAAAAGCGAAAAAAGAAAATTAACGTTGAAACCGAATAGATGGTATTTTATTGATTATAAAGTTTGAGAAGTTCTGAAATAATCATCAGCAATTTAAGCACAGTTGAACTTCACTTGAATCCTCCTGTTTACATGATCAGAGCTGCATTTATTTTTACACAGAAATCACCACTTATCAAGGCCCGGAGGCCACGCGAGGATAAGGATTAACGGGTATACATTAGTCAATGTGATTATAGCGTAGTAAACATAAGTAGTGGGAATTTTGTAAATTAACTGAGGGGGACGGTTCATCAAGAACTTGTTTACGTTAGACTTGAAGACAATCAGATTGCAATCAGCTGGAAAGCAGACAATCGGAAGAGAGTTCTACAGGCGTGCAGTTCTAAGAAAGAAGTTTTGTTCATGGAATCTACATTTTCGTTTAGGCACAGATAAAGAGTATGGGAAATTTATGATAGTAGTTTTCTCTTGACGAGTGTTTTTCGTGAATGTTTGGAGAGGGGAGACCATAGATTGAAGCTCAGCTGAGCACTTGCAATGAAAATAACGACAAAGCAGCGACAGGCTTGCAACGTATCTTCTGTGGGGAAAAGATTTCAGGGAAGAGTAAAGGGCATCCCTCACTCAGCAACAAAGTCTATTTTGAACTCTGTTGACGCAGGATAAGCGGTTTCTAGCACCTGATGCATTAGTAAATGTGAATGCTTGACCACTTTTTCGCATGAAAGTTAAAATCGATGTATGTGTTCTTAAGTTAATTTAGTTTTATACAATATACAAAACCCGGTTGTTTACATACTGTTGACATGTATGCGCCACTACAAATTGACTATTAAAACTTGTTTTTATAATAAGTCAGCAATCAACAATGCTTAAGGGCAATGCGAAAATAAGTATTAAAGCAGTGTTAAGGCGATGTTAAGACAACCTCATTCCGATTGGTTGTGTATAGGTTGGTCATCAAGAATTTTCTTTATATCAGGTATGAACATGATACAATTTGTTGTCAGTTAGAAAGCATTTAACCGATATTGTATTCCATAGAGAAGCTGTTTACAGAAAGAAAGTTTCAGCAACATTTCAGCCTAGATTGAATTGAAATAAGAAAATTGTGCGTATTAGCTTTTTTTTTCCATCTTGTATTCAATGTTCTGAAGACATAATTTTTTAAATGATTGTAATTAAAACAATTGGATAACGGGAAAAACAACCGTTAAAATGATATATAAAGTAAAAGTATAATAACGAAACTTTATTTGAAAATACATAATATAAATCAAAGTTAAAAATTCCGCAAGGACTGTCTTATCAACCTAATATATATATATATATATATATATATATATATATATATATATATATATATATATATATATATATAACTATTTCATTTACTCACATTAAATTAATATACGAAAGTATAGATTTATGCGTAAACTTTAAGTATTTACTTCAAAAGTGCTCAATACGTAGGTAGAGCTAGTTAGTAATTTATAAAATATATATATGGCGATTAAGGTACACTGAATATTCGGCGTTTCATCCACTCTAGGATTCCTCAGGCTTATGCGCGAATTCTGTGGTTGTTTAGCGTTTTTATATGGTCCTCTTCTATATATGTATATTTATATATAAACTAACAAAAAAAAACCACTAACCTATTTTTAAAACAGATCCTTTGTCCGATAAAATGCATGCCCATTGGCAGATAGAAAGGGGCGCGGTGGATACTAGAAAGCTGATTGGCTAACTAAATCCTCAATAGAAGAGGACCATATAAAAACGCTAAACAACCACAGAATTCGCGCATAAGCCTGAGAAATCCTAGAGTGAATGAAACGACGAATATTCAGTGTAGCTTAATCGCCATGTATATTTTATTAATTACTATATATATATATATATATATATAGAGAGAGAGAGAGAGAGAGAAAGAGAGAGAGATAGGGAGGGAGAGAGATAGGGAGGGAGGGAGAGCGAGAGAGAGTGTGAGAGAGAAATAAAAAGGAACAAATCGATTTATGTGTTCATCAATGGTTCGTCTTTATTTTGAGACTTTCTTTGAAATAAAGATGAAACGTTCATTAACACATAACTCGGTTTGTTCCTTTTCACGTCTCTATTTTGTCAGAATACTATTTTTATTACTCTCACTATATATATATATATATATATATATATATATATATATATATATTTAGGGTTTTGCAGATTTCATTTTGACGGTTAAATCATCTGCGTGGAAAATGGAAAGAGCTAAATACTCAGCATGAATACCGTTGACCGCAGCATCAGTGCAACCACACGCTTTTACTACGTGTCGACTCGTTTGTAATCTCTTGTAGAACTTAAATGTCATCTGAGCCCGAAGCATAAATAAATTTTAACAATAAGTTGTTTGAACCGTATACGTTGAAATCGACGGGAGAGTCCAATATATATACGTTAATAAAAAGCCATAAATTACGAACACTTTGGTAAACTCCGCGGTAAGGACACAATTGTGGAGACCCCACGATACACTGTACCTGACGGTGATTTGATGAGTATTTGCGAAAACAGGAAGGAAAATTAAACACGAAACGCCTGTAACGTACACCAAACTGACAGTAATATTAATCGACAAGAAATTGAAATACATTTTAAGCATAATCACGATGTGCTATTTAATTACTTGTGCCTGTATATTTCGAGTTCAGCAAGTAGACTTCCTCAGAAATGTAACTTCCTGTAATTTTCGAGTAATTGTAAAAATTGTGGTTTTTATCCAAAGTTTCATTTTGGGAGCCACGGGATTTTATCTACATCAAAATCCGAACTTGTGTCTAACACTGCATCCATAAAAATGCAAGTTAATAGGAATATGATCTCTATTTACGCTGTTTATTGACAATATCTCGCAGGGAGCCCTTTTTTTAGAGTGTTTTTAAGGTGTTGATGTTTATGTGTTCGCTCAGGCACCTTATAAACTATATATATATATATATATATATATATATATATATATATATATATATATATATATAAACTCGTCTTGTTTTCACGATTTCTGTAATAAAAATTTGATTATTAATTTATTTATTGCGGGCTATTTTCCTCATCTTTCTTATTTTTTTTCATCACGACGTTTCAGCCAACTATTTTTCTTGACTTTGTCAGGTGGTAACCGCGACGGAATATTAACTCCGGATCTCTTCACCAATTACTGCCATCCATAGTTGTCGTCTCACCACGTTTTGGCCTCTGGCCGGCACCGAAGCGCAGTGGATAGAGACGTTTAATTTCTACGGTTCGCGGTGAGAATTGTCTGAAGATATCGGTTTCAATCCTACCGAAAGCCGGCTAGACGCTTACTAAGCAAAAACCTGGTGAAACGACAACAACTATTGATGGCAGTAATTGAAATGTCGTGACACAATAACTAAGAAGATAAGGATAATAGTCCGCAATAAATAAATTTATAAATAATGCTCATCTCAATAATGGATTCCAATTAAATAATACATATAAAACATTTTATTGTTGGAATACTTCTGATTGTTAAAGTAACAAACAGCATCAGTTTTGTGAACGCGTCTCATAAAAAGCATCGTATGCTTATTTACTTTATGTGTCCTCTAACCTGCGAGAATATCCGAACAACAATCCAATCAGATTATTAGTAATATACTAATCCTTTCTTAGGGTATGCCTAAGAGAGTTTACCATTTTGGACTTAAAAGAACTACAATTTAACCTGACGGCAATAAAGCGACTCTCACACGGAAATGAGATATATACACTGCTGCGTTTGGATATTCTGCAGTATAAATTCAATGATTAAATATGAAATAGGGTTAAAATCGGGTTAGCTTGTGGTACTAAGATTGTTCGACCTCCTGTGTGCTCCTGTACACATTAAGCAAAGAAAAAGAGCTAATGAGAGAAATCGTCAGTTTGTTAGACAGCAAGCAGATATGATTAAGCAGTAATTGTAGATCTCTCTTTGTCCTCTAGCCAACAAACAAATATAGGAGACGCTAGAAGAATAAATCTCTTCTTATACAAAAATTAAAAAAAAAACAACACAAAAAACCCTTGTTCTGTCTCGTTAAATATTTCCGAGGTATATAATAAACTTATTTGTAAGTGGCGTTTCCGCATTTGAATATGATCTCTTTAATAGACTCATGCAAAAACAAACTATCACTTTTTTGAACGTCCATGCGTTTTACTTGATTGTGACTTAGATATATCTAAACCGGTATTATATATATATATATATATATATATATATATATATATATATATATACTTATATATATATGAACAAATGATTAATAAAACATGTTAAAAACATCTTGAAAAAGAGTTAAAAACATATTTAATTTTAAAAAGGAAGCACAAGATAAGTGGATAGTCCTTAATCTGCGGAGTTTCGAAGCAATACTCTCCTTCTCATCAGAGGGCAGGACTTAGCAAAATGCGGGATCGGATTTTGCATGTAAAATTATTTAATGAAACCACAAGTAAGTCACAGATCTTACTTGGTTAAAACAAAAAAGGATGAGATAAGGGGAATAGGAGGTAAAAGAAAAAATGATAAAAAGATTTCACATGAATGGATAGTCCGGCGAAGGGTAAACATTCCAAGTATGGTAAAATCCAAACACGAATTAAAAACTATATATATATATATATATATATATATATACATATATATATATGTATATACATATATATATATGTGTGTGTGTGTGTGTGTGTGTGTGTGTGTGTGTGGGTGGGTGTTTATGTATGTGTGTGTATGTGTGTGTGCGTAAAAATATAAAAAAGAATAAATAAATAGTGTATCCCATAAAAAGCGCCGAAGTACGGCATGCATTTTCGTACAATAGCTCACTAATATTCAGGTAAATAAATTTTAATACAGCAGCGGTGTTCCCACTCTACTACTATCACTAATATAAAAAAGACTGCAAAAGTAACTTATGCACACACACACACACACACACACACACACACACACACACACACATATATATATATATATATATCAAAGAAGTCTATATTTAAAATTCCAAGATGGTGTTCATATAACCGTTTATATTTTTCAGTGTGTTAAAATGTTTAATTCTTGACAGCAACTGTTTCGTAGTGCAGATACAGTCATATAACTATTATGCCAATTTTTGACAAATTTCGCCTTGACTTCTCAAAAGAATAAGAACTCATTAACTTTAAAAGAAATATCGGCATGATTACATGAATCCACAAAAGCGGAATGATAGTTTCAATTGTGTTTCATGGTATTGCATTTATCTATATCTATCTATATATCTATTTAACTATCTATCTACCTCCCTACATACACACACACACACACACACATATATATATATATTAAGTAAGATGATTTATAATTTATAATTAAAATTAAAAATTAAAAATCAATTTCATTAGGAAGAACAAACAAAATCAATAAATTGTACGATTGTTTTGGAAACAATGTTTTTATTGCGATAATCATTGGGCAATATTTTATCATATAGTTTTTGAAAACAAGGTATCCCCATCAGCAAAAATATTGGGTGGTGGGTTTTTAATTAAAGACACCAAAATGAACCTAGCATTTTTAAGTAAGGCAGATGTATCTGGAAAATATTTAAAATATAAAGGAAAATAGTTACGTTTTTGATGAACAATAAATAAAAATAAAATAAAATAAGGTAGAATCTGGTTGAAGGGTAAGGTTAAGAGAATCTATATTTTAAGTATTTTAACAAAATATAAATACCTTGCAATGGTTCGCCTGTCTAAAATTCATACGTATCATCGTCAATGAATTCATTGGGATAGTAAAAGATGTTTATGAATGCTTGAAGATGTTGATATACAAAATTTCAAAGAAGACACCATGGAAAAATATTAATAGTTAAAATCGTTAGTGACGTTACATTTAACATCAGCTGAAAAATTGCAATTACAAGGGAGATAATTTTATTCAAAAAGAAAAATGAATTATTTGCATGTTCAAAGGGAGATAAACACTGATTATTTAATATTTGACTTTTTAGATAATGAATCGATCCTCTTGGAAGTGATTAAATAAAAATAATTGTTTAGATATAATAGTAATTATAATATTTATAGGACTTACATAAATAAAATAGTAAGATATAAATTCAAAGTGTAATAGATGATAAAATAAAATAAAATAGAACATAATGGTGAAATATCAGATAATAATAACAACAATAATAATAATAATAATAATAATAATAATAATAATAATAATAATAATAGTTATTAATTTATAAATTATACATTTTAAGATAGATTAGCAATAAAATCATTTCATGATTTATGGTGGCTTAAATTTATCAAATCTAAACTAATGTTTATGAATGCCTCCGGAAAAAAAAATCGTATTTTATGTTCAAGAACCTGGTTCTATATTTATTATATTTAAGAATCTTAAGGACTTCATATCTACAAAGTGCACAGAATCTGTCCCCCGGCATATATGCTTTATAAGATCCTATTATTTCGCATTTTAAATTGAAAGGGATATTTCTTTCATTGAGTCGTCATATATGTTTAGATAAAGCAGTCTGTTTTCTCAAGGTAGGCTTTTTAAAAGAGTGCTTATGTGTTGAAATTCTATGCTTAATAAGTCCAGATGTAGAACCGAAGTAGATAACATTTTTTAATATATTTGTTGTCAGATAGATTAAGAAATGTATTGGTATGTAATTAGTTTGGTTGTATTTGATTGGTAGATTAGTTAATGGGGTGTAATTATTGAATAATTGTGTGGCAGACTTAGATTGTGAAGAGGGATTTGTATGGCTGCTATTAATATAATTTGTATTTGGGGGTTGTGACACTGTGCAGCTATAAATCACATTTTTTATCTTGCAGGTACCTTGTAGAGGAGATTTTTTATTTCTTCTACAGTTATAGCCTGGACTATTTTCTATATTTGCATTTGATCTTAATAATGTTTTTATTGTAAGAACTAATTATTTTTTGATGTAGGTTTGGCAATGTTGAGTAAGACACTTTGACCGTGTTCTTATTAAAGATTTAATTGTATCGATGAGGGGGCCTTAATGTTTTTATCTAATATTTTAAAGAATTCCCTGGCTATGTTTGTCTCAAGATGTTTAGAATATGGAGTGTTAAACCATAGGATTTCCCTCTGTCTGTTTTTAAGCTTACGGATTTTGGCTTGTGGTCTATTTGTGTTAGTGGCTAATGCTTGTGGTTTAATTTGGTTTTGTATTGTATTTTGATTGTTTCTTACCATTCGTATGCGGGGTGAGATGGCCATATTATAGGTTATTATGTTTTTAGTGAGTTTATTGCAATTATTATAATTTTTAATGCAGTTTGTATTTGTATCGTTTTTATTCAGGTGTTTGATTTATGGTCTTTATCCTGAGTTTTAAAGGGCATCATTATAATATTTTGTGTTTTTGTTAAATATAGATTTGTCTAGAAATCCTTAAAGATACATTGGGAACTATTAATTTCAGTATTGACTTAGGGTAGTTTGATTCATTATGGACATATAGTTCAGATTGGTTTGGTTTATGTTAGGGTTCAAAAGTAGAGTTCTCAAGATTTAAGGTTACGTCTAAGAAATTAACTGTTTTTTTTGCTTGAGTCGATCCTTATAGTAAGTCCATATTTTTTAAAGAACTTATGAAAGGATTTAATTGCTTTTTCGTAATGCTTATTTGTGGAGTTTGTTTCGAAAAGTGCCTAAACTCTGTATAGGCCACCCTCCAATTTGAATTGTTCATGGAGGATATTATGAATTTCATCTAAAAGAAAAAAGGCCTATCAGATCAGTGACCTGAGTTGAGTCTGTCGAGCTCATTAAAATGTTAACGAGGTTATTAAAGATTTGCTAGCTAAGAGTATTATGAATATTTCGATTAAATTTTAAATAATTAAAATCGATTTTTAATTTTAATTATAAATTATCAATCATCTTACTTAATATTAAATAACTCGAGGATATACACCTATCGAGCTTATTATATATCTACATTACAACGAGCAGTTTTCTTTTCTTTTATGTTAATTCTATTAATGAATTTACTAATACATTAAAATATACTTTGCTCTTTAGACTCTTGTTCTAATCCCCAAAATATATATCTATATATATATAAATGTAACTCTTGGTTCGTTCGCAATTAATAGTCTAAAGAACCACTGGACGGATGGCGTCCACGTGTTGGTATAATATGTTTACTGTACCCATGTGTGTTTTTATATATTTCTTTTTAATTATAACATTATGCTTAATTTTTCTATAATAAATAGGTGGTTTTCTTTGTACCGATAGGCCATTTTTTATTTAGGGACAATTATTTATTACCGCTTCCTGTCACGTGACCAGTGTTTCCAATTTAGCGGTTTTCCTGCTAGATCTGGAGATTTCGTTTGCAATCTAGCGGGGAATCCTAGAAAATCTGGAGATATTTGGCACACACCCCCGCAATTTTAGATTAAAAAATAAAGAAAAGCGCTTGAAAATATTTAAAACATAAAATAAACTCATTCATGTAAGTAAAGAAAGTGGCATTTATTTCCTTTGGTAACAATTATTTATTGATTATTTGTTTTGTTTTTCACCTTTTTTTCGGTTAACCATTCTTAAATCTCGCTATAAAATCAATTTTTCCAAGTACATTTTAGGTGGGGGGCATTCCAACCTACGAAGTTTAGTTTAAAATACGATCTAAGCAACCCCGCTTAATTTAGAAGTATTTAGTCGAAAATTATAAAAAACAAGAAACACCAGCAAAAAAGCAAGAAACAATAGCAAAAAAAAAATTATACCAATACAGTAGAATATTTTTATTTTTCTAATTTCAAAATATGTTGCACCATTATTGTGATGTTTAATTTGCAGTATATTTCAATTTAACATTTATTATAAAAAGTTTTAGTTTATGATTTGTTTCTTGCAAAAGAAAAATACCCTCTCTGAAAAATCAGGTAAAACTTGCTGATAAAATATGTAAGCCTTCTGGGGAGCTAACCACTTCAATATAATTCCAGAAACATATAGTGAGAAAACACGGAACATTTTATATATTTAATATACTATATTTATAATTTTTTTATGGTAGGAAGTTAAAATATGGAGTTGGGGGGTGAATAAGCGATTTTTGAAAATTTCAGACGATAAAAGTTAAAAATCTAGCGATTTCCTGGAGATTTCTTTCTCCTGATCTCGCGGGGTTTTTTTAATCTCAGTTGCCAACACTGCATGTGATATCACTAAAAAGATATTTTGGTTTCACCACTACAGGCTTAATGTAAACAGAATGTGTTTACAATATCGCTAAATTTTCAATGGGTTTAATCACACGATTATTGCTAATGTGATTGAAATTTAATTTAAATTAACCACAGGTGGTCGCTTTCCTATAAAATATTCATGGAAAAATGGTAGGTACAGACAAAATGAATGCCGACGCTCAAAGTGTATACACATTTTGACCCCTCCCTTTACTTAAAAATTCACCAAAAATCATGAAATTAACCAATTTTAATGAAGATTTCAGTATTTTTCAAATAATGATCGCAGAATATAATGAACTAATTATTTTTACTTAACTCTTAGTGAAAATGTTTTATTTTGTTTAAACAAAAAATACCTTTACTAAAGTTATGGTTTCCAGTAGTAAATAAAAAACGCAAGAATTTATTTTTGCTTTTTTATATAAAAAAGCATCGTAATTTGTAACAATAAAACATAATTTTTACAGGAACATTCCGAAAAAATCCCCTAAAGTCCGTATTAATGAATTCGATATAACTCGAAGAAAAATGAATTTCTCGCATACTATTCAGGAAATTAAAGATTCAATTAGATTCCTATTTCAGTCACCTAAATTATTTAGGGTGAAATGAGTTTAGGAATTTATAGCCAAACCTAAATATTTTTTTTCGCTTAAACAAATAGCATCAGTACAGTAAGTTAGGTAATATAAGGATAGAATGCTCTGCTTTACGGTTGTTCTAAAAATGGAACGGAAATTTGAATTTCGTTCCCTTTTAAATTCGGTACGATTTTACATTACATCCAACTCATCGTTCACATTCGACACGTCAACTTTTATAGCTTTACGGGTATGCTGACAAGGTTAGGGGTGTCTATTCCAAAAGGCTTTCTTAACATGGGTAGATTGGAATGTTTATTCGTTGTAAACGTACCCGACTACCTATAAATGTCGACATTTCCAATGTGAATGGTAAGCTGGACTTATGTAAAAAATAACAAAAAGATATACCAAACTGACTTTTTCGTTTAAAAGTCGAATTATTTCCCTTTCGTTATTAACTTCTTTTTTTTTTTTTTTTAAATATTTTGTGTTTTATATACATAAAGTACAATTGTTGAATGTTACTCTTTTGATCATATTCGTTTGGGGGCACAATAAAAAAATTAAGAAAGATTAAAACCGAGCGAAATTTAAGTTTCGTTCCATTTTTACAACAACCGTAAAACAGCGCATACTCAGCAAGTTTTATCGTAATTTATAAGCATAATATTTAAACACTAAATCAAGATTTTATTTATTTTTTTGCATATTATGGTAAAAAAATTAATCTTTTTTGGGGAAAAAATAACAACTTTTATTGATTAAAAAAATTGCTAAAAATAATAAAAGTAAATAAACGAACGAAATGCAATTTTTCTTGAGGAATGTGTTCCATTTTAACAAATGGAGCCACGGAAACGCGTGGCCGGGTACAGTTGTATATATATATATATATATATATATATATATATATATATATACGCTCAAATCTTAACAGACTCTTCATTTCATCAATCATTATAGCGCCGTGCCCATGTATATATATATATATATATATATATATATATATATATATATATATATATATATATATATAAGTGAAATTGTCTGTGTGTGTGTCTGTGTATCTGTGTCTGTGTGTACATTCCCCTACAAAACTTCTATATCAAATTTTAGTTTACAGACTTGAGATTTGACGTAAGGGGCATTGAAATTTGGGAAAAAAATTTTTAATCGATTTTTTGAACAGAAATTTGGCAAAATGTCAAAGTTCGACGATTTGACCTTCGAAAACTCTACTAAACTGCTTCGCTAATTTTGAGTCTAAACACTTGAAAATTTAGATGTAGGTTACTTGGTCATGATCACACTTATTAAATTGATTTGAACCTAAAACAATAAAAGTTTAGGAGTCAAAATTTGGGGCAAAGTTAAAAAGAATTAATCTCTGCGGACTCTACCAAATTACTCGGCCAATTATGGTTTAAACATTTGAAATTTTACAAAAAGTGTATTCAGGCATAAGGCAAGCATTTTATTCGGGTTTTGCGTAAACATTTGGCTTCTAATGATTAACAGTTAAAAGATTTGACCTTTGCGGTTTCTAGCAAACTATTCAGCCAATTTGGGGTCAAACACTTTTTACATAAAGGATATTCAGACATGAAGCAACTTTTTAATAAGTTTTTGGGCGAAAATTCTTTTGCCAAAAGGTCAAAGTTGAAACAGTAGACCTCAGCAGGCTCTACCAAACTTTTAATATATATATATATATATATATATATATATATATATATATATATATATATATACTAGCTGTACCCGGCCACGCGTTGCTTTTGCTCAGTTTGTTAAAATGGAACACATGTGAAAGTAGAGAAAAGTTTGATTCTTTTTTTCAAGAGAATGTAAAAATTATTTTTTAACAGATGTTAAGAAAATAAACAGAAAAATACTTCCATCATTAATTATGCAAAAAAATAAATAAAATGTTGATTTAGTGTTTCAATATGCTTACAAATTACGATAAAACTTACTGAGTATGCACTGTTTTATGGTTGTTATAAAAATGGAACGGAAACTGAAATTTCGCTTCATTTTAATATTTCTTAATTTTTTAATTGTGCCCCCCCAAACGAATATAATCAAAACAGTAACATTCAACAATTGTACTTTATGTATATAAAACACAAAATATTTATTAAAAAATTTTTTTTAAAAAAGTTCATAAATAATTCCATTTTCAAACGAAAAAGTCAGTTTACCTAACTTACTGTATTAATACTATTTTTTTAAGCAAGAAAAAAAGGTAAATATCCAGATACGCTACTACAGAACACCGACCACTCTAATTTGTTTTTTTATAGGTAATTGAGGTCAAACTTGGGGCAACTTTACCGTTTGCATGGTATTTACCCCTGAACCCACAAACTTCTTTCCACCATTTCCAACTTTCGTTTATGTAACAGCGGCTTCACCAAGCAAACTACGTTGGGGGGAGGGGATTTTTTTTTCCAGGACATAGAATTTTCTAATTTTCAAAAATACATTATAGCGCTTTTGGTGCGGAAAATTTTATATTAGCTGAAAAAGAAATAAAATAAGAAAAGGAAAGCACACCAAGTTGGAGTAGGGGGGTAATTTATCTGTTTTTTTTTTTTACCTGGAACATCGAATTTTCAAATTTTCCGTAAGTAACGCACTTACATTTACCAATTAGAACACCATTTAACATTTTCCGAAGATTTTACTTTGTACATTGGGGGCGCGAGCGGGGGGGGGGCGGATGTGATGTTGGGGCGCGCAAACAAATTAGAGTGGTCGGTGTTCTGTAGTAGCGTATCTGGATATTTACCAAAAAAAAAAAATATTTAGGTTTGGCTATAAATTGCTAAACTCATTTCACCCTAAATAATTTAGGTTACTGAAATAGGAATCTAATTGAATCTTTAATTTCCTGAATATTATGCTAGAATTCATTTTTCTTCGAGTTATATCGAATACATTAATACGGATTTTAGGGGATTTTTTCGTAATGCTACTGTAAAAATTATTTTTTATTGTTACAAATTACGATGCTTTAAAAAAAAGCAAAAATAAATTCTTGCGTTTTTTATTTACTACTGAAAACCATAACTTTAGTAAAGGTATTTTTTGTTTAAACAAAATAAAACATTTTCACTAAGAGTTAAGTAAAAATAATTAGTTCATTATATTCTGCGATCATTATTTGATAAATACTGAAATCTTCATTAAAATTAGTTAATTTCATGATTTTTGGTGAATTTTTAAGTAAAGGGAGGAGTCAAAATGTGTATACATTTTGAGCGTCGGCACACGTGTGGTTAATTTAAATTAAAGTTCAATCACATGGTTACATTATCAATAATCATGTAATTTAAACCCATTGAAAATTTACCGATATTGTAAACACATTCTGTTAACATTAAGCCTGTGGTGTTTTTTTAGTGATGTAATGTTGGGGTTTTATTACTGTACACATAGATTCGAAAAAGTTGTCAAAAAACAAATATATAACAAATAAATGTTATCAAAGGCAAGATAAGTTACTTTTCTACCTAACTGGATATAATTTTCGTGTTTTTATTCAATGTAACATGTTTATTCAGCTCTAAAACCATACAGTGTTTACCGATGTATTGGAACATTCGAGATGGAGTCTGATTCTCTCTTTAACACGGTAAGTTTGGGAAAAGATGTTATAAATAAAAAACCGGATAAAATACTGTTAAAAACTCGCTCAATACATGTTACTGTGACATAGGTTGACATATATTCGGCGGGTTTTTAATAGTATTTTGTATAGTTTTTTATTTATAACACCTTTTTCCAAACTTACTGTGTTAAAGAGGGTGTGAGACGCCATCTTGTATTTTCAAATACATCGGTAAACACTGTATGTTTTTCGAGCTGAATAAATATGTTACACTGAATAAAAACACGAAAAATATATCCAGTTTGGCAGAAAAGTAACTTACCTTGCCTTTGATAACATTTATTTGTTATATATTTGTTTTTGACAACTTTTTCGAATTTATGTGTACAGTAATACAAACCCCTTCGGAGGTTGGAATGCCCCCACCCCCACCTAAAATGTACTTGGAAAAATCGATTTTATAGTGAGATTTAAGAATGGTTAGTCGAAAAAAAGGTGAAAAACAAAACAAATAATCAATAAATAATTGTTACAAAAGGCAATAAATGCTACTTGTTTTTTACTTACATGAATGAGTTTATTTTATGTTTTAAAGTATTTTCAATCGCTTTTCGGGTTTTCTTTATTTTTTAATAATCTAATGCGGGTGTGTGGGTGCCAAATATCTCCAGATTTTCTAGGATTCCCCGCTAGATTGCAAACGAAATCTCCAGATCTAGAAGGAAAACCGCTAAATTGTAACACTGGTCACGTGACAGGAAGCGGTAATAAATAATTGTCCCTAAATAAACAAATGGCCTCTTGGTACAAAGAAAAACACATATTTATCATAGAAAAATTAAGTGTAATGTTATAATTAAAAAGAAATATATAAAAACACACATGGATATAGTAAACATATTATACCAAAACGTGGAAGCCATCCGTCCAGTGGTTTTTTAGACAATTAATTCCGAACGAACCAACATTTACATTTATATATATATATATATATATATATATATATATATATATATATATATATATATATACGTACATATGCACATAAACTAATTACAGTATATAGGGCCCGAGCAAAGCCGGGCTGAACTGCTAGTATATATATATATATATATATATATATATATATATATATATATATATATATATATGTATGTGTGTGTGTGTTTGTGTTTGAATGTATATATATATATATATATATATATATATATATATATATATTCTTGGAAGTTTCTTGAAAATATTTAAAACTATTTAAAAATGTCGTTCACTAGAAAATTATATTGTCAGTCCATAATTTTTCTTTTGTATCGCTTAATAATTTTACTTACATGAACAAGCAATATTATATATATATATTTACACAGTGATCACCACTTACCAAGGCCCGGAAACCACTCAGGGATAAGGGTTATTGCAAGTACATTACGTTAGTTTGGAGATTTGATGAAGTGTTTACTTAAGGGGGCGGTTCATTAGGAATTTGTTAACATTGGACTTGAAGACATCCAAGTTGTAGTTCGGTGGGAAGCAGGCAGACGGAACAGAGTTCCACAGGCGTGCAGTTCTAAGAAAGACCCTTTCTCCATGGAATCCGCGTTTTGATTTAGGCACAGATATAGAGTGGGGGAAATTTTTTACGGTGGATTCAGCTAGACGGGTGTTTTTCGTGAAAGATTGGCGAGGGGGGACCAGAGATTGGAGTTCCGACGAGCACCTGCCATGGAAATAACGATAAAACAAGGATAGGCTCGCAACGTCTCTTCTGTGGGAGAGAGGTTGCAGGATAGAGAAAAGGGCATCCCCCACTAAGCCACGAAGTCTATTTTGTACTCTGTCAAGGTAGGATAGGCTGTTTTTAGCAGCTCCTGCCCAGATATGGCAACAGTATTCCATCCTTGGACGTACTTGGCTTTTATATAGATAGAGAATTGCATCAGTAGTGAGATATCTTCTGGAGCGGTAGAAGGATCCCACCATCTTTCCAGCGACCTTGGCAACAGACTTGATGTACGTGTTCCATTTCAGATCAGGAGTAAAGGTCAAGCCCAGAAGCTTGTCAAAACATGGGCCTCACCCAGACGAGAGCCATCAATCACAATTGATGCCAGATGGGGATCAGAGCGTTGATGATGTAAGGATAGGAGTTTGGTTTTGGATGCATTAAAGGTAACCAGCCACATTTTCCCCCACTGAACCACGCGCTCGAGATCAGAGGAGAGAGAATCAGAGAGAACTTTGTCATTTACAGCCTTTGATGTGTTGCCGTAGATGGTCGGTCATCAGCATAGATGTCAACGAATGATTTTAGTATGTGTTTAAGGAGGTCATTGATGTAGATCAGGAAGAGAGTTGGGCCTAGGATTGATCCCTGAGGGACTCCAGCATTTATATTGCAGGCCTCCGATTTTTGTCCATCTACCACTACTCTTATGAGCCTATCGGAGAGAAATGATTTAATGATTGAGAAAACATTTCCAGTTATACCGTAGCTGGAAATCTTGTGAAGTAGACCCTTATGCCATACCTTGTCAAAGGCCTTTGATATGTCAAGAGTGATTGCCCTAAAAAGGAAGCCTTTGTCAAGAGATTCACTAATCCTGTAGGATATAACCGTCAGCACATCGGCGGTAGATCTTGCAGAGCGGAAACCATATTGTGTGTCATTAAGAAGGTTGTTCCTGCTGAGGTGGTTGACTATTTCTCTATTTAATATGGATTCCAGCAACTTACTCATAACACACAGGAGACTTATTGGTCTGTACTGAGAGGGAAATGACTTATCACCTGAATTCTTAAATACAGGGCAAACTGATGAGGTCTGCCGGGGAGTCGGAAAACACTTCTCCTTAAGGCAGCGTTTAAACAGTTTCGTAAGTACGGGAGCAAGTTCTGTTTGAAGCTTTTTTAACACTATAATTGGGATGCCATCAGGGCCAGTTGCTTTACTGGAATCTAGGTTCTTGATTAGCTTGGCGACCTCATGCACGGATATTGGTATGTTACCTAGCTTGTTCCGTGTTATAGGAGGAAATATGGGGAGTTGATGGCGTTCGTCGCATAGGGTAGAATTAGCTGCAAAGTTATTTGCAAATAGTTTGGCCTTGTCTGACCCTGACGAGATGACCTCTGGTCCATTGATAATGGTTGGGATAGAACGCACACTTCATATATATTAATTTTAGAGAGGGAGTGAGACCTGGAGTTTACAGAGCAAAGTATATTTTACTGTGTCAATACTTTTAAAGTATCTTGCTCATAATACTGGGGATATATAATAAACTCAATAGGTATATTTCTTCTAGAGCTATATTAATATTGATTATAAAGATTTATAATCCTACATTGTTTGTCATTCCTGTTGAAACTGATTCATAATTTTTAATTATTAATCCTTATAATCTCTCTCTCTCTCTCTATCTCTCTCTCTATCTCTATAAATATATATATATATATATACATGTATATATATATATATATATATATTTATATTTGTATATAACATTGATATAAACAACGCTCACCCCAGCTGTGCATATAGCTGGTACGTACGTTGCTTATAGCTCCAGCATTCTATGTGCGATCCAGCATCCTCCAACATGTGACCCATAATCGTTTCTATGATGCGAGATAATAGATTTTCTACAAAATATTTTATATTTATTTTTATTGAATGGTGTTCTTTATATATTTCGTCAGTTCTTTTTTAAATTCCGTTTTCATTGGAAAGCAAGCAATTTATATATATATATATATATATATATATATATATATATATATATATATATATATATATATATATATATAGCTTCCCTCATCTTCTCCTCCACGTTTTATGTACTTATTCCTCGTTATGTATTTGCACTTTCTGCAAATGAAAGGTCGTTCGCCCTACGAAGTTGAGTGGAAATCAGTGGAAATCAGCGGGAAGAAACCTGAAGTATTGACGACTGATCTTTTCTAAATGTCAAAACAACAATGTTCTAAACAAATATTCCCAAAGAAAAGGCACTACTTTGTGATTCGCTGCAACACAGCTACAACGGTTCATGTATGTGAAATTGACGCTTCAAATAGTATATCCGTTTTTCTGTCGCGCTAAATTTCGAAATAGTATTTTTAGATTTTTTTTTTTACATAGGATTCACCACTTATCAAGGCCCGAAGGTCACTCGAGGATAAGTGTTAACGAGTGTACAGTAATCAATTGGATAATATCGGAGTAACAGTTAGTAATGGAAATTTTGTAAATTGGATTACTTAAGGGGGCGATTCATTAAAAATTTGTTTATGTTGGACTTGAAGACAACCAAGTTGTAGTCAGCTGAGAAACAGGCAAACAGAATAGTGTTCCACGGACGTGCAGTGCTCAGAAAGAACTTTTGTTCCTGGAATCTACGTCTTGACTTGGGCACAGCTGTCTGTGTTTTTTCACACATAGGTTTAAATTAGTACATTTACTGCTAAATTGTAAATATATGAAGAATATGCGTCCTTATTTACATATTAATCTCTAGTGAACACCCATCTAGTGTGATGTTTAAGTAAAATAGATATTTCTTGCAATTATTTAAATGATTCGGACTGCTCTTGTAATATTGGATGTTATTCGTAGAATTGTTCAACCATTGTAACCTTTGAGCTTTTTCAGTTCATTGCGCAGTGGTTCTTTGCAGAATTTTGCGCAAATGATACCAATGCTAAATAATCATATTTTCTAAACAGAAATCTTCTGAAGGTTGAGGGTTCAATAGTCAATGCAAGCGAATATAATTACGAATTATTCAAGATCTGTACTCGGTCATGACTGACGTAACAAAAGCAAACTTACCTCATGTATTAAATACACTTTTTCTTCAGAAGGCTTCAGAATTCTCAAGCTCGACATAAAGATTCTTGAATTTGATAAAACGCAAGTAAAAAGGTCGGATCTTACATCGGCAGAAACGTTTGTGCAAATAATATCCAAGATAAGAACAGTGAAGTTGCAGTTTTCCTCCAACCTCAAAAAAAGGTTTTCGAGGTTGCTGAAAACGAAAATAACATTTAAAATTCCAGTAAACGAGTAGTTTCCAAGACATAAAGAACTTATAGTTTCAAAAAGTGGGGGATCACTTTTGTATATTAATTTTATGTAAAATGAGTACCCACTTTATAGCCACTTTTTGAGTGGGGGGCTGATTTTTTTTTCTTAGGGGTGGTGACATTTATTTTCCTAATTTTGCATATGAATTACAATATATCTGATATTTCC
The DNA here is from genome assembly GCF_053919585.1 of Euprymna scolopes. Classification (NCBI taxonomy): domain Eukaryota; kingdom Metazoa; phylum Mollusca; class Cephalopoda; order Sepiida; family Sepiolidae; genus Euprymna; species Euprymna scolopes. The sequence continues at coordinate 128,518,345 of NC_136495.1, forward strand.
CTAAAATCTCTGACTTTGATGGAGGGGAGACTAAACCTTGCTGCTATAGTTTCAAATGATCTGAAATAACAGCAAGGTGAAACTTGATTCCAAATATTTCCTATATGTTATATTTCCCTTCTTTGGGTGTCATACATTAAGTAAATTTCACAGTGTATAAGGATTATATGTTCATAATGGAGATCTTCATAATTGTACCTTATTTCCAAAAGAGGGGAGAATGATACAAATTTTCAATCCTTATCTGAGAAATTCCGAAACACCATACACTTAAGTCCATACAAACAACGTGTTTTTATTTTTGTTCCTTTCCTCCACACACAAAAAAACGACCCTGGTGTCTAACTCTGTCCCGTGGGGAGGCATAGTAAATAGGAACAAACAATGTTTTTTGCGATAGAAGTACTATTTCTAACATAAGTGTAAGTGGCAGACCGACATAATACTATTTTATACTTAAGCATAACAGACAGATTTAGATGAAAATGCATGTTTGAATAAAAAAATAGTCAACATATATTCACTGTGACTTTACAATCGGCGATCAATTCTTATTAAGTTTGACGGTTTAATATTTTTGAACATAAAGAATTATTAATAATTCTTTAAATGATTTAAGAGTGAGAGACACACTGACACGTGTTTAATAACCAGCGATTAAATACGCCAGTATATTTTTAAAATAATAAGATGGAAATTTAGTCGAGGACAGTTAGCTGCACTCGTGGTGAGAATTACTTGGCAGTGAGGATTAATAGAAACGGACGTGACATCATATGGATTAAAGAGAGAGAGAGCTAGTAAGATAAATCTGTGGTGCCTTCAATGCACTGCATGTGGGTACGTATTAATTTTAGATATACTGATAAGTAGGGCCGTGACAACAGAATATTCATTCCATTCTTTTAACTCTCCGGTATATATCCGACACAGATACACTTATTCAACCGAGAACCACATCCGTCTATATAAAAACATATAAGATATTAACGGATATATACTCAAGAGTCAAAATAGTTAAAATAATATGCTGTTGTCACAGCCCAACTAATAAGATATAATTAAACAGTTATAATCGATCGCTCCCCGTCTTCCTTCCACACTATTAGAAATGACTTGGAATGACGATAAAGCCAAGTACCTATTCTATGACCTTTTTAATAATGTCGACAATATTCCTGTCTGCATGTATGGCAAAATATCGAATGTAATTCAAATAATATCTGATAACTATTGAATTTTATTATTGAATAATATTAGGAATTGTATACACATTCGTAACGTAATATAAATTTATTGCGTAAAACCTATAACAACTAATGATATGTTAAAGGCATACAGTTAATACTCTTTTTCTATCATTCTACCTCAAGGTGTATATGTATTAGTTAGCGATACAATGTACGTCGTTTTAAATGATAGTCGATTAATAATTAGTCAGTCATTGAAAAATATTTTACTTTGACAAGTTACCTCTTATTTAATCTATCCTGATATGGATTCCTTAATATATGATCCTTAATATATAATCTATGTAGTGTGTAAGATTATTATCTGGGTGGGGATAATGGTTTTTAGCATTCAGGATCTCGCGGAAAGCCTAACACGGCTAGATATAAGATACCAATTGCATTTGATTAAAACATTGATGTTGGAGTAAGAATTAATTTCAATTTATGTAAATTTGCAGCAGTTATTTGTCATGTACACAATATGTTTTTGTTGAATATTCACATTTATTTACAAACTTTGGCATAAGAAAAGTGTTCATAATATTGTTATTAATAATAAAAAAATATCATTAATATAAAAATCATTTGATTTTTTTAATAACGCCTTTAAAGAGTATACTTTTAATATAGCATATCAATTTAGTTTCTAAATAAGGGCTTTTAGAAATAAGTTTATATATACTTAAATGCATCATCATTTTAAAAATAAATTTTGGTCTTTATATATAATCTTAGTACATTTTATATAAAATTGAACTTTAATGTAAAATTCTGAAATGTCTCCTAAAAATGGTTGCAATTTTGTTATAAAGGAAATATCGTATATTTTAACTTCTAAAAATGTTATAGTTTTGTTAATAAGGAAATATCGTATATTTTAACTTCTAAAAATGTTACAATTTTGTTATTAAGGAAATATCGTATATTTTAACTTCTAAAAATGTTATAGTTTTGTTATTAAGGAAATATCGTATATTTTAACTTCTAAAAATGTTACAATTTTGTTATTAAGGAAATATCGTATATTTTAACTTCTAAAAATGTTACAATTTTGTTATTAAGGAAATATCGTATATTTTAACTTCTAAAAATGTTACAATTTTGTTATTAAGGAAATATCGTATATTTTAACTTCTAAAAATGTTACAATTTTGTTATTAAGGAAATATCGTATATTTTAACTTCTAAAAATGCTACAATTTTGTTATTAAGGAAATATCGTATATTTTAACTTCTAAAAATGTTACAATTTTGTTATTAAGGAAATATCGTATATTTTAACTTCTAAAAATGTTACAATTTTGTTATTAAGGAAATATCGTATATTTTAACTTCTAAAAATGTTACAATTTTGTTATTAAGGAAATATCGTATATTTTAACTTCTAAAATGTTACAATTTTGTTATTAAGGAAATATCGTATATTTTAACTTCTAAAAATGTTACAATTTTGTTATTAAGGAAATATCGTATATTTTAACTTCTAAAAATGTTACAATTTTGTTATTAAGGAAATATCGTATATTTTAACTTCTAAAAATGTTACAATTTTGTTAATAAGGAAATATCGTATATTTTAACTTCTAAAAATGTTACAATTTTGTTATTAAGGAAATATCGTATATTTTAACTTCTAAAAATGTTATAATTTTGTTATTAAGGAAATATCGTATATTTTAACTTCTAAAAATGTTACAATTTTGTTATTAAGGAAATATCGTATATTTTAACTTCTAAAAATGTTACAATTTTGTTATTAAGGAAATATCGTATATTTTAACTTCTAAAATGTTACAATTTTGTTATTAAGGAAATATCGTATATTTTAACTTCTAAAAATGTTACAATTTTGTTATTAAGGAAATATCGTATATTTTAACTTCTAAAAATGTTACAATTTTGTTATTAAGGAAATATCGTATATTTTAACTTCTAAAAATGTTACAATTTTGTTAATAAGGAAATATCGTATATTTTAACTTCTAAAAATGTTATAATTTTGTTATTAAGGAAATATCGTATATTTTAACTTCTAAAAATGTTACAATTTTGTTATTAAGGAAATATCGTATATTTTAACTTCTAAAAATGTTACAATTTTGTTATTAAGGAAATATCGTATATTTTAACTTCTAAAAATGTTACAATTTTGTTATTAAGGAAATATCGTATATTTTAACTTCTAAAAATGTTACAATTTTGTTATTAAGGAAATATCGTATGTTTTAACTTCTAAAAATGTTACAATTTTGTTATTAAGGAAATATCGTATATTTTAACTTCTAAAAATGTTACAATTTTGTTATTAAGGAAATATCGTATATTTTAACTTCTAAAAATGTTACAATTTTGTTAATAAGGAAATATCGTATATTTTAACTCCTAAAAATGTTACAATTTTGTTATTAAGGAAATATCGTATATTTTAACTTCTAAAAATGTTACAATTTTGTTATTAAGGAAATATCGTATATTTTAACTTCTAAAAATGTTACAATTTTGTTATTAAGGAAATATCGTATATTTTAACTTCTAAAAATATTACAATTTTGTTATTAAGGAAATATCGTATATTTTAACTTCTAAAAATGTTACAATTTTGTTATTAAGGAAATATCGTATATTTAAGTTCTAAAAATGTTACAATTTTTTTATTAAGGAAATATCGTATATTTTAACTTCTAAAAATATTACAATTTTGTTATTAAGGAAATATCGTATATTTTAACTTCTTTCCTGTTGTTTTAAATCTGTAAAATTGTGTATTTATTTGTTATTTATATGTAACAAGAATGCACTACTTTATGCTATGTGTTAAAGCTATTTTGTTGTGTATCGTTAAAATCTCAAAGATTCAAAATATTTTAGTCCAGGAACTAAATAATACTAACGAAGTAAATTTAAATGTGATGTAATTGTTTTAAAAAGTAGTTAGTTATTTGCTGATTGTAATCCATCAAAAATTAAAAAAATATAATATAATACTTATATTACGCGAATAATAATACTAGTAAAACAATAACTAATAATTATACAAAAATATTACAAATAATTAGCATGAAACATGCAAATTATTAACTAGTGTATCTTTTATCAAAGGTCTATTTTTCATGATTAACCCAAGTAAATTTCATTAAAGTAGTTGTTCTATAATATATATAGGGTGTTTTTTTTTAGAAACGGCGAACTTTAAATTAAAATAAATCATAGATAAATATTGTTGTTATACACATATATAATTTATTCCAAAGATTAATACTTTGCATTTATAATTTAAATATATTTCGAGCATACAACCCCGGGATTGTGTATGATGACGTAATCTAAGAATTCCAATTTTTCGCAACTATACGTATTGAATGATCGAATTTCGGCAATAATGCAGCAAATGCTGTTATCCAAGTGGTTAATTCTGTCTAGTTTATCAACGTAGACATAGGGGCTTTACATATTGCCAATCTAATAGAGTTAAAATGCATGAAAATGGTGGTCAGTTTCGTGAAATTCTTTGTTCATCAAATGTTTCTCTCAGTAAATTGAACGGATCATTTGCAATTTGCAAACGTTCTCTGGTGTCAGCCGTTTCATTATGAATTGCCAAACCAAAATGCACTAAAAACCAATTGGTGCCTAATCTTCAGTTAAAGAAAATAAAGAAGTCAATTTAAAGGTTGCTACCTCCCAAGAACTACATGTACTAGACAAATTGTTAAGACGGCTTAATTAAACTATAAAAATCATTGGCTTTCCTCACTTATTTAGCTTGGTATTTTCCAAATCTTCAGATAAAATAGACTATTATTACCATGCAGTCAAATCCTAATTTATTTAAGAAAAATTGTTGAGTATCAAAATCAAGTGTTATGTTTGAATCTCTGGTGACCATAGCGTTTTGTGCTTTTTGCAAGAAAAAATATTTTGCCAAAATAATACGACACTAAAAGGTGTTGACATAAGCATGAACTTAGAACAATATTTTTGCCTAACCAAAGCAGTTATGACAATTTTAATCGCAAACATGAATAAATTAAACACAGTTACTTTTACGTGTCTTTTTTTATGAGTGTCATAAACAGAAGAAGAGGGTAAATACTAGTGTTGCGACGATTTATCGGAATTTGAAAAAAAATCTGAGCTTTTGAGGTATCAGAGTCGGGATAATTTGAGTCTATTTTCCGATGCCAAAACCGATTCCTTTAATTATCATTTTTTTTTTAAAATTTTGGTTTTTATAAATCATCTTCCACTGTTCGTAGTAACAATAAAATAATAAATATTTATTGATTTAAACTTTCAGTGAGACTAAAATCTCTAGATCCTCCGTCATATGTGTGTTTTTACGTTTGAGAAAATACATGTAGATTGGGGATGTGTTTTTGCAGTAATCCGGACAAAATAACAATTTTATATTAAAGTATTTAGAGATTTATAAAGAATCGAAATCGGTAATTGCATCTTAATCAAGAAAATATTGGAATCGTCCCATCACTAGTAAATACACATAAAAAGTCGACACAGGATAACAAAGAAAAGGAGAAAGAATAATCCAGTGATGTCAAGCAACATATGAAATGCAAATTAATAAATCGTTAAATAACCGACCACAATAAAAATAAATTAGAACATAAAAGACAGAAAGAGGAAATGATACAAATCTAAAAATTATGATAAAGTTATTAGAATTAACAAGAATAGTGTCGCTAATTTACTAGTATAAAATTTTAAAAAATAGTTTTAAAATTATTAAACGGTTTTTATTAAAAAAGATTTTAAAATAGCTGTTGAATACTTTTTCATCTAATCTCTCTTCCGGATATCCCGCATCCCTACATATGCCTTTTCCTTATTCTATTTTTTTCTTTATTATTTTCAATGTACTCTTTTGAATCTTTTTATTAATCATTTCAAACGTTTCATCTTTGAACAATTTTTTCACTTACCTGAAAGCGGCTTTTAAAAATTGTTAATAATTTTTTTCTATTAGTTTATTAATTGAATCACTTTGAAGTCAATATACGTTAGACATTTTCATTAAATACTATACCTCTTCATTTTGTTAATAACTGGAATTTTAGATTTCTTTATTTCAATCAGTCATCGGATTATGTTATTGATGTTATTTGAACTGATGAACTAAACGAGCACCTGACTTATTGCGCTTTTTGATTTCATAATAAGCTATTCACAAGTGATATAGTTAATTATGCAATGTGAATATTATAGCTCAATAATTATTTGAGTTTTTTTAGTTAACAAAATTGTTTAAACTCCATGGATAAGGAATTTTCATCGTGTAAATTCTTTTCTTCAACTTAACTATTAATTTATTAGATTTTATTCCCATCATCTATTTTTTCTGTATTTTAAGTGTTCTATATAGCCTGTTGATAGGTTCCAATGTTGTATCCATGTTTATCTTTATATATATATATATATATATATATATATATATATATATATATATGTGTGTGTGTGCATATATACTTTATGATTATATATATAAATATATATATATGTATATATATACATAGTCATATATATATATATATGTATACCAATATATGTACTATTTTTATTAGTTATTATTTTTATTATTTCATCATTATTTATAATTATACTAGCATGGGCGCCCGGCGTTGCCCGGCGTTGCCCGGCGTTGCCCGGGTGTTTGGAGGTGTATGCTGAGCAAAAAACAAAAAAAAACAAAATACAAAAAAACAAACAAACAAAAACCGGTCAATTTTTTTAAAATTTAACCCCTATTATGACCCCTTAACATTTATTGTTTTGGTCTCAAATAAACTTATTAAGTTAGATCCATGTCCAAGGAAGCTATATCTAAAATTTCAAGTGTTTAGACCAAAAATTGTCGAAGAAGTTTGGTAGAGTTCGCAAAGGTCAAATCGTTAAACTTTGACCCCTTACTCGCTAAATTTCTGGCCAAAATCCAATCACATCGATTTTCCCAAATCTCAGTACCCTCTATATCAAATTTCGAGTCTGTAGACTTAAAATTGGCAGAGTTATTGCGTACGGAAATGTACACAGACACGCACACACACAGTTTCACTTTTATAGACGTAAAAATAATAGATAGATAGATTTGTTTAACAAAAATATATACGCATACATAAATATATATGAAAACAATTTTGTGTCTACTATAAACTTTTTCGCAAATATTATGCAAGTATAAATCATGTAGAATATCTGCATGAATATAATTACAGGTAATAGTTAACTAAAGATGCTTATCCCATTAAAAAACCGAAGCATCTAATAGAGAATTAATTAAAATGAATGTTTATAAGAATATGCAAATTAGCTAGATCGTTTTCTAGTGAATGCAATTCCACAACCAAGATATAAGAAAATTGTATTTTCTTTTTAGATAAATAGAAAAGAGGGGTTTTAATATGAATATCGATACAAACAAAAGAAAACCAGATTTATAGGAGTATAGATAGATAGATAGATACATTTATTCATGATTAATTCTATTTATATAGTTTTACTTCTATCATCCTTATCATCATCATCGTCATCATAATATTTAATATGAATATCGATACAAACAAAAGAAAACCAGATTTATAGGAGTATAGAATAGATAGATAGATAGATACATTTATTCATGATTAATTCTATTTATATAGTTTTACTTCTATCATCCTCATCATCATCATCGTCATCATAATCATTATTCAAATGTTTTTAAGATTATGCCTACAAGGTTAGCGCCTAGTTTTCTTTTTGTTTCTCTCTTTCTATCTAGACAACATTCGGTTTAAGCACATCTAAATTTGTGTTTTTTGACGCATAATCTAATTGTTTCAATGTTAAATACAATTTACTGTCTAAAATCTATGTTCTTCACCTTCTCTCCCTCTCCCTCTCTCCCTCTCATTTTCTCTCTCTCTCTCTCTCTCTCTCTCTCTGTATGTATATATATATATATATATATATATATATATATATATATATATATATTGCTGATTTATTGAACAAAAACTGGATCGATATTTTTTCGCTTCTAATATTATCGTCAGACCTAATGCCAAAAGTAAATAAAAATGACTACCTCCAACTGTGATCAAGAATATAACAGACTCTTTAAACAGTTCAGTGATGTAGAGAGGGTTAGTCGATATTAATGTTTAATGTAAATGGTAGATTTCTTTAGCACTTATCGAACATGGGGAAAGTGGAGAAAAAAACAGAAAAAAAGATTAAAACAGGAAATAGATCTCGAAATATGAAACGAACAAATATGGTAGGATGAAATTCAAGTAAAAGATTCTGTAATAGAAATCGTTTTAAGACAATAAAAAGTGCCACATTTGGGCAGGAGCTGCTAGAAAGGACTTGACCTTCCTTGATAGAGTTCAAAATAGACTTCGTAGCCTCGTAGATGTCCTTTTCTCTTCTCTGCAACCTTTATCTTACAGAAGAGATGTTGCGAGTGTCTCTGCTGTATCGTTATTTTCATGGAAAGTGTTCGACTGAGCTTCAGTCTATGGTTCCCCCCTCGCTAAACTTTCACAAGAAACACTCGTCTAGCTGAAAACACTATCAAACATTCCCCCCAGTCTTTATCTGTGTCTAAACCTAAACGTAGATTCCATGAACAAAGCTTCTTTCGTAGAACTGCACGACTGTGGAATTGTCTTCCGTTTTCCTGCTTTCCAGCTGACTACAATATGGTTGTGTTCAAGTCCAACGTAAACAAGTTCTTGATGAGCCGTTCCACTTGTTAACAAATTTACCGAATTTCCATTACTAACGATTACGATATTGTCCTAGTTCTACTGTACACTGTTAAAACCCTTATCCTCGAGTGGCATCTTGGACTTGATAAGTTGTTATGCCTATGTAAAAAAACGGCACTACAAATAAAGTAGGACGTATACTGAGTACAAACTTTTACCATTATGCCCCAATACAACACTTTTTTTTCTCATTGTTTTTCTTTTCTCCATTTTATTGTATAATATTGTTGCAGTACAACGAGAAATGCACAAATGCAACGAAAAATGCACCCTTCAAATTTAAAGAAGATGGTAATCAGTAATGTGTTATCATTTCGCAAGATTTCATTTTTTAAACATCTCCACCCCACCATAAATCATGAGAACAAAAATATAATACGAGGGGCGTTTCTAAAGTAATACCTCTTTTTTTTATTCTGGCGGAATTGATAACAGAATATTGCAAATTGCATTGCTATGATGATTAAACCTGGGAGTTTCATCTCTTTAGTGAACGTATTTACGGTGGGAGACTTTAAACGTAATCCGTGACATGGGCGTGTATCTGAAATAGTGATGTGTGATTGAATTTCTGTCAAAAGCGCGTTAAGAATATGTCCCAGACGAAATAAGGTCGCTTGTTTTTATAGCACCACTCCTGTCTTCGTAGCTCCTTCATTTTATTTTTACTGTCACAAGAAACATGAATTAGTAAGGTAAATAGATTTCAGACGGCAGTTCTATTAGGACTGGTATAATACAATAGACAATACTATTCTATAATGATGTTTATTTCCTTTTTAAATACACTGAAAATCATCAGTAATATTTTCTACGTGAAAATTCACATTTCCTGCTACGGTAGGCATTTCCATCTCATCATTGTTACATATTTCTACAATATCATAATGTCATAAAAGCCATATTTTGCATTTCTAATCGAGCTACTAACTTAAGTTCTTTCCGGCAATCAATTTATCAGTTCCTTGACACAACGAAGGCTAATATATCTTCTGAAAAACGGAACGATCTAATCTATCCAGTAATGGGGACAAATGCTTTTATTGAGTTTTTATAGCTATGTGTGTTTCATTGCAAAGTTTTAAAGGTACCTCATTTTACCGTGGTTTTTTGTCATTTCATTTTTCCTTAATAAAAATGTGGAATTATTCACTGGTTCCGTACTACGCTATTCATATCCGAGTCTAGTTCCTGTAAGAATATATCAAGGAGGAATTTAAATAGGTTTAGTTAAGGCGTAGGTATAAAATTAGAATGCTTGCATTTGGTACAACTTTAGATCGCGGCTGGTTTAAGAATTATTATCCAAAACTTACTATTTAGTATTTAGTAAGGTGCATCGGTGATCAAGCATGTTATTTTCTTAGTACGATTAACTATAAATCACCACATCCTACATTGTATAAGTTATAGGGAGAAGGGCGTTTGTTGGAATAAAAAAAAAGGATTTGATTGTACAATCGCACATGTTGTAAAATGCATAATATTTAAATATACTATTGTATACGTAGCGAATCGATAAGACGCTGAGTTATTATATTCTGGATAAAAATGAACCGGGAACTAATAACAATTAGGTTAAAGTAAATCTATCACATTAATGTTTCACTATTGGATGCAATGTCGTATCATACCAAGAACTGATTCTATATAACCCATAGATGCAACCATCAGGAATGTTACTAATTCAGATTACTGTCTACTAAGGAGTAATTCTTTATGGAGAGAGTGATCCTGTTGTTCCTATTAAAAGCGAAAGAATATCTCATACAAAGAAGAGTATTCCTCGTTATACAGTGAATAACTAAGGAGTAAAGTCATACGACTTAAACTCCAACAATGAGATCAAAATATATAACGATATATTAACAGATGTTATAATCTAACAGAGATGGATGGATATATACATTATTGAAATCAAAATAAATTTCCTCCCATTCGTTGCTGCATTAGATTCCAGGTTTTCAGTTAAATTATTGAGATTGAGCCGCTGAACAAAACAAAGATCAAAGTGAACGACAATGATAGTAAGATGGTAGAAAAAAGAAGAAATAAATTAAGTAATAATAAAATTAATGGATCAGTGCCACTGGCAAAATACAGAAACCGAAAAAAAAAACTATACGCCAATAGAAGTAAAATGCTATATACATATATACATACCCCTTAAATATATATATATATATATATATATATATATATATATATATATATATATATATATATATATATATATATATATATATATATAATCTTGCCCGCTACTTAATTGGCTGAAAAATGCGAGGCCCGCGGTTAGTTTGTAAATACGCGGTTTGAGCACTATAAAATGGTGGACGAATGTTTGCTTTAAATAGAGATTTGTTTAGGTTGTTTGCAGGTATCGCTCCTATGGATCGATGCGTAGAACTGCCGACTGTCAGCTCGATGCTTCTAGGTTCAATCCTCGGCTTGGTCTAGCGACACTGATGAGTTTTGATACAACGAAACAGTACTGTATGTTGATGACTGCAAATATATATATATATATATATATACCTATACATACGTAAATATATATATATATATATATATATATATATATATATATATATATCGTTTTAACAAAAACCAAAACTTTAAAGAATGGGTTGATTGCAACGAATAGTGTATTTCATCGTTCCTTACAATTGTTGCAAAACTATTCGAAAAAATTCAAACATTATGTTGTTTGAATTTTTTCACAAGAACAGCCTTTTATCAGACTTATTGAATAAAAAACACTTTACTAATAAAACATTATGGAAACCATTTTCCTTATGAGGAAAAGAATTAAGACTAAATATGCATATATATATATATATATATATATATATATATATATATAATCCATAGACATGCATTTATATTTACATATATATATTCATCCATACATATTTACATGTTTGTATATATATATATATATATATATATATATATATATACATAGATTTGTTATTGTTGTTTTTCAAGCGATACATACGGTTAATATTGGCTCCACCTCGGAGCTCATGTTTTTTTATTTACTTAGAAAGTCGCCATATAGCACTTTTATTTATTATTTTTTAAAACAGTAATCTACGTACACGCGTGTTTCGAGGTCGTTACCTCTCGTCAGCGTAGTTCAACTGTTTCTAGGGATCGAACCTCAGACCTTGTTGACCATAATCCGGTGCCTTAACCGTTAAGCCACAAACCCAGGATTAATTTTTAACCGTATGTGTCTTTCTTTCTTCGCATGCTCAAATTCAATTAATTCTTCAATCGCATAATCAATCGCATAATACCTTTCTTTTTATAAGAACATCGCTAGAGAATATTTGAAATCATGTCTTTGTATTAATAAATACGAAATCTGCATGGGTTTAAATATATTTAAACGTATATTATGGCAAGCAAAAATGCAAAGTACTTATATAAGGCTTGGTAGACTATTTTTAATTTCTTGCCGATTTTTTTACAATCTTTTAAGACGATAAATATGTTTTGACAATTAATTTTTTGCCGGAATTCTGTCCTAGGAAAATGCAAAATTCTTGTTAAAACATCATATTTCTCTTAAAAATTCTTGTACAAGAGAGGACAAATTCTAAGTACAGATTTTGATAAAAATAAACTGACTTGTATTAATGTCAGGTTCCTGGGTTTTTTAGCAATACATAAATAGTGCTTGATATTCTGAAAATTAACCTTGTTAATTTGTTATTTCCTTTAGATTATCTCTAAATAACTTTTTTTAGCAATACGTAAATATTGCAAGAGTTTCTTAATATTAATCTTGATAATTTGTTATTTCCTTTAGATTATCTCTAAATAACTTTTTTTAGCAATATGTAAATATTGCTTGAGATTCTGAAAATTTACCTTGATAATTTGTAATTTGCTGTAGATAATCTCTAAATAACGTTTTTTAGCAATACGTAAATATTTCTCGAGATTCTGAATATTAATCTTGATAATTTGTAATTTGCTTTAGATAATCTCTAAATAACGTTTTTTAGCAATACGTAAATATTTCTCGAGATTCTGAAAATTAACCTTGATAATTTTTATTTTCTTTAGATAATATCTAAATTACTTTTTAGCAATACGTAAATATTGCTCGAGCATCTGAAAATTAACCTTAATAATTTTTTATTTTCTTTAGATAATCTCTAAATTATTTTTTAACAATACATTAATAGTGCTTGATATTCTGAAAATTAACCTTGTTAATTTGTTATTTCCTTTAGATCATCTCTTAATAACTTTTTTTAGCAATACGTAAATATTGCAAGAGTTTCTTAATATTAATCTTGAGAATTTATTATTTCCTTTAGATTATCTCTAAATAACTTTTTTTAGCAATATGTAAATATTGCTTGAGATTCTGAAAATTTACCTTGATAATTAATTTTTTCTTTAGATAATCTCTAAATTACTTTTTAGCAATACGTAAATATTGCTCGAGCATCTGAAAATTAACCTTGATATTTTTTTATTTTCTTTAGATAATATCTAAATTACTTTTTAGCAATACGTAAATATTGCTCGAGCATCTGAAAATTAACCTTGATAATTTATTTTCTTTAGATAATATCTAAATTACTTTTTAGCAATACGTAAATATTGCTCGAGCATCTGAAAATTAACCTTGATAATTTATTTTCTTTAGATAATATTTAAATTACTTTTTAGCAATACGTAAATATTGCTCGAGCATCTGAAAATTAACCTTGATAATTTTTTATTTTCTTTAGATAATATCTAAATTACTTTTTAGCAATACGTAAATATTGCTCGAGCATCTGAAAATTAACCTTGATAATTTATTTTCTTTAGATAATATCTAAATTACTTTTTAGCAATACGTAAATATTGCTCGAGCATCTGAAAATTAACCTTGATAATTTTTTATTTTCTTTAGATAATATCTAAATTACTTTTTAGCAATACGTAAATATTGCTCGAGCATCTGAAAATTAACCTTGATAATTTTTTATTTTCTTTAGATAATATCTAAATTACTTTTTAGCAATACGTAAATATTGCTCGAGCATCTGAAAATTAACCTTGATAATTTTTTATTTTCTTTAGATAATATCTAAATTACTTTTTAGCAATACGTAAATATTGCTCGAGCATCTGAAAATTAACCTTGATAATTTTTTATTTTCTTTAGATAATATCTAAATTACTTTTTAGCAATACGTAAATATTGCTCGAGCATCTGAAAATTAACCTTGATAATTTTTTATTTTCTTTAGATAATATCTAAATTACTTTTTAGCAATAAGTAAATATTGCTCGAGCATCTGAAAATTAACCTTGATAATTTATTTTCTTTAGATAATATCTAAATTACTTTTTAGCAATACGTAAATATTGCTCGAGCATCTGAAAATTAACCTTGATAATTTATTTTCTTTAGATAATATCTAAATTACTTTTTAGCAATACGTAAATATTGCTCGAGCATCTGAAAATTAACCTTGATAATTTTTTATTTTCTTTAGATAATATCTAAATTACTTTTTAGCAATACGTAAATATTGCTCGAGCATCTGAAAATTAACCTTGATAATTTATTTTCTTTAGATAATATTTAAATTACTTTTTAGCAATACGTAAATATTGCTCGAGCATCTGAAAATTAACCTTGATAATTTATTTTCTTTAGATAATATCTAAATTACTTTTTAGCAATACGTAAATATTGCTCGAGCATCTGAAAATTAACCTTGATAATTTTTTATTTTCTTTAGATAATATCTAAATTACTTTTTAGCAATACGTAAATATTGCTCGAGCATCTGAAAATTAACCTTGATAATTTTTTATTTTCTTTAGATAATATCTAAATTACTTTTTAGCAATACGTAAATATTGCTCGAGCATCTGAAAATTAACCTTGATAATTTATTTTCTTTAGATAATATCTAAATTACTTTTTAGCAATACGTAAATATTGCTCGAGCATCTGAAAATTAACCTTGATAATTTTTTATTTTCTTTAGATAATATCTAAATTACTTTTTAGCAATACGTAAATATTGCTCGAGCATCTGAAAATTAACCTTGATAATTTTTTATTTTCTTTAGATAATATCTAAATTACTTTTTAGCAATACGTAAATATTGCTCGAGCATCTGAAAATTAACCTTGATAATTTATTTTCTTTAGATAATATCTAAATTACTTTTTAGCAATACGTAAATATTGCTCGAGCATCTGAAAATTAACCTTGATAATTTTTTATTTTCTTTAGATAATATCTAAATTACTTTTTAGCAATACGTAAATATTGCTCGAGCATCTGAAAATTAACCTTGATAATTTATTTTCTTTAGATAATATTTAAATTACTTTTTAGCAATACGTAAATATTGCTCGAGCATCTGAAAATTAACCTTGATAATTTATTTTCTTTAGATAATATCTAAATTACTTTTTAGCAATACGTAAATATTGCTCGAGCATCTGAAAATTAACCTTGATAATTTTTTATTTTCTTTAGATAATATCTAAATTACTTTTTAGCAATACGTAAATATTGCTCGAGCATCTGAAAATTAACCTTGATAATTTTTTATTTTCTTTAGATAATATCTAAATTACTTTTTAGCAATACGTAAATATTGCTCGAGCATCTGAAAATTAACCTTGATAATTTATTTTCTTTAGATAATATCTAAATTACTTTTTAGCAATACGTAAATATTGCTCGAGCATCTGAAAATTAACCTTGATAATTTTTTATTTTCTTTAGATAATATCTAAATTACTTTTTAGCAATACGTAAATATTGCTCGAGCATCTGAAAATTAACCTTGATAATTTATTTTCTTTAGATAATATCTAAATTACTTTTTAGCAATACGTAAATATTGCTCGAGCATCTGAAAATTAACCTTGATAATTTTTTATTTTCTTTAGATAATATCTAAATTACTTTTTAACAATACGTAAATATTGCTCGAGATTCTGAAAATTAACCTTGATAATTTGGTATTTCCTTTAGCTTATCTCTAAATAACTTTTTAGCAATACCTAAATATTGCAAGAGTTTCTTAATATTAATCTTGATAATTTGTTATTTCCTTTAGATTATCTCTAAATAACTTTTTTTAGCAATATGTAAATATTGCTAGCGATTCTGAAAATTAACCTTGATAATTTTTATTTCCTTTAGATAATCTGTAAGTATCGTTTTCTTTAGCAATACGTAAATATTGCTCGAGATTCTGAAAATTAACCTTGATAATTTGTTATTTCCTTTAGAGTATCTCTATTTTCCCTATTAAATAATTTTATCTCTAAATAACTTTCTCTCTGATGTATATTACTTCTCTCCATTTTCTTTAAAGAATTTTCCTTTTTCTTTAAAAACATTCTCTGAAAAAAAGAATTTATAGGCTATATAACAAATTTATCAAACAGATAAATTCTGTTTTTCATATATAAATTTAAAATTAACATTTCATACCTAAACAGATCAATCGTCGAATTATTATTTTAATGTATGATAAAATAAGTCAGTTATCTTCGACACTTCCTATAGAAATATCCTACGAGGAGAATATTCAATTTCCGTGAATATAATGTTTATAAAAATAATCACAAAAATAAAAACAAAAACATTATTCACCATCAAAAACTGATCTGGCGAAAATCTACCAAAATACTCCAATTGTTGTCCGCCAATATAAAAAGCTACAAGACTCAAATCAAACAATTAAAGACACGAAATCAATTATTCAAGCATAAACAATATTTTCTTGGCTCATTATTTTTAAACGAAATTAAATAAAGTTTTAATTTTTACAAAAAAATTAATGTTGTAAAAGTAATTTTCATCCACCTTGAGCTGTTATAAGTGCCAAGCTGCAGTTGCCAAGGTATTGCAATGCTGTAAGTTATATTCTATTCTTTTACATTGTATTCCGGAATCATACTACACCAGCCCTTCACATTATTAATATTCATTTTTTTTTCACAGTGATCACCACTTATCAAGGCCCGGAAGCCACTCAGGGATAAGGGTTATTGCAAGTACATTACGTTAGTGTGGAGATTTGATGAAGTGTTTACTTAAGGGGGCGGTTCATTAGGAATTTGTTAACATTGGACTTGAAAACATCCAAGTTGTAGTCCGGTGGGAAGCATGCAGACGGAACAGAGTTCCACAGGCGTGCAGTTCTAAGAAAGACGCTTTGTTTAATGAATCCATTTTTGATTTAGGCACAGATATAGAGTAGGGGAAATTTTTCACAGTGGATTCAGCTAGACGGGTGTTTTTCGTGAAAGATTGGCGAGGGGGGACCAGAGATTGGAAGTTTCTATAATATAAATCTCATCTGTCTGTTTAAATGTATGTATGTATGTATGTATGTATGGATGGATGGATGGATTTTTATACGTCTGACTATAACTTTCAACAGATGCGACGGATTTTCACGAGATCGCTATCATTTTGGAACTCGACCATTCGGACAACAAATATCGAATAATTGGCAAAAAACATTAATTCCTTGACCCTCAACTGGACACTTTTCTACAGGGAAGGGTTGCAGTTTTTCGGCGATATTTTCGAAAGTCATCCCCTCTTTTTGATTGACTAGCCTTAATTTAAACATACGTCATTTCCGGTTTGGCGATGATAACAAAAGTAAACACGTCACGTTTTCTTTTCACGTTCTTTCCCTCTTTTGTCGAACGGGTTCGAGCCTGCATACTACCAGTTTTTTTCTCAACACACACCTCCAAACACCTGGGAAACGCCGGGAACCCAGGCTAGTATTATTATAAGTTATACTTAGAATGGTAAAACAGAGTAATAGCTCTGACAAAACGTTATAGTCTGCAATCAGTGGTTTATATATGGAGCAAAATCCTGTTGTCCTTGAGAACCGAACGTTTGATTCGGTTCTGAATTCATTTCTTTCCATTTAAAATGTGATATGAAAATCCGGCACTTCTGCAATGTTGAGTTGTAGCCACATGTATTGTATTCAGTTTGAAGAATATTATTATGAGGACACATCTAATTGATGATCAGCCTTCGGCACTGTTCTCAAATCACCTCATTTATATAGGCAATACTTCTAGAACATTGAATAGAGACTCTTCAATTGCATAAATTGCCACGTGGCCAGATGGTATATTAAATTGGTGACCTAATGACATAGATTTTCCCGTGTATTCCTTAATATTTCCACAATGTTAGATGGCTTTGTGAAAGAGCAATTTTGTCCCTAGAAATGATGCTGTTCATATGATTTATTATTATCCTTTGCAAGAGTTATCAATCTAGTAATTGTGGTATTGATGAAGATCAGGCAGTAGAATTTTCATATAGAATTCACTACAATCCCATGGAATGAAAAATCATGACCTGATATAGAAGGAAATGGCACCACTTATATGATTAATAAATCTTGATCCACCTAAACTCTATAATAACATAAGGTTAATAATAAAATCTTTGTTCTGGAAACCATTATAATAACTAGAAATTTTAAGGGTGAAACTCTTTTAATTCCTCTGATTCACCTTACTAATTCTGACATACAACTTAATCAAGCGTTTACAATCGTCAATGACATTAGTGTTGCCATGAAATTTCCGAGTCCGACAGAAAAAATCCCATGTCCAATAAGATACCCCTGAAGAAGGTCGGAGGTTACATCGACCGAAACGTTGTGAAAATCACACTCAAGATGGAAACAGTTGTCTGATCAATCCAAGTAATATGGATATTTTTGATGTGTACTATTAAATTTTAACAGGTAATTCTTCATAGAAAGAAACGTTTACTGACATTAATATGAATTGATATTTTTCGCATAACCCTCTGAATATCAGCCATATAGCGTAACGATGAGTAACTAAGCGGCCGAGATTCAATCCTGGCTTCAGATAGATGCTGGTCTGGCCGCACAAATGAGCTGTTATACAGCGAAAGAGTAGTGTATGTGGATGACTATATATATATATATATATATATATATATATGGAAAGAGAATGAGAGAAATATATAGAAATAAACACATATAGAGATAGATTTTGTTTGTCTTTCATTAGTGACCGCATATGTATATATTTATATATATATATATACATATATATATATATATATACATATATATATATATATATTTGTCGCTTAATCTCATACTTATATAATTCTTACATATATTAATTTTATTCAAAATGCTACACACAGTGTTCAGCCCCGTCCTTTTCTTTCGTTGCGTTCTATAACTATTAAGGAGATATGAGCTTTTACCTCACTGAAGCGGGCAATTTTTACTGTTTACTATTTTTGTCCTCTGTAAAGTTTGGTTGTCTGCGATAGGCAAATATGATCTGTTTGATAGGTTTTGCTTTAGAGTTTTTTCGTCTGTACGTGCATATATATTCTTCTTCTTTTTTTACATAGGCGTCACCACTTATCCAGGCCGATAGGCCACTCAAGGATAAGGTTTAAAGAGTGTACAGTAGTCAAAGGACAATATAGTAATCGATAGTAATGGAAGTTCGGTAAAATTGTTATCTTAAGTGGAACGGATCATCAGAAACTTGTTCACATTGGACTTGAAGACAACCATATTATAGACGGCTGGAAAGCAGGAAAACGGAAGACAATTCCACAGGTTTGCAGTTCTAAGAAAGAAACTTTGATCATGGAATCTATGTTTAGGTTAAGGCACATATAAAGAGTGGGGGAATTATTGATAGTGTTTTCAGCTAGACGAGTGTTTCTTGTGAAAGTTTAGCGAGGGGGGCCATAGATTGAAGCTCAGTCGAACACTTTCCATAAAAGTAACGATAAAGCAGAGACAAGCTCGCAACATCTCTTCTGTGAGATCTTCTTCTTCTTCTTCTTTTTCTTCTTCTTCTTCTTCTTCTTATTATTATTATTATTATTATTATTAACTAGGAGTTCTAACACAAGTCAGCATCAAACATTTTTCGCAGTAGTGTTCCTTGGAGTCTTTGTGACAACACGTTTCTCCAAATTTCCAGTATCTCTCGCTACTTATAAAACCTTTGCAAATGATTTAGGATCATCGCAATAGCCGTTTGCCATTGACTTTTCGGTAGCAATGACCGTTGGTCATAACTAGAATTTGAGTGGTAATAAGCCTTCCTAAGGTCCCATTTCGCACCCATCTAGGTATCATTAGTGCTTCCTCTCCTCAATGTTTCCATCTTCCTCAACATTCCCTGCCTATTTGGTTTGGTGCCAGTTGAATCTTGCCCTAATTTTTATAAGTGGGATTATCTTACGACCATTATACAGATCCACTTATCTTCTTTCCATTTAGTGTGTCTCTTGCAGTTTCTGTTTCGCTGATTATCGTGTGTAGCTCTGCATTCTAGAGTTTTCTTTAATATCTCAGCCGTTTTTGTTATTGGTATCAGTTGTATATTCTCACTCATTCATGTGATTCCAATACTGCCCAATCTTTTTTTCGAAGTTTATAGAGATTGTTCCTTGTGCACCTACGACGATTCATGTTATCTTGGCTTTCTTCAGCTTCCATATTCTTTCCATCTCTGGTTATTTCCAATGTATTTGCTTCGCTTCCCCTTCACTTTGATATCCACTACGGTCTGTTGGAACAGCGAAATATACGATCTGGCAAGACTTTTAATTCTTGTTAATTAAAATGATATCTGATGTTTTTGCTTGAATAGGTTTATCTATTCAGACATCCATGTCCTATATGATTTCACGATTTCCATTTCCAATTACCGGGTTGTGCCTGCTTTTTATTGTTTGTGTTGCAAAATGCACATGTGTACTGCCTTCCCGAACTGGGCATGCCTATTCTCACATTATTATTTTATGCTTCTTGCATTGACGTATTATGTGGTTTATTGCTTCGTCCTTTTTGTCTATTGAGTTTGAATTTACTGTTTGCTAGTGCTTTGTTAATCTTTAATTTTATATAATCGTTTAAAATACCTTTATTTGGTGCGGATGGTATGTTCTTCTTTTTCTTCATTTAAGTGTCCTTTTAGTAACCATGCCCAATTGTTTTCGTAAGTTTTATGCATTGTCATCGTACGTGTAGTTGTATTACATTTTAAATCCCGTGTTACCGTGAATCTCTCTTGGCAATGCCCAGAAAACACAACGCAAACCCCACCGGAAAATGTCGAGTGAACTTATTCAGTAAGAAACCAAGTTGCCAAAAGAGAGGCGAACGAGCAGACGACACCGAATTGGAAGAAAAAAGTAAATTGAAAGATAGGGAAGAGTGTAATTGCACTTCACAAGATCCATTCGAAAAACAAATAGTGTTGATTCTTGAGACTGGAAGCTATCGTGAAGTAAGTTGAGACGGTTCTTGCGTTCTGTCAAGAAACCCGGTTGCTGGCAACTGAGAGGAGATGCAAAAAATATAACCGCCGGTTTCGGCTGGAGGTGCAATAATGGCCAGTGTAAATATTGGACCTCCTTGTACCATGGCACCTTCTTCCATCGATCCCCTCTCCGGATACCAATTATCTTAAGATTCATATATTTGTTGGCCTACGAAACGGCAACGCAAAACAACATACGGCGAGAGTGCAATATCGGGTCGGATAACGCTGTCACTGACTGGAAAAACTTCTTGAGTGATATTTACTGACAGATCGGAGGCCCGGTCGAGACACGCAGTGAAAGTGGACGTGTCCGTCTTTAATAGCCGGAAATATAATGGCAGAGGCGTCGTCGAACCGCTCTGGGTCTCTTCGGTGGATACGACCCTGTTGAGGATGAAAGTTTACTTAACAAAAAAAAAACTTTTGTTTGGAAAAGAAAATTGGTTCATAAAATGCAAAAATGTATAAATCTCCCCCAAATAGATTTTTGTTTGTTCCTTAAAGCAAAAGTAATAATTGTTCATTAATTTAAAGAAAACACTTTTCATACAGCTAAAAAAAACCCAAAAAAACAGTTAACAATAATTAAAAAAAAAATAAAACAGTACATTTCATGAAATTCTTACCGTAGGTTGTTTCTTTTTCTTTTTCATTTTCGTTTTTGTATTGACTTCCGTATGCGCGGTATAATCCGACAGTTTGCGTCGTCCAGCGGTCGTTGCCGAGCGAGACTTACGGAAAAAAGAGGCATCAGATCTTGTGGAATTATTCATTCTATATACCCCCACAAACATATTTGATACTACAGATGTTGGCCTATATAGAGATGATGGACTAGCTATAATAAAAGACTCCAACAAAGTCAAGGGGAATACCTATAAAAAACCATACAAAAGGAAATGAAAAAAATAGGCCTAAAAGTAGACATACTAGCTAACATAAATATAAACACTTTCTCGACGTCAAGATAAATTTAGATAAAAACACATATGAACCCTATTTAAAAGACAACGCTAATCCAATATACGTAAATCCCCCAAGTCCACTCACCCACCATCAATTATAAAACAAATTTCTAACTCGATCGTAAGTAGACTCAGCAATATCTCAAGCCATGAAAATGTATTTAACAGATCAATCAATATCTAATAGTGGATACGAAAATATTGATATATAAACAACAAAACACTAATACCTATAATAAAATTAAACATAGAAGAAAAAGAAATATAATCTGGTATACGGCACCATACAATTAAATGTTAAAAGCAAAACTTGGCAAGAAATGTCTAGATCTCATTGAAAAGCGCTTCACCGTAACCCATCCCTTACACACAATTTTCAATAAAAATAAGCTTAAGTCATCATACAGCTGCTGTGAAATTTAGGAATGATAATTAAAGTACATGATAACAAAATATTAAATGAAACCAATGAAAACAACAACAAAATAAACAATAATAACTGAACACCGTGACAAAAATAAAAGTAACACAAATGACACATATTTAACTAGTAGTAATAATAATAATAATAATAATAATAATAATAATAATAATAATAATATTAATAATAATAATAATAATAATAATAATAATAATAATAATAATAATAATAATAATAATAATAATAATAATAATAATAATAATAATAAACCAACTCCGGACAACAACAACCATACTAGAAATAAAACTAAAAATACTAATAACGAACAAGATAAATGCAACTGCAGATCCCGCTCACATTTTCGACTTCAAAACAAATGTCTAACCAAAAGCATAGTTTACCAGGCCATAATATTTGCGAAAGAAAACCCAAATAAAAAGAAATATTACGTAGGCATGACTTCCTTAGATTTCCAAACACGATATTATTACCACAAAAAAAAAAACACCGAATGAAAACAACGCTAGCAAACAAATAACACACACAAAGGAAGGGGTGAACCGGAGGGCAACTGGGGTTTGTCCTGTAAGTGCCTGCTCATTGGCTGATTAGAAATGTTGCGGTGGAAGCTAGAACGCTAATTAGCTAACAAAAACTCAATGGAATGTGTGTATATAAAAACGCGAGACAACCACAACTTGCAAAAGCCTGATGAATCCTAGCGTGGATGAAACGCGAAATATTCTGTGTAGCTTAATTACCATATACATATTATAACTTACTACCTTGCTCTGCCTACGTATTGAGCACTATTGAAGTAAATACTTAGGTTACGCATAAATTTATACATTCGTATATTAATTTATGTGATTAAATGAAGCAGTCATATATATATGTTAATGTTGGGTAAGTTTTAGAGATTTGATTTTCCTCTCTTATTTGCTAGGGTGGTAACAAATAAGGATGGAGCGTTACCTGTTTTAATTTTGATTCTAGCTGATAAAACTCATGTAATATATCATATTTAAGCGTATTTTACGACTGGGCTACGCCGATCAGTCACATATATTAGATACAATATAATAATCAAGAATGAATTAGCTTTGTATTAATAAATACAAAATGTGTTTTAATTAAATATCATATTAAAGCATAGGTTATGACCGGGCCAAGGTTGCTAGTTTCGAAAAGGTTTACAAGATTATTTTATTTTAAAAATACTTATCAAACATAACAAAGAAAATGAACTACTGGGTAAACGTTAAGGAATAATCTTGTTAATATTTAATAGTGAACAAATGTGTCATAAAAAATTAAGCGTAGCTAAAGATCTTTTTATTAATAACGGTTTCTCTACATCGTCGACCACGTGATCTAATTGATTGCTTGCAAAATCAGCAGTATCTCCCCCATTCGTCTCCCAATATTTCACACAAGTGATCCTGTTTTTCGCATTTCTTTACTGGACCTATGAACAATAACATAATTTTCTGAAATTGCAATTTTTCTTCATAGTTAGCGTTAATTCTATATTTCTTTCTTATAAAAAGGGGTTTTCAGATAGAATTTGTCATATTTCTTTAAAATAACGTCATAGTGATAATTTTACTTTTACTTATTGTTGAAAAGCTTCATCGAGTGTTTTGTAATAATATAAAATTACTATTTCTGCTAATTATTAACACCGTTTCTTATTTACAGAGAACATAAACTGGAATTTATACACTGAGAGCATTGCCAAGGCTGCTGCAAAGAAGGTGGGCTCTCTCTACCGTGCCAGAAAATTACTTACGCCTGAAAGTATCCTGTACCTCTATAAGGCCACCGTTCGCCCATGTGTGGAGTATTGCTGTCATATTTAGGCTGGTGCATCTGCTGCTTGTCTCTCACTCTTGGACAGAGTTAAAAAGAGAGTCGTCAACCTGATAGGTCCTGAACTGTCATCTAAGCTTCAGCTTCTGTCCCATTGATGAAATGTTGCATCCCTCTTCCTGTTCTACAAATACTTTTATGATGGCTGCTCTAACGAACTGTAAGCACGTGCACCTCCTCGACGTGACTACCCCCGACAAACCCGACAAGCAACTAAGTTCCACCCCTTTATAGTAAAGACCCCTAGGTGTAAGAACGCTTTTTACTCCAATAGTTTCTTTCCCAGTACTGGATACCGCTTTCCCAACTGTACTGATATGCAGAAGTTCAAGTGTAATGTGAACAAATATCTTTCTACTCTTCATAATGCCCTGCAAAATGTCCCCCAATAGTAGCCCCCTATTTGCCTTGTTTCGGGTGAAAATTGAATTAAAAAAAAGTTCTGTCCAGCAGGTTATTTTCTTTTGTTCCATTTAAATTTTATTAAAACCTTCTGTAACCTTATATAATGTTTACACATTATACCGTAATCTTTATTCAGTAAAGAATCCATTGCTAATAATGTATGACTTATATAGTAATACGCATATTTTATGTATTTCATGTTTTTGTTTCTGTTTTTGATATGACCGATACTATACAATATAGTGAGTGAGAGAGAGAGAGAGAGAGAGAAAGAAAGAAAAAAAAGAAAGAAAGAAAAAATAAAGTTAGAGCCGTATTGAGAAGAAGAGCGGATCAAGCAATCTACAATATTTGGTTTCATTAAGTTGAACTGAACTGAAGATATCTCTGCATGACTGCCAGAACCGAGGAAAAGGTCACCGAGTTGATGTCGTCACCGGAGTAAGTAGTTATCTATTTCCGATGCGTAGCCACTATAAAGAAGACGTCGGTTCGGAAATACACTTAATGTCTGTTCGTTGATGTGTTTAAAGAGAAAAAACCCCCAGAAAGATCTGACAAGCGAGTTCGAAATTTATATCTCTGCTATAATCACCGACTAAGCAAGTCATATATTTTGGTTAAAGTCACCGGATTGTAGAGAGTTTGCAGTTGGTTGCGTATTCCGATTTTAGATACCTCAGATAATTGGTCGCGCTGTTCCGTTTCAGTATGAAATAGCATTTTTTTTTAGCAAAACGTGCGCATTCAAAGGCCGCAGTGTCAGATTGCTTGCAGTAGCTCTGTCTGTATCGCTTAAGTTTCAAATAGCATTTTCGTAGCTTTCTAACAATTAGGTTTGAATCCTATTTTTTTTTTTTTGTCTGTCAATATTATCTTTTCATATTATTTTAAATCGTTCATTTTTAATAGCATTTTCTTACTGTTAATTTACAGTTTTAATCGTATTTTCATTAATGTCAAATATCATGTTTCGGTTTGCACGTAAATCACGATAGAAGAATATATACGTCGGTTGGTCTGTGGTATTTTAGTTTAAAATACCATGTTAGATTTGATCCTGCATCTCTCTACAAAACTTTGCGTTCATCCGTCAGTCTGCATATAGTATATTCAGATTTTCTGCTCAATTTTAGAATAGGTGTTCTCTAATCATTTTCTGTGATATTATAATTTAAAAATATCTTATTTAAATTTGTAAACGCACCTCTAGGGCAAGTGCCATTGTTCGATTTCTCCATGTAGCTGTTGAAAAAGCTCCGTTCGTCAAGCGACCTATTACTCTCAAATTTTAAATATTGTAATATAGAGTATTTCCAGGAATGGCAATTAATCTGAAAGATTATTATTATGATCGTTGTTGGTGTTAGGAAAATAGATTGTTTAGAAAATATGTATTGAGAATGCTAACGTGGGAATGTTAAAACAATCAAGCAGGTAAGAACATAAACAATGGAGATGATTTAAAGATGACATCACATGGTCGCAAAGATATGTGTACTAATGACATAATGAGATAGTTAGAAGTGACACTTAGAGTTTTAGTTAAAGTTTAAGTCAGACTAAATCGGAGAAATTAGCACGAAAGATATCGTCTCCGCGTTTTGAAATCCGGGAGAAACGCGCATTTAGCATAATGAAGAAATTACAACGTCTTGCAGATCCAATGGGGAATAACGACCAGTAGAATAAAGTTCTATAAAAATATAACTTCCATTTGGTGTTTCGTTACGATTCACTGAGAGAAAGGATGTACCTGTTCCAGCATATGTTATGTATTGCCACGTAGTAAATGAACGGTTTTTATATATGTTGCTATTCTTTCGCAGCCGGCCATTTAATGCAAAACAACTTTACAATAATATTAACCACACACACACACACATACACACACACACATATATATATATATTATACACTAGGATATAACAAAAAATTTTCAATATGTATGCACACATATTATACACGTAAATACGTAAATTCATAAATGTTATACAAACCACTATGCCAGCTCAGTTTTTTCCTGTCATATTTAGTTAAAGCTTTATCTGTTCGTTAGTCGCTCTGATACATTTCAGTCTGAAAAATAATATTTAAATTTGTCAGCAAATGTTAATAGCAGGCTCTGTCTGTTTTTCTCGGCCATCTCTACATAAAGCTACACTTGGCAGTTTGTCAGAGGTGCTAAAGATTAAAATATTATGTTTGGATTTGTCAGTGCATTTTTAGAAAGATGCTTTCTGTCCATTGAACTGTGAAATTTAGTTCAAATATCAGATTGACAAGAAACGTCTTGCGTTCGTTTTTTAAGTTTTAAATGAAGATCAACATATCTCGGCTCAAACAGAAATTTATTGATCGAAATTAGCATCCTCACAATCAACACAATTTTATCAGGGCAAAACAAATGTATTTATGCCAATAACATAAAAATCTTGTTGTCTGGTGGCGAGGAAGTCGCTGAAGACGTTTTGAGACCGCTTAGGTTATTGAAGCATTTCTTATGCAGAAAGTTGTAGATGCTTGAAAAAGCAGTAGTCGTTAGGTGAGACGTCTGGAGAGTTTGGGGAATGGGACAGAGTTTCGTAGCCCAAGTCGTTAAACTTCTGCACGGTCGGTTTAGCAACGTGCAATCAAGCACTGTCCTGGAGACGGATTGTGTTTTTCTTGTAGAGTAATGCTGGGTGTTATCGTCAAAGTTTCTCATGCATTTCATTCATTTAGTGAAAGTACTTATCCGTCGAAATAATTTCACCTGCATTCAAAAAAACTGTAATGGATGAGACCGGTACTACACACTAAATACTCAGCATGACCTTCTTTTGGTGTAATTCTGGCTTCGGGAAATATCAAAGAAGTTCGTCGGTGTTTAACCACACAGCTGAGAGTTGCCAGTTGTTTTAATGAAGCCAGTTTTCATCGCAAGTTACAACACTGTCGAAAAACGGGTCGTTCTCGTTGCATACAAGAGGAGAAGATGATACTTCATAACGGCGTTTCTTTTGATTGTCGTTCAATTTGTGAGGTACCAATTTATCAAAATTTCTTTTCTTTCCAATTTCTCTCAAATACTTGGAAATCGTCGTGCACATTAGGTCTCATTCAGAACCAATTTCTCGAACAGTTGTGCGTGGATTGGCTTCGACTAAAGTTCTTGATTAGTCGTTATCCGATGGCCAACAACATCAAGTCTCTCATCACCGCCACGAAATTTCTTAAACCTCGATTGTACTGTGCGTGCAGTAGTGGTTCCTAGGCAAAACGCTTTGTTGGTATCGCTAGCTGTTTCAGTAGGTTTTCAGAATAACTCGAATTGAAATAAAAAAACCTGCATATTTGCTTTCTTTCTATCTTGCATTTAATGTTAGGAACGGAAGACATAATTGCATTTAAACGATTGTAATTAATACGATTAGATGGACCGAAAAGCACTCTTTAAATGATACGTGAAGTAAAGGTATTAAACGAAACCTTATTTGAAAATACATTGGAATTAAAATTAAAACTTTTGCAATAACTTTCTTTTCAACAAAATGACATTTAGATTTGTTCGCTCTTCTCTAAAAAAAGGCTTCTTCCGACAGTTGGTATATGACAATTTAATTAAAAATATCTTGTTATAATTTCTTTACGCATTTAGAAAAATATATTTCTATGACGGTCGGTATCTAATAATTCATTTCTAAATATATTGTATTTGTCCGCGCATCTCTAAGAATGCATTCTCTGGCGGTCGGTATGAAACAATTGAGTTTAAAATATTTTTTTTTATTATTGACTACCAAACTCCTCTGTCGGTTTTTGGTCTACAAACATGAAACTTCATACATAGGGTATTTGAACCCATGCGAAACTTTACATTTGGGTTTTAGCCGGGGAAAATCGGTGCAAAAGTGTGAAAATTAAAAAATAAAATTTGCCAGCTGGAGGTCGAACGACGGCATTAGTAATATGCATGCGTAACGTAATAGCTGTTGCTTAATGTTTTCATTTTAAACCTTGCAGCAAAGAGGTCTTTATAGGTCAGGCATAAACGTCAAAGGAAAAAAATGTGAGCTAAACGTTTTGGTTTCGATTCTCGGTTGTAGCGTATGAGCCATTAATTTTAAACGTTGGAAATCGTTACTATATATTGGGGCCAATAAATGTTAACAATAAATAAAAATCTGAATTAATTCAAATATCATATTTTAGCGTATTTTACGAACTTGCTAGTACACACACACACACACACACACGCATATATATATATATATATATATATATATATATATATATATATGTGTGTGTGTGTGTGTGTGTAAGTTAACTTACACACACACACACACATATATATATATATGTGCATGTGTGTGTGTGTGTAAGTTAAAAAAAATTAAAATTAAAGACTGATTTGCACGTTCTTCTGCAAATGTTGGTGAAACCTATAAATATAAAAGCGAAAAAGTATTATGTGTGTATGTGTGTTCGCTTTTTCTGTATGTCTACAAAAGGCTTTTTTTTTTCAGAGAAACGGTCGGTCGGTTCACAACTTTTTAAAACTTTTAATATCACATATGAATCGTAATATCTCAGACTTAACAACGAAGCTCGCCTGTCTATTTAATTTTCTCAACTTCGGGAAGATAAATATTCAACATTTGTCGCTCGCCGCATGTGGGTTAGTCTTTTTCCTATAACATATTGGGAAAATAAAAATAAAAAAAGCGTTCCCGCAGTAAATGAAATACTATCCCCCAGTCAAACTTGACCTCATTAAGTCATTAAAACGTGCAACTGCCAAATCCAAGTAATTAAATAAATTCAAACCTGCTTCCGTTAACATCTAGCGGTGGCCCAATGGTTAAAACCGTCGCACTCTTTTTTTCACACTTTAATTTCCAACTTTGCCTCAACGGTTCGGGTTCGATCCTCATACTTACTTACCAAAACATTTTTTTTATTTTACCGCCCCCCCCGGAATTTCCACATACACCTCCAAACACCCGGGCAACGTCGGTTACCCCTTGCTAGTGTAATATTAAAGTGTCCGATATAGTAGAAAACGCCCAAACGTTCTTTTTTTGTTCTTTAAACCGTTAAATTTTGAATGTTGCATTTATATGTAAATTATCTGAACACGATTTTACTCCCAAAGATAAGGTTGTTTTTCCCTTTACTATTTGTAAATTATATTCTTGAATCATATATTAGTAATGCTTAAATTTATATGTTCTGCTTCCTGTGTTTTTATCAGTAAATTCATTCATTTGTTAGAATGATATGAACGATGGGTGTTTAATTACCTCTGTATTTCGATTATGAAATTCCGACTAACAAATTACGTCTTGCCTCTCTGAAATATTGCAGTTAATCAGGAGAGCCAGAGCGAGGGAGAAAAGATATAGAAAATGAATGAAGTAAGATTTTGCATTAAACACACTGATTTATCATAGACAATGTTTCGCTCTTTTAAATTGATTATTCATCAATATTAGCCGTCTGACTAATGATTCAAGTAAAGGTAAATGTTTAATGGACGCATCTGCGAAGCTTAATTATCATAATATATTTTCATACTACTACTACTACTACTAAACTGTATTTACGTATTAAGGTATGTTTAAATAAATTCTGAAAATTTATTTAAACCATATATTATAATATCATATATATATATAAATATGTATATATAAAAAATATATATATATGTGTGTGTGTGAGTGAGTGTGTGCATATATATATATATATATATATATATATATATATATATATATGTGCGTATATAATAATAAATAATATTTATTTTTTGTGTCCATTGCATTACGTTTTCGGGGATCAAGGTGCTCTTTTATGGAGATAATATCTGGTTTCTATACAGATATCCGAGTATTCGATAAAGATTCGCCAACGTTGAGTAAGTACAGCAGGAAAGGCGCCTAATATTTCTCTTCACAATTGATCACTTAATTATGTAATAGTTTATCTTTAATATGGTCTCTTGTGAATTTTGTTGGAATTATAGACAAAAATTTATCAGATCTAGTAGTTTATCGAACTAAGTGCTGCTACATAATGTACTATCATTAGTTTCAAGCACAAAATTAACCAGGAAGTCACATAAGGTGGCATTCAAAAAATAAAAAAATAATATCGGTATTTTCGAGATGTAAAAAGAATTTCTCATTACGACCAATTTAAACCACACACACACACACACACACACACACACACATATATATATATATATGTATATAGTGTTAAAAATGTATATGCCGATTAAGCTACACTGCATATCTCGCGTTTCATCCACTCTAGGACTCTTCAGGCTTATGCGGAGTCCTAGAGTGGATGAAAGCCGGAATATTCAGTGTAGGTTAATCGCCATATACATTTTATAACTTACTAACTAGCTCTACCTACGTATTGAGCACTTTTTAAGTAAATACTTAAAGATTACACATAAATCTATACTTTCGTATATTAATTTTATGTGAGTAAATTAAGTAGTTATATATATATATATATATATATATATATATATATATATATATATATATATATATATATATATATATATGGGAATTTATTCTACCCTTAAGTCATCAGAAGAAAAAAAACGTATCAATTCATCCAAATAAATACATAAAAATAAATAAATAAAATAAAGACATATGGGCATGATTACACAATTCTTAAATTGTTTGAGATTTTTCAATTACCTTTTATATTTTTTTTCTTTTATTCCGCCATGTTTTAATGGCGTCATATAAGAAAAGGTAATTCGAAGTTGTATCCTAATTTTCGGATTTCGTTTGTAATCAGGTCCATATGCATTTATTTTCTTTTGATATCTATAGAGAGAGAGAGAAAGAGAGAGAGGGGGCAAAGAGAGGGAGAGAGAGAGAGAAAAGTCAGAGCCCGGCGACATTGAATGATTGCTAAAATAATAGGTAAATATTAGATAGGTTACGGCTAATTAGAACAGTTAGCATCGAAACTGTTTCGAACATAACCCAATCTCTAAATAAATACATGCTTTTCTGATTAACGTATAGGCGGATATATAGATTCAAGGGAGGCTGCAGTCGCCCCATCAGAATGGGGTGGTGCATTGTCATGCATAAAAATCATATGAAAGCGACGGGACAATGGTAGGTCATCTTGTCATGGTGACAAATGTTTATCTTAAAAGGCCGTGTACGCATTGCTGGTAAGTTTTACACCATCTGGAACTCGGAATGGTCCAACCACCTTATTCCCAATGATTCCCACCTACAACATGATGACTCTACCTCCTCGTTGGCGACGAACTCTGTAAGGCGTCGGAGTTCCGTTCGATGTCCAAACTTTGGCCCATCCATCCAGACCACAAAGAGTAGCACGGGTCTCATCTGTAAATAGGACACGTGGGAAATCCATTTTTATGTAATTCTGTGTCCAAGCCTTTCGTTTTTTCCCTATGTTATTTGCTCAATGGAGGCCTTGAAATAGTTTGGATGTTCCTTGCGATCAAATTGAACACATTACATCGGGCCTGCCTGAATCTTGAAGCGATTCTAACTTTTTCAAAAATGGAAGCACTGGTGCTGTTTGAGTTTCTGTTGATTTCCCTACGACTTTTCCGAATGTCACCATGTTAAAGGTTTCTCCTGGTACCCTTATGCTTTTTGGATTTGGTGTTGAGGTTGTTTTAGAATAAAGCCAAAGTGTATGGATCCCTTTCCAGCCCCATAGCTAAATCTTTGGCGAGAAATCCTTCTGCGATTCCAACAACAATCCTTTCCTGTTCGATAACTGTTGACCGCTCCTTTCTGGCATTTATAAGACCTTCAATAAAGCGATGGACATCATAAATTACTTGATAATATATAAAATGTCATAACTTCACGAATATCGGATGTGTTCGCATAACATTTTGGGAAATAACTAACCTTGAAACAGTCATCTGATGATACAATTTTTTTATTTTTATGTGACGTATATTTAGTTAAATATCGATATTTTACTAATCTGCAAAAGCGATGGCACTGTATATATTTATATTTATAATGTTTTCTTTTACAAATCATATATATAGATTACTGTCTCTGAAAAAGAAAAAGGAACAAGTATATAATGGAACGATTATCAATCCATTCCACCTGCTAAGTCCATAGGTGACATTATATGACTGATGTAATTAAGGATTTCGTGCATCTCATGTTTCGCCTACTTTATTCCACATGGTAACTCTCATGTTTATCAAATTTCAACACTTTATTCGTTAGGAAGATATAAAATTTAACGTCATTACTGATTAACAATTCTAAATTGTTTGGTATAGGCAGCTGTTATCCCAACCAGCTGCGTACAGAACATAACCATGAACTTAAGAAAGATTAATTGCCAATAGCGCATTGCTCTAATTTTCCAAAAGAGGCCAATGCTAAACGCAAGTCGGTCGCCAGCACTCTAACTGAATTAACTTTCACCAGGTGTGCTTACTAAGTTTATTAGAGAAAGTAGGTGCGAAAAGAAAAAAAAAATCATTCAGCATGTGACACTTTTTGTTAGTACGAGCTACTAGTCAATAAAATTAATATTATTAAACAGACGCAAGTGCCAGGTACTAATCTATCATGATGCGTGATGCGCATGGCTAGGACAACAGAATATTCTCAGCATTGTTTTGACTCTCGAGTATATATCCGACAGAATGATGAGACATAAGTACAAAAAAGACGATTTTAATTCGAAAGGCAATAGGATATCCTCTAAAAATGTGCTAATGCAATTAAAAGATTATAATGAAGCAAGTGCTGCACAATCTCTAGCCGCATTTCTCCTGTCAATGTAATTCTTAAATATAGAATTCAGGGAAAGATCACAATATCCGGAAGTTATGTTGGGATAAGCGAAATGAAGGCACTGAGTTATTTTGAAGTTTACTTTCTTATTAATTATGATATAGAAACAGCTAACGCCAGGCATTAAATATATGGTAATGGGTACAATTTCTTATTTTTTGTGGTGAATTGTAGATACGTTAACTAAGATATGTGTAAGTATTTCGAACATATTAAATTGAGAAAAACGTCGTTGCGAAATTTATATTTTGATTTAATATGATGTATTTTTATAGGTTTTCGTGATAATACATTTATTTTATATATTAGTTTAAAGAGTGTTTTCGATCTATCTAATCATTTACATTATAGTCGTTTCAGAGCGTTGAATACAAGGTAGAAAAAAAGCAAATTCTTACAGTATTCTTATTTCAATTCAAGTTAGGCCGAAAAGCTGCTTAAACAGCTTGCGATATCAACAAAGCGTTTGGCCTACGGAACGCACAACACAATAGTGATTTCAGAAATTTCGTGGCGGCGAGGAGAGTCATTGAAGATGATAAGCGTAATAATTGGCCATCGAACATTTACAAGATCAACTAAGAGCCTTACTTGCAGCCATTTTACGCACAGCTTTTCGACAACTTGCTTCTGAATTAGACGTAACTTACACGACGATTTTCAACTACTTGGGAAAGATTAGAAAAGGTGATATATATATATATATATATATATATATATATATATATATATATATATATATATATATATATATATATATACATATATTATCAAGCCACCTAGCATTTCCCGGTCGTAAAATACACTTAAATCTGATATTTTGATTAATACAGATTTCGTATTTATTATTATATTATATACAGATTTCGTATTTATTATTATATTATATATAGCAATAGTATTATTATTATTATTATTATATTATATATAGAAATAGTATATAACACAGATTTCGTATTCATTATTATATTATATTGGACACAATATATAGTAATAGTGTAAGAACTTAAAAAAAAACTGACTCGTGCGCCACCACCGAGAATCGAAACCAAAACATATAGGTTACAATTTACTTTTACCTTTAGCGTTATACCTGAGCTATGAAGACATATTTCTGCAAGACTAAAAATTCGAACATGGACCAAAGCTATTACGTTACACATGCATACTTATGCCGTAATTCGACCTTCACCAAGCACATTTCATTTTCTTTTATTTTCATATTTTTGCACCGATTTTCCCCGTATGAAACCAAATATAAAGTTTAGCATGCGTTCGTATATCCTATATATTAAGTTTCATGTCTGTAGACCAAAACTGAAAGAGGTTTTGTAGGCAACATTTTCTAAACAAATATATATATAACATTTCATGATTTTCTTGAGAGTACAAAACTTTATTAAGGCAATCATGAAAGGAAGACATATTCCTTCGGATTCTTTTTATATTAAAAAAAAAAGACCGAGGAGAAAAGGAAAATGGATAGCGACTAAAAAATAAAAGTAGGGAAATAGAAAAAAAAATCAAAACGAGTCACTTGACATGTTTCGCCCTCACTCATCCAAATTGGAATCGAGGGATTTATTTTTTTAGTAATTTTTTTTCTTTAATGATAAAATCTAAAAAAGAGACGTGGGCAATAGCAATCGTATAGGGATGAATTTTAGAGGCTGGTCACGTTCAAACCCAACAAGCAATCCTTTTGCTTACAAATGAAAGGCGTCCTAAAGCGACCGTGAACAGTCTCCAAGACTTTTAGATGATATACGGAGTGAGCTCGACTCAACACGGAGAAGGAGTCGATGCTGAAGTTCGTTGCGCAATCCCGTGTTCCATTATAGTGGATCCATATGTGTTTACAGCGTAGGTAGGAATGTTCTATTCCTGATTTGGCTCGGTACATGTTGTCGTATGCGAGTTACCAATTTTAAAGACGTTCGACCTACGTAGTCGGCACCGCAACCACATTTAAATGAATAAATGACATTACCAATATGATGAGGGGGTAGACCATCTTTTTTATTGGAAGCCATTAATGGTTTTGTATTATACGCAACACGAACATTTGAAGCAAAATAACATCCCTCAACAGTTGAACTAATTTGTTTGGTGAATTTTTCATTACTTTCCCCAACCACGGCAATCGAATATAAACCGGACATTTATCCACCATATTGGTTTTGTTCGTAAAACATCTGCTCTTTTCCTTTTGTGGTGGTTTCAATTACATCTAGAGGATACCCATTATTGGACAAAGCATCTGTAATTGTATTTAATTCATTATCCAATTTTTCTGGTGGTCAGATCATTAGGGTACGATGTGTTAATGTCCAAATTAAATTATATTTGCACTTGTAAAGGCAGAATGATTTCGAGCGTGTATACAGCCCAGTGAATGTTGCTTTGCGATAAATCGATGTAAGGTAAATAGATGGAATTTTCGTTACCAAAACATCAAGAAATGCCAGGGTGGAATTATGTCCACTTTCATACGTATACTTTAACGCCGGATGCATACTGTTTAGTAACGAGAAAAATTCGTTTGCCTCCGAATTACTATTAAATAGTCAAAACGTGTCGTCTACATATCTAAAATAGACCAATGGTTTTATGGGTCCGGACATTAATTTTTCCTCATAAAATCATACAAAAATGTTGGCCAATGTGGGTCCCAACACGGAGCCCATCGACAAACCATCAATTTGCATGTACATTACATCATTAAAGCTAAATGCAACGGATGTAACGGCAAATTTAATTAGTTCAACAAATATGTGTTCATTAACGGAAGGTGTTGGATGTTGGCTGCGATATAAAAAGTCAGCACAAATATCTATCGTTTCTAAAACTGGGACGCAAGTAAATAAATTGCTGATATCATACGAACACATAAATTTATTTATTTGTACTCGTTGATTTTTGCATGAAGTCAGCAAAATGAAATGAATCTTTCAGACAGTATTTACTATAATAATTTGATACTGGCTGAAGAACTGCTGTGACGACCCTACCATAGATAGAATGGGTCTTAAGGGAATATCCGTACAAAAAATTATCCAAAACTGACCCCACATTAAGAATGGATTTTAAAAAAAAGCGTTTATATGTGGACACTTATCTGTAACATGAGTATAGCATGAGGCCATACAGAATGTTAAGGATGATAGGACAATTATAAAGATTTGACAGATATGTGGTAATTTATTTGTCTTACTGTAAAATAAATACATAACCTAAATACTACTACTACTACTACTACTACTACTAATAATAATAATAATAATAATAATAATATTAATAATAATAATGCACTGCAGAAAGTGGATAGGAAATGAGAAAAATGATGACAATCTATCGGGTGCAACACCCGAAAGCTCACGTAGATAGGTTTTACCTAAAAAGACGGGATGGCGGAAGAGGCTTGATCTGAGTCGAAGATTGTGTATATCCGGAAATTGGTGAGTACTTAATGCTTCATGGGAGAACATGTTGAAGGAAGTAAACAGCAATAATGCATTGGAGAACAAGAAGCATTGAAAGAGCAGAGATGATATCCAGAAAAGGTATCAAGAGGAATACCAGAACAAAGTGTTGCATGGGCAGTTCCACAAAGCTACAGAGAAACTGAAGAGAAACAAGTCATGGAATTGGCTAACGAAGGGTTATCTGAAGAAGCAGGCGAATGTACAATAATAGCAGCCCAAGACTGATCCTATGCACAAGGGATTTGTAAAAAATAGTATATGGTGAAGATATTGACCCGAGTTGTAGAGTATTTGGTGCTGTAGAGGAAACAGTGTCCTACATTGTGTCAGAATGCCAGAAATTAATACAGACGGAATATAAGAGCTAAGACACGACAATGTTCGAAAAGTGATCCGTTGGAAATTGTGCAAAAAATGAGGATTTGAAAGATCTGACAAATAGTCCACACGCACAAGCTTGTCAAATTTGGTGGAATCCGAGGAATGCAAGATTCTATGGGATTTTCCCATACAAACAGAACGAATACTGGAGCATAATAGGCCGGATATCACATTAGTTGAGAAGAGAAAGAAAAGCGCTTTCTGATTGGCCCGTCTTGTCCCTTTGACACTCACATTGGGAAGTGGAAAAGTGCACAATTATTCCGACTTGAAATATGAGATTGCTGGGATCTGGAAATTGAAATAAGTTGAGGTAATCCCTATTGTAGTGGAGGCATTGGGATCGGTTACGAAAGACTTTGACAAATGGATACAAAAGTTGGATTTGGGAATAGCAGTAGAAATGTTACAAAAACCTTAGTTAGTGGGAATCGCCAGAATCATTCGGAAAGTGTTGGACATAAAATACGGGGAATAGGGTAGCTGCAATAACCAAAGACTGCCGGGTGAAGCCCGCTAATGCAGCTCATCTCCCGAGATAAAACATCAATCTTGTGAACAACAACAACAACAACAACAATAATAATAATAATAATAATAATAATAATAATAATAATAATAATAATAATAATATTTGATAAGATACTACGAATATCAATAATGAAAACAGATGAAATATTAAGGAAAACTTTTGAATGCGGAGACTAATGCATATGGGTCAGACAACGTGCTGCACAGATAACACATGAAAAAGCGCTACAGAGAACCAAGAACATTGAAGGGTTGAGGAGAATGGAAAGACTAAGGAGAGAGTACTAACCAAACCTCCGCTGTACAAGTGCGAAGAGAACTAGGTCATTGATGATGCTTATTGCTACTAAAATTCCAGTGGAGACAAATGCCCCCTGCTAGCGAGAAATGAATGGTAAGCGACTGTTGTGATAACACAAATTTATTTGCAAATGTTATAGAAAGAGGTGGAAAGTATTAGAAATCTGTGGAGATGTTTTGTCACGCTGCTTCCAGGAACACCAGAGGTTGTTTTCATGGCCTGTGTAAAAGCTCCTTGTAAGCCAATAATAATAATAATAATAATAATAATAATAATAATAATAATAATAATAATGAGATATATTTCTATTTTATAACTTAGATGTCATTATTTAATAAAAATATACTTACGTTCTACAAAGAAAATAATTTAAAGATCCACATAATGCTAATAAAGTATTAAATATAAAATATAAATACAAATAAGCGTCAGCAATTAAATTATAATTCTATAAATATCTTTTACATTTATTTAAGACAAGTCTGGGTGCCTGGCGATACCCCGGTGTTTGTAGGTGTCAAAACAAACAAAGGTAGTGGTAGGCAGGCAGGCTCGAAACCGCGACGCGAAGGCGGAAAAAAGTGAAAAAAAAAAAACCTGACGTCTTACCGGTACGCGATGACGCGACCAGAAGTGTAAAGCGTTCAAATTAAACGTAGTCAATCAAAAAGATGACTATCAGAAATGACGTTACTTTTAAACCTCCCACGAAGGTCTTTTTAAAAGCAGCTCACCCCAAAAAAGGGAGACATTGGCAGTATCCAAGTAAATAGTAACTGCCTCAGTAGGAAGGGGTTCCCCTACATTGACCAAGAACCAATTGCAGAGCAGATATTACCTGGGCGAAGGCCAGGCGCTAGCGGTTGCGTTTGAATAGTTTCATTCTATGCATACGTAAAAAAACAAACAGCCTACAGGACGGGGCGGTGGGAATTTTTTAAAACGCGATAAAAAAAAACCGTGTCTGTTTGCGAATCTGAGATTTTATGATCAAGGAAGTATAAGTAAACTTCTGGAATCGAAACGAAGCCCATTTTGCTTTTTATATATAAACTAGCGGGGGTACCCGACGTTGCCCGGTGTTTAGAGGCGTATGTGTGAGGGGAGTTAGGGTTAGGGTAAGGGTTATATAAACTAACGGGGACACCCGGCGTTGCCCGGGTTTTTAGAGGCGTGTGTGTGAGGGGATAGGGTAAGGGTTAAGGTTATATAAATTAGCGGTGGTACCCGGCGTTGCCCGAGTGTTTAGAGGCGTGTGTGTGAGGGGGGTTAGGGTTAGGGGTATATAAATTAGCGGTGTACCCGGCGTTGCCCGGGTGTTTACAGGCTTGTGTGTGAGGGGATAGGGTAAGGGTTAAGGTTATATAAATTAGCGGTAGTACCCGGCGTTGCCCGGGTGTTTAGAGGCGTGTGTGTGAGGGGGGTTAGCGTTAGGGTTAGGGGTATATAAATTAGGTATGGTACCCGGCGTTGCCCGGGTGTTTAGAGGCGTGTGTGTGAGGGGGGTTAGCGTTAGGGTTAGAGGTATATAAATTAGCGGTGTACCCGGCGTTTCCCCGGTGTTTAGAGGTGTGTGTGAGGGGGGTTAGCGTTAAGGTTAGAGGTATGTAAATTAGCGGTGGTACCCGGCGTTGCCCGGGTGTAAAGAGGCATGTGTGTGCGTGGGGGGGTAGCGTTAGGTTATATAAACCAGCGAATAATAACCCTGTTTAAATATTATAAAAAAAAACAATGTTAAAATTCTAAAAAAATATATATCAGGGAAACAAACAAACAAAAAAAAAACATTTAAAAAAAAACGAACATGATGTAATAGGAATGGTATGACGGTGCCCGGGTCTTTAAAAAACACACAAAAAATGGGGTGGGGAGATAGGATCGAAATCGAATCTTAGAGGCGAAAGCGAAAAAGAAAAAGCGTGACGACTTAATTAAAAAAGTGAATTAGGTCAAACATCATATCCGCAGTTAAACTTGTTTTTGTTTTGCTTCTCCAAGATGTTGGGTTCAAAACCATTTCCCCATAAAAAATGGAAGTGTCCAAATGAAAGCAATTGTCTGATATGACGGTTTCTATCGTATCGATCAAAAGCTGATGTCTTTCTGGACGTTCCGGCGCGAAAGCCGAGAAAAAACACCGTTTCAATTTAGTTTCACTTTATTTATACTAAAAAACCGAACAAACAGACGACACAGCGAAATAGTGCGAATTTTATAAAACTCGATTTAAATAAATGTAGACGCGACACGCGTTTGCAAATCGTAGATATTATGATTTAGACTAAGAAATGGTACCCCCCCCCGAGAAGCCCGGCAAAAAAGCCTTTCTTGGATATACAAAAATTCTCGTGCATGCGCGTTTTGCCTATTATATATATATATATATATATATATATATATATATATATATATATAGATAGATAGATAGATAGATAGATAGATAAAATATATTTCACCGATTCTAAAAAGAGGAGAGGATCTCCTCCACAGTGAGCACATAATCCTAGGAGAATGGTATTTTGTGAAACTATCTTATATTACACTCAAACAAGTTGGTAATGCTTTGAAGGGATTCATCATATAAAATGAAAATATAATACTCTAATCCCAACGGAGGAAGTCGAGCCTTAGAGAGTTCTTCCCTACAACAAGAAGACGATAATGCCTGGCGGTCCCCCCCCTATAAAAGAAGAGGTAATTTCCAGTAGGATATTATCATAATAAAACTGATACTATTCTACAAACACTTAAAAAAAAATAAGGGGGAAATACTTGAGCGTATCCCCCATAAAATTGGAAATTAATGCGCAATATGATATCAAGACAGCTAAACGAATATCATCCTATCCTCATCCCAGAAAAAAAAACATAATCTCTGGGAATATAGTCTCATGAAAGCAAAAGTGATAACATATTAAACCCTCTCTAAGGAAGGGGGATTATATTGGAATATTCCCCTACGCATTATTTAGACTCATCATCAACAGCATCATTACCGTCCATTTCCCTGTTTGCGTGGTTTGGACAAGTTTGCCTGATGGCTCCTTTAGAGGCCTCTCAGTTTGGAACTAAATCAGGTCGTAATTTCAACTTCATGACATCTGCTGACTGGATTTGCATTATTCATCATGGAAGAAAGAAGGTTATTTCTAGGAGGACGGTCTTATGACAACAGAATGGATGCGTCATCACTTACCTTCATTAGAAGATAATACCGTTATGGGTGGCGTAAAACTGTTATGATTTCTCATTTAAAAAGTGACAAGGTAATTCTGGAGATGACGGTATTACAACAAGAGTACTAATACTACGCTATTAATTCCCATTGAAAGTTATTTCGTTTAAATCTACTTTCGTTTTCATTCATTTCAAAATGTAATCACAAAAAATTAGATTTTAAGGTTTCTTAGCGGTTGATGATTATTAATCATGTCTGCATTTTACAGACATCACAGCAACACCATGTAAATAATCTCCTTTGAAAATTAAATTATATTTTTTTTTTTACAGGGCGGTAACCAATTATCAATGCTCAAAGACCACACGAGATAAGAGATAATGAGTGTGCGGTTGTTGTCGAGACAAATGCATTCTGATAGCTTGTCGTGGAGGTTGGGTAGAATTTAATCATTCATTTATCAGGAATTTGTTTATATTGAAATTGAAGACGACTATATATATTCAGATGGGAAGAAGGCCAGCGAAACAGAGATACACAAATACGCTTTGTTCGTGAAAGTTGGGTTTAGACCAAGGCGTAGTGTGGGGGAAATTGTTGATAAGTATTTATAGCTAGGTGAGTGCATTTAGTGAAAGTTATGCAGGGAGAAATCATGGATTCAAGCTTAGACGCGCACCTTTCGGGAAAGTAAAACCGCTATATTTTTATTACATCGCTTTAATAAATTTGTATCATAATTATAATAATATTACTATCGGCAAAACGATTGTGCATATAAAAAAAAAAAAACTTCATCAATCAAATAATTTATCACCCGATGTACTCAGCGTTGTCCGGTATCAAATGTAACGTTAAATATCTTAAGAATAAAGTAAATAAAAACCGCGAGAAGCTGAAACATGTGCGTGCGGGTATTATATAAGTTAACTTCTTGTAAGTAAAAAGAATATACTAGTTGAGATCGAAACCAAAACCTTAAGATACAGAGTCAATACGATAGCCATTACACCAGCTTGTCATGCTCTTTAAAAGTGTCATCCCCTTAAGTAATTCTGTTTGACAAATTTCCACTACTAACGATGACTACGACATGTTCCCCTTGACAACTGTACACTCATTAACTCTTATCCTTGTATGGCCTCCGGGTCTTGATAAGTGGTGACTCCTTTGTAAAAAAAAAAGAAAATATGTGCTTTAAAACCCGTGAAAGAAGTTGACAAACACATAAAAATCTGATGACCCCCCAAGAACCAATTTTTCATTTTTTGATCAGTTAGCAGCTTGTTTTTCCAGATAAAAGTCAAATAATTTCTTTTACATGTCTGAACATGCTATAAATCAAGTTTCAAGGGTGTAGATCAAAATTCCATTGCGTATATAGGTTGAGAAATGTCCTCAGACACACATTCTCATTTTTATAGCCATGTAGACTGCGCAGCAAATGTAGTATAGCTAAAGTTGTTTATGGGTGTAAGGGAATTACCCTATATACACTATATTAAAACATTATGTTGTATACTTAAATTAAGTAAGCATAACCTATTTATATCTTAATGTATTAATATAGATTGAAACAAATATTAATTTCGATATATGTATGTATGATTTTTAAAAAGCCATTTGTATTCCTCTATAATTAAATTGTCGTATTTCAGGTATCGCACTAGTATCTGCAATTCAATTA
Source organism: Euprymna scolopes (assembly GCF_053919585.1). Lineage (NCBI taxonomy): Eukaryota > Metazoa > Mollusca > Cephalopoda > Sepiida > Sepiolidae > Euprymna > Euprymna scolopes. The sequence goes on from NC_136495.1 coordinate 128,561,776, forward strand.
ATGCTGGTGCTAAAATAGACGCAAGCGGCTTTATTATTTATAACATCTACTGCCTTCAGTCAGGATTATGAGTAGTTATCTAATCTTGCAAACAGGCGTAGGTTCAGTACGCATTTGCTTTTTAAAACAGCCACATTATATAGCGCATTGGGTAAACAATGTGCCAATAATAATAATAATAACTACGCTTCTATACCGCTTGAGAAATTCAGTTGAATAAATGTATTTTAGTTTGTTTATGCGCCTTTTCTTGCGGCTACAGACCAAATAATGGACAAATAAGAATGCAATAAAAGAGATAAAGAAATTAATTGGAAGGAAATATTCAGTGAAACATTTAAGAAAATTAAGATTTTAGCGTGTACACACACATACACACTCACACACACGCACACACACACACGCACACACACACGCACACACACATATATATTATTATTATTATTATTATTATTATTATTATTATTATTACGCAATAACCGATATACGTCGGGTGATGGTTATCTTATCACTAGCAAATCACCCGGCGTTGCCCGGTCGTAAAATCCTCACAAATAATGAATTTTAGTTAGTGCAGAGTCCCTATTTATTTTAAACACAAATGCCGTAGGTATTAAATGCAACGTAAAATTCCTTTAAGAATGAAGTAAAAAAAAAAAAACAGGAAAAAAATGGAAAGAAACTGAGATATGAACATGCGAGTATTATCTTTTTTTTTAATTTTCTAAACAGTTCACTTCTTGCGAGTAAAAAAAAAAAAGTTCGAACTGAGATCAAAACCCAAACATAAAACAGTAAGTAAAGTACAATTACAATGGCTAGCGTGGCACACTCTTTAAAAAGGTGTTTTCAAACCAACTTATACTCAACATAAAGAATGTATGATATGAAGCATTTGCGAATGCGCAATTGTGAAACAGCAAACAGAAAAATCGGACTACTCCTAAGTACTAATTTTCCTATTAGGGCCACTTTAGAAACTTTTTTTCCGGATGAAAACGGATTAAAAAATTTTCCATCTGTATGAACAAACAATACATCAACATTTCAAGTCTGTAGATGATAAATTCATTGAGTATATGGGTTGAGAAGCGTCCTCACACACATTCTCACTCGTATAGAATATAAGATAATAAGGTTTCATGCATGCCTATCAGCGAAACTACGTCACTTTCCTAAGAATTACTACAGAATATTACCACCTATTAGTTTTTAGATGAGGACGTCACGCCCATATCGTTTTCTACGTTAGTTGCTCTGTCGGTTCTTTTTCATTTTTAAAAATAAGGAGGGAAGATTGGTAACGTGACAACTGATTCTTAAATTACTAGTACAACTGAATGCCGAAAATGTTTCAGTTTTTGTTGAAAATCTGGTATCTTTTTCAGATAAATATCTATTATAATAAATTCTTACTCTTGACTATTTGTTTATTCACATTTTTTTTACACAGTGATCACCACATATCAAGCCCCGGAAGCCACTCAGGGATAAGGGTTATTGCAAGTACATTACGTTAGTGTGGAGATTTGATGAAGTGTTTATTTAAGGGGGCGGTTCATTAGGAATTTGTTAACATTGGATTTGAAGACATCCAAGTTGTAGTCCGGTGGGAAGCAGGCAGACGGAACAGAGTTCTACAGGCGTGCAGTTCTAAGAAAGAAGCTTTGTTCATGGAATCCGCGTTTTGATTTAGGCACAGATATAGAGTGGGGGAAATTTTTCACAGTGGATTCAGCTAGACGCGTGTTTTTCGTGAAAGATTGGCGAGGGGGGGACCAGAGATTGGAGTTCAGACGAGCACTTGCCATGGAAATAACGATAAAACAAGGATAGGCTCGCAACGTCTCTTCTGTGGGAGAGAGGTTGCAATGTAGAGAAAAGGGCATCATCCCATTTTGATTAATACGTACAAATAGTCTAAATATACCATTTTTTTAAAAAGAGAAATCTAAATCCAAGGAGTAATCTCATTTGCATATCATATATAAAAAAAAGCTTTTTTAATAATTAGGTCCATGTAATTGTTTATGGTAATTGAAATGTTAGAAATATTATTTAAATTTAAATTATTTAATTTATTTTATAAATATATTAATTCCAATTTATATTTATTTTATAACCAATTATTATAAATCTACTCCACTTGCCTTTTAAAACGGAAGTAAGTGTATTTATTGAATCTGTCAGAGTTATTTCCCGTTTAAGCTGTGTCCAGTTTAATTTTCATAGACGACATTTCATGCATTTTATGCTTCCATAAATTCAACATGTGATCCACATTCCGAAAAATCGTGAGAATCTTAAATAGTATGTAAACCATCCGCCCGCGAATATTTTTCAACCTGGAAACGCCGGGTATCAAATTATTTATTTTAATTCTAAAACTCTATATTAGTTTCAGTGTTGTCATTTTGAAACATAGCTAATTCTCTTAAGTCTCCTACTAAAAAACTAACACCATATCTATCTATGGACCACTTATATAAGACACAAACCATGTCGTCTAACACATAAAGAAAATTATATCGCATTCTCGAGTCCATATCGATATAGAATTGCATTTAAGGAATCCATTATAATTATGCATAGCCAGTGTATGAAAAATACTTCCAGCCCATATTCCTTGCTTTAAATGAATTCCAATCGATATCACTGTTCATATATTTCATCCAACCCCATACTCCTTCGTTGGATACACAACTTACTTCATTAGATAACGAAAATGCATATCATATCTACATTTTAACATTCCCAATGTATATTGATGCAATACATTCTAGCTGTTTTTACGTAACTTGCTGCACTTTGGTAATTTTTTGCCAGTCAAATTTACTTAAGAAATTATAATACAAATTTGTAACTAACTTCGACAGAATGAAGTGAGAAAAAGCTTTCGCTTTTCGACAAAGAAATTTTGAAGACATTTAGATGTCATAGTATCTTTTTACTTAAACTGCAACTCAACATTTACCGTTACATTGAAGTCTCTTATAAGTTTGCGGGTATGCTGAAAATGAATATCATATTTTAATTTGGGCCAGACAAGTATTTTTCTGGATATAAAGATCATTATTATCCAATGTAATTCCTTATGATTTAACTGGCGGCCATGTTTTCTTCTTAACTGGACAACTTACTAATGCGCATGAGGCTTACCAAACAACCCCGACCATATGTTGAGAATTGAGACGGCAATTGAAATTCATTACGTAATAAATTGTAAACATGTATTAATACCCAGAAACTTACTTGCCTGCCTCAAATTGTAATGTGATATTCGTTTTTAGCATACCCGAAAACATATATGAGTCGTCAATTTAAAGGAAAGTGTTAAGTTGCAGTTAAAGTAAGGATATATTGATGGCTTAATACAGGGTGGCCTATAAATCCCTTTACAGCTTGAAAAAGAAAGCAACGTTTTTTAAATGACTGTATTTAATTATTACTTTTTATTACACAGTTTAGGACGTTAAAATTTGTTCTGACTTAATTACGAAAAATAATATCTCTTAAGTAGCCTATATTCTCGGCTTCACAAAGTCGAGCTCTATCTAAGCTATTCCCCATGACAATTCTTAACATCGGAAGCTGTAGGGAAAGGATCCCCTGTCGTATGTTTGCCATAAGTTCTTGGATGGTTCGAGGCTCATTTGCATACAGGTTTCAAGGCATGCCCCAAACAAAAAACACGGTGCTGTGTAATCAGGTGAACGTGGACGCCATTCTCAATGGGAATTTCAGAATGTTCGGTCCTGAAACACCATGTATGTGCAGTTGCTCCATCTTGTTGCCACCAATACACTGGCATTTTTTGCTAAATGAGGATGAACACACTTCACTAGCATATATCTATATCTCTCAGCAGTTACTGGTCAAATAACCCTTTCTGAGGTTAATCCACACCATACTGTAGCTTTAATTGGGTGCATAAAACTCGCATAAACGTTGATTTTCGGTGTCGCACAATCAAATATTGACATTTAAATGGAAATGATCCTCGTCTCCCATGATCCATTTGTGAATGAACTCATTTACGATCTTTGCGTTGCAACAATTGACCCTCCATTTCAAATTTAAATTCAATAATCTAAACCCGTTGTTCTGTTGTAAACCTTTCTGTACCAAAAATTTCCAATGATTCTATTTTATAAATCTGAAAAGAGAAATTAAAATGTATTAATAGATAAAAAGTTATTATTTTTTTTTTAAACGTAAAGTGACTTTTGGGCTACTCTGTAAAAGCATTCTATTCCTCCTACTACTCTCTCTATCATTTTTCCACCTCTGTTTTCCACGCTTTTCTCTTTATCTCCCTCCTATATTCTTTTTCTTTCTGATCTACCTCTCTCTCTCTCTCTCTCGCTCTCTCTCTCTCCTTCTCTTCCTACGCACGTTGTATTATCGTTCTTATCCCGTTATTCTGCTTTTCTCCCCTTTTCACTGTTGCATAAGTATGTACATCATTGCATCCGTCTAACTATTTTGCTTTCTGTGAATTCATTATTTACGTCATTCGCCGTCATTCTCGAGATTAAAAATTAAAGGCTCCATGTAGACAGCCATATTGGCTGGCTGATTCATTTTTAGTTATTTACTTCTTTTAACAGAAATCTTATATTTTTACAGGAATTGTTTAATGTATGTATATGTTTAGATCAGTGTTACTTCCGATGCGCCGTTCCCAAAATAATTCCTTATATTTTTTAAATAAAAAAGGTTGAAGCACTACGAATATTGGAGAAGTACCATTAAAATAAAACACATCTTCTGCTCCACATTTTATTTTCCTACATAGTCCCCATCATTCTGAATGCGCTTTTGCTAATAATGGGGTAGTGGCTGTGCATGACAATCCGGAGCGTACTTCGTCATTTACATCACTGTGGCCACTCTGAAATGAACGAACCCATCACCTAACTGTGCTGACATCACCTACATCTGCTTCTTAAATTTTCAATAGGCGCCGGTAAATATTTATCGGTTCAATTTTTTTCTGCATGGAGGTATTTAATCCCGTATCTCTCCTTCTGACGCACGTCCATGACAGGAGTTGCTTTCTTAGAGTCTTCTACCGTGAATTTCTGCAAGAGTTATATAAAACAGTTAGTGAATATTATCCATAGTATATATAGAGACATGATGACAACAAAGCGTAACGTACAAATACATTTTCTAAAGAATTACTACGAATTTACATCTAAACAATTCTAACGCTTAATTTTATAATGAATTTGCTATGCAGTTGCACACAGCCTGTACTCGGATAACAACTTAAAATCATATGACAAATAATTCTTACATGTTGTCTCTGCAAATGATTAATTAACATATACTTCCTCTCTCAATACAAGCTCAGTAAATCATTTTGACTTTCATTCATATTCTTTAACAGCCCTCTTTTCTACTCTTTATAGCTTAGTACAAATAAACCACTTCATCGTATACTGTCATATAATGTCAACTTCTCATATTGCATCCAAAAACAAACCATAGCTCCAGGTTTTGTAAGGATGCCAATATTTCAGAAAATATATTTGCTTACACATATTGTATTTATAAATAACAATAAATATCGGCTAAATTCGACAGTTGGGCTTTTCGTGAATTTAGATGTTTAATTTTTCCAAGTATTTATTAATAAAAATTCTGTTTATTTATTTGTCAGATTATTTTCCCTTTAATTTTTTTCTAAACGTTTAAAAGCAGCACCCCAAAATAAAGTGACGATACCTAAAAGAAATGTCTAACCAACAGGGAAGATCAGAACATTACTGCAACTGCGCATTGATTACACATGAAAACAATCTAATCAACTGAATTTTTATCAACGACTTAGAAGAATGTGCTAAGATCTATATGGCACTGGCATAAGTTGATTTTTAGTGTTAAACTCTTCGTTAATTCGACAAATATTGATTTTAAAAGAGGTATTTTGCTTCAATTCGCATTAAAGTCGCTTATTGACATTAAAAAAAACTTTGACTTAAGAAATGCGAATGTAAATTTACTCTTCTTTTTCAACATTTGAATCAAATTTGCATACAGATGTAGCCCTCCCCCACCCCAAAAAAAACAGTCGATATTTTAACTTACTAAAATGCTTAGCAACAGATAGGAGTTTGGATTAAGATGTTATTTCTTTATTTCTTTGCAAACTCTAAATATATGAAATGTTTGGTGTCTTTTGGGGTTGAAAGAGATGCGAAAGAGATGACAACGATTTCCTTCTGATTATTTGTTTATACGGTAGCCTAGACTAGAGAAGCACCAGTTTTTTTTTTACTTTAGTCTCACCACTTACCAAGACCTTAAGGCTATTCGAGGATAAAGATTAATGTATGTAAGGTGGAAGTGCAGTGATCTTTAATGGTATAAATAAGATAGAATTTGATTATTTATGGGGACAGCTCAACAAGAAATTGTTTGCATTGAATTTATTGTATTAAACCGGGAAGCAGGCCATCGGAACAGTGTTTCAAAGGCGGGCTATCTGGGACAGATGCTTTGTTCATGGAATCTACGTTTAGATTTAGGCACAGATAGAGAGTGTGGGAAATCATATATAGTGTTTGTAGCTAGTCGGGTGATTTTTGTGAAAGTTTGGCAAAGGGGAAAGATAGATTGGAGCTCAGTCGAGCACTTGCCATGAAAATAGCGATAGAACAGACACAGAAACGCAAAGTCTCTTTGTGATCATCCGAATATTCTTAGATCATTAAAAGGATTTATTGCGTGACTCCTTCGACTAAACAAGGTGTGCAGCGAAGTCAAAAGGATAGCCACAAAGAGGAGCCAATGAAGCTATGAATTGCAGTCCTGCTGAGGAACCAGGTTTGATTATAAACAATCCCCTTAAAGATAATAAATCAACAAACAGTTTTTTTTACTGTGTTTATTCGTGTTCTTTTTGTTTTCTTTTTCTTTCTTTGATTTTTTTCTTTTTTCTTCTGGTAATTATATTGTCAGCCAAGCGGGCCTTTTGTAATGCCAGAACCCATAGCAACGTCCGATTGACCGATGGCTAAGTCCGCCTCTGGACTAAAACCATATGGATTACGATTACTACCAAGTCTTACATAAAGAGAACTGGAGATGTTAATTACAATAATATTAAATAAAAACTATTTATTATGGTTATTTTTGTAAAATTTTGATTGTTTGTACTCTTGTCCTTACCCGGGTCGTTTTTCTACATTTTGGCCGATGTAATCTTCGGCTGTCTTCAGATGCATTCACACTGGATGTTATTGGTGAAACTTTAAAATTGGCGCCAAGTCTTTTTTTTTTTCATCCGGGTCCATTACATTTATTTGATATAATGTTTGTATATGTGATAAGTATTTTTTGTACTATTTGGATTATTTTAACTATAATTTTAAACTTGGTTGATTTGTCCACAACGTTTCGGCCGATGTACCCTTAGACCGTCTTCAAGTACATTTTTTTTCAACTTTCATGGATAACATTCAGTGTGAATAAGCCTGAAGATCGCCCCCGGAATAAACTTATACGGATTGCGATTACCAGCAACATGACATTACATCGACCAACATGAGAACAATAGTCACAACAATGCAAATAATACAAAAAAATAATTATAAAGCCTCATCTCCAAAATATATAAGCATCATATTTATTATGATGCTTGAATAAAGCCGGAACAGTCTATCGTATTTGAAAGATTAAATCCTATACTCTGAGTAATTTATAGCACGTATATCTGAAAACGAGACCCTATATTTCATTAACGCAAATGGTTTAACTCTGTTGTCGTGCCTTGAAACTATTAAATATATAGTTACAGTTACATGTTTCATTTTATGTAGACATTTTCAGGAGTATTTGTTTGTCATATAAATTCCCTCTTTTCAAAATCATTTGGACACTTTTGTATAGAACGAAGAAATATAGACAGTCCTATTCTTATTTCACTCGTCTCAGCGCATTTATGAGACATTAAATACTTAAGTTCGCAACGGTCATCATTTCAATAGTTGCATGGCGTTCAATTAATCCATGAATACAAACACTGCGCAAACATTTTTGAATATTTTTAATTTACCTATATCGCTTTTAAGAGATATTTATTCCAAACAGTTTAAAATTGATTAATCAATTAGTAACATTGTGCAAAACATTTCAGGTGTAAAATGTACATTGTCCATGAGATATTTTTCGCTGTAAGAAAAGTATTCTGATACTAAATCGGACATTTATTTCTGTATGCACCGTTTTAATGTACTGTAAATCTATTAGAGAGAGAGAGAGAGAGAGAGAGGGGGGAGTGTGAATTATAGTCTAGACACATTGACAGGAAGTTAAGATCAGCTGATTGGATTGCGTGTGAGTCATGTGATCAGGTAAGCTAGATCGATCAGATTTGTTTGGGACTTGAAAGAAACCAGACGGCTTCGCCGTTGTCTCCCCCCCCTTCGCTGGGGGGACGAACGCTGACGTGGTAGAAATAAGACCTAGAAGAAAAAACAACACAGACCAAATTCACTTTCCACCTTCTGCAAAACATCTGGGAAAGTGAAATAAACTATAGAACCAATTTCTTATCTTGGTATGAAATAAATCTTCGTCCCCAAAAACAGGTATCAAGTCTCCCTCCCAAACGAGAATTTCCAGATGGACCAACGAAGAAGCAGAGGTATGTGAAAATGCATGTCACACATATTCACACTTAACAGCATATGAACATATGTAATAGAAAGACCACTAGATGATCACACACACAACGTACCAATATTTTATAAATAGACACGTTTTAATATATCATCTCCAGTCCAATTTCAACCAATATACAACAAACGCCCATTTTATGACACAACGTAACAAATCGTCTTTTTGGTTATAAATGAAAACTACAGAATTGTCAGTTCAAACACCATTTGCCCACTTAACCCTCTTGTATTGAGTGTCATCCTTCTTTTTTATATTCCAGAAGTTGTTTGCTAACATGCCAGGTTTCCATTCTTCTTTTAAAATGTTTTTCATCACTGAAATATGTTGATGGAATCTCCCGCCATGTTAATCGCTCAGCTAACAACGGTTCTCCCGAAAATTATCGATAGTAATAATTTTGCAAAGTTCAAATTTTACAAAATACTGTAACTAATTCGAATAATAATGTTACATGGTGAATCTTCCATGCCATTTTGCATATAAAAATGACCACATATGGTCCGTACTTTGTTTTAGTGTTGCACAGTGTAATCTTTTTATATCAATTTTACAACGTTTTTTTTTACTAACTTTATAATAAAACTAGGTTTGAATGTGATAAATATTTTTAAAACATGCGTTTTATAGATTAATACGTAAAGTATTTATATACAAAGTGAAAATATCATTAAAAACAATTAATGAAATCTGTATATTTGTCTTTTACAAATATTTGACAAATTAGAACAACAAACATGGCGATTTTGTAAACAGGCAAATATGCGCACATTTATCATCTATTGAGTGTCCTTTTCACTGTGTATATGCAAATGTAAATTTTTACAATGTTCCTCACGCACAATTATAAGATTCTCCGCCAAATTCTCGAAAGTGAGAATTTGGCAAAAAAAAAAAAAAAAAAAATCCATATAATTCGACAAAATGAAGCCATATCTATATTTCTCATCCCAGATTGCATATAAAAAAGCACACAAATGGCTTTATTTTTTCGAGTGTTTCACAGTGTAAGTAAAAAAGTGAAACATTTTATTTTCAAAAAATTAAAACTATAATTTCGAAAGTATTGTTTATTCCGAAAAATAATTTTAAAGGTAACAACCTTGAGACACATCAACAGAAATGTATACGTAATACACTACGTCGTCATCTATACACACACATACTTGAGATGACACTAAACAATCATTTTACGACTTTAATAGGTTTTACAATATAATTTACTTTCGTTAGAATGCTACAATTTAAATCGTAGTGTTACGTTTTCACATAATATATATATATATATATATATATATATATATATATATATATATATATATATATATATATATATATTTTACTATTTGGTGTAAGCGTTTAAGATATTCTTCAATAAACGATCCGAAAGTTGGATTACCGACAGTTGCATTATAAATATATATATATATATATATATATATATATATATATATATATATATATATATATATTTATAATGCAACTGTCGGTAATCCAACTTTCGGATCGTTTATTGAAGAATATCTTAAACGCTTACACCAAATAGTAAAATATATATATATATATATATATATATATATATATATATATATATGGATTACCGACAGTTGCATTATATATATATATATATATATATATATATATATATATATGGATTACCGACAGTTGCATTATATATATATATATATATATATATGGATTACCGACAGTTGCATTATAAATATATATATATATATATATATATATATATATATATATATATATATATATATATATATATATATTTATAATGCAACTGTCGGTAATCCAACTTTCGGATCGTTTATTGAAGAATATCTTAAACGCTTACACCAAATAGTAAAATATATATATATATATATATATATATATATATATATATATATATATATATATATATATGGATTACCGACAGTTGCATTATATATATATATATATATATATATATATATATGGATTACCGACAGTTGCATTATATATATATATATATATATATGGATTACCGACAGTTGCATTATAAATATATATATATATATATATATATATATATATATATATATATATATATATATATATATATATATATATATTTATAATGCAACTGTCGGTAATCCAACTTTCGGATCGTTTATTGAAGAATATCTTAAACGCTTACACCAAATAGTAAAATGGTTTATTACATTATTACAAAAATAAGAACATACACAGAAAAAAATAGAAGACGGATTACTTGCGTATGAGCAAGTGCGAGACAGAAGAAAGAAAGATAGATAAATAGACAGATAGATAGTCGTCTCGCTTCACCTAGCTACGATGTGTGCATTCGCCTCCATGGACACGTTTACTTTGTTTGAACTGTCGTTTATATCAAATTATATATATATATATATATATACATATATATATATATATATATGTATATATAACAAATACTGCACAGAAAAATCTTCACAATGACAGAGTACTTGCGTGTGTGCATGTGTGCATATGAGAGTGGATGACATAGATGGACAGATAGATTAATGTTTCGTTTCATCTAGCTACATTATACGTACCGTACTGATAGTTGGTTGCTTGTTTTGTGTTACGGCATATCAACCCTTTTCAGGTTATTTAATGCCGAATCTAGTGATTTTGAAGAACGATTTTTGGTCAGAGTGGACCTGGGAGCAATGACAATTAAAGGGTGGCTCCACACTCCCTAAGGTCTGCAAGCTGGGGCCCTCACCATCGGATATAGTTTAAGGTCATATCCAGGACCCTGTACTGATAGGGAATCTGGGACTTGGACAAATCTGCTCCGTTTGAAGTGTCGTCTCCGAAGATTACGTAGTTTCCTCGATTCCCGTTCTGGGGTCAATTCTATATATATAGATATTAGATGGAGATACACAAATATATAGTTTTGCAATATTATTTATTGCGATCGTTCCTAAAATTCAGAACAACAATGGTCTTGGTGTTTGATCTTTGGAAAGTAAGGAAGATGAAATTAGACGTAATGCGGATAAAAGACAGAACAGAGAACAGACAAAAAGACGAAAAAAGAAGAAAAAGAGAATTGAGGATTTCATGCATTCTCTGCATTACGTAGCCAGGTAAAAGGTTAAGCATAACTTACATTTCCCGCGTCACGTTTAAAATAGCTTTATTGGCCAAGGTCGTAGACATAACATTATAACTGAAGGTCGAGTTTCATTAGGATATATACGCGCACACATTGAACCGTGATCAACTTTTTCTAGGCTACATAAGAGATACTGTATGGAAAATAAACCCAGACGTGATATTTCACAAATGAATGCATTCTACCGAATACTGAGAGCAGTACACAAGAAAGCCAGAAACTTATTAATGTGCACGATCGACCACTTAATTAATTGAATTAATAGTTGCAAACTCGGCAGTGTTTGTATGCGTGTATTTTACGGCATGTAAGCTATTTCGGTTCAGTAATGGAAGCGTATAGGCTATTCTATACTTATTGCAATAGTGTAATGCTTTCAATAATATTATGCAAAAACACGATTTTTGACTATATATATATATGTGTGTGTGTGTGTGTGTGTAGTAGTAGTAGTAGTAGTAGTAGTAATAGTAGTAGAGAATTAGAAGGCTATCACAATGCAAGGAATGAGATATCGTCGTTGTTGGTGGAAGAAGACGAAGACAAGTGGCGATTTACAAATCAATAAGTACATACATGTATGTCTATATATATATACATATATTTATTCAATTGCATTAAATACGAGGGTAAAGGCGTATTTACTTTGTTTTAGTTGTTGTGGTTGGAGGTTTTTAGACGGTAGAGTACTTCGTCGGAACTTCTGACGTGTCCGGGGAAGAGTAGAGGTTCAAGTAGTTGAGAGAGTAGCCAAGAGATCTTATATAAGTGTCCTTCAATGCTTGAAACTATTGGTCTAATTTGTGGGGTTGCTGATTTTTTGTGTGTTTTAATGAGGTGGTAAAAAGTGGGGAATCTGCTATTTTTAGCAGTGAAGTTCTGTTTGTATTTGTTGGGGAGTTCTCTAATTCTACATATGTCGGCCCATGCGGTGTTCATGTTGTTTTCGATATCTGTAGACGTAATGTCAGTAGTTGGGTATGTGAGTGCAAGGTGGTCGTATATGTCCTACGGTATGACGCAGAACTCCTTTCCCTTATCGGAAGGTAGGTAAACAAAGTCTTTGCACTTGAGGTTCTTAAGTGTGCAGCGTTGTTTATATGAGATGTTTTGTATAACGCTTCCTTGTTCGTGTTTTATGATGTCGAATATCTTTCGTTTTAATCTTGCAAGCTTAGTGTCTAGTTCCTGATCTTTGGGTGGAGGATGTGGCGGGCGATTTAGTTGATATACGGGGAAGTCATCGGTGGTGCGCGGTGTTTTAGTGTTGTTGTTGGTTATCCATTTCAGCCATTTTAGGTTGTAAGCCGCTCTGCAGAAGTGTGTTTCTAGGTTGAACAGGGTGTTGTTGTTTACTGTTTGAGTAATGATGAATTTGGGTCCAAGGCTAAGAAGGTATTTTTCTTCATGTGTGAGGGAATTCATGAGGTCTGTGACTTGGGTGTGCGTTGCTTGTGGTGTGTGGATATTGAGGTTGGTGTCTTCCTGTCTGGGAGTGTGTGCGGGTTGTATTTGTATAGCAGCGACATTAATTTATTTTTTAGTCTTTTTTCCCCGTCTGTATGAGAGTAGTGATAGCATTTATCTATATGACAGATCGATTCAAAGCATGCTAGATGATGGAGCGGAAATTGGATGGCTGTGTGGAGACTCGGAGCAAATGTAAGGAGGGCGTTTAACATATTTTTTGTTCCTTTTTCTTTATAATTTTTTTGTATTATATATTTTTTATTTATTTATTTATATATATATATATATATATATATATATATATATATATATTAGTTTATAACTTGTTGCTTTAGCGTAAGCTTTTTTAATTTTGTATATTCCCTGTCTATTTGGTTGCTTATTATTATTATTATTATTATTATTATTATTATTATTATTATTATTGTTCTGTTGCTCTGTATTATTCATTTATTTGTCTAATTTATTAACATCCTAGCATATTCAGTGGGATGACTTGGTGTAGCTAGGTCACGTAAGTCGCTAGTAGGCTTATACTGGTTAACTTTTGGAGGAGAGAGGTGGAAGAAATTATAACAATATCCAAATTACGGCCAGAACTTAACAACAGACTGGGGCTTGGGTCATCATTCATTATATAACTTTACATCGGCTCCCACCAAAGACTTAGCATTACATCCTTAACCCATTAGAACAGATACACCACTGCACACCGCCCATACCCTAACTCACAGTCAATCAGGGCCTTACCACAAGCCCCCCCCCATATAAATTATATATAAAATAAAAGAAATTAAATAAATAAGTAAATAACAGCAATATATATATAAAATAATAAGAATAAATAGTTAGCTGAAATAACATACACCAATTTAAAAAAAAAGTTTGATTTAAGCTAACCCACCTATTCAAACCCAAACAAACACTAACAACAAACACAGATAAATTAATAAACAAATAATAATAAAGAATTAAATCGAAAAAAGAGTTCCATCTATAACCATTTATAGTTTTAATAAAATGAATAAATTAACAATTCCCAAGGAATGTCAATCCAGCGCCCCCTTCCCAGCTATCCTCCTATTCCTGACAATCACACCCCTAACCGTAACATCCCAACAGCCGACTGAGAGCGCTTCATCCCGCCTCTTCCCCGGCCTCTCTCACATCCCCCTTCCACCTCTCTCCTCCAAAAGTTAACCAGTATCAGCCTACTAGCGACTTACGTGATCTATATACACCAAGTCATCCCACTGAATATACTACGATTAAACTGAATAATACAGAGCAGCAGAAAAAAATAAATATAAAACAAAAAAATAGACAGAGAATATACAAAATTAAAAAAAAGCTTACGCTAAACCAACAAGTTATAAACTAACTATATATATATATATATATATATATATATATATATATATATATATATATATATATATAAAAGAAATTCCCACACCTCGTCAATAGAATTAGTTTTGTTTCTTCTGTTATATGCAGATATGACGACCCCTGCCGTTTCTATTAGTAATATTGGCGATAGGATTATATATTTTTCTTCCACATGTTTTTCCCTCATTCCACTTTATTTTCATTCGCCAATTTTTTTTTATTTCAGACGATATTCGCCGACCATTTATTTTCTTGAAAATAAGTCTGTCGAAATGTTTTGGTTTTATTCGAATAGTTTTACTATTTCCTTACGTTTTTCTCTTTTTTCTCTTTCTTTAACGCATCATTTCTATTCAATTGTTGCCCCGACTTTATATGACTCCATATATTATGTTTTAAACTCGAATAAAAAATTTGTACAACTAAAAATCTTTCCAAATATTTTAAGAGTAGGTATGCAAGATCAGTCATTGATATGTTAAATGAAATTATTCGCGTTAGGGGCAATATTGCATCGCTTGGAGCTAAAATAGATTTTCTGAAGTCTTGTTTGAACAATTATGGCGCCCCTGGTTATACTTGTAGGCGCATTGCCAACATAAAAGCTAGGAATTTTCCTAATTTTGAACCTGCTTTCATCAGGGATGAATGTATCAATTTTGGTCATATCCTTCATTTAACAGTTGTTAAATATCAACGCTTACGGTCGATACGTGGTCCAGCCTTTCCTTTTTTGATAGAATACGTTTCTCTAAATATATATCTGCTAGTGATAATTTTCATAGCAACAAATCTTGTTCTAGCAACTAGAGAGGCATTGACATGCTTATTCGTATGGGGCCAGGATTTAAGTCGACGTACATGTATTTAACTTTTCTGATGTGCCTCTTTTCTACACGGAAAAAAGTAGTATTAGCTAGAGGTTTGGACGTGGGTATACCTCCTCTTGGGATTGACAAAGAAAGGTATTTTTGTCGACTTCGAAGTCTTATATTCCCAGCTTAAACGTCATAAACCTAGGTCGAATGATGATTTTCTGTAAATAAAGGCAAAGTTAGTCTAACTCGCACACAGGTTCGCTAATTCTCCTATCAACTCCCAAGAGTTAGCGTGAAACAGGATCCATTACAAAGCTGCCAAACTTATTAAAACTAATAAAGACATTTATATCACTAAACCGAACAAAGTGCAGGTGTGTTCATTCTCAACACCAATGATTACACTGATAAAATCTTGGATATTTTGAATCATCAAAGTAAATTAAAAAAGATTGGTGACATATGGACCGACAATACATTGAGCACGGGAGTAAAACTTCAAAAACGTTTCATTCAGCTTCATAGAAAAAGTTTATCGGTAAAGATACAGGATCTAACCCCTTGATTAACAACGATCAAACAACAAATATACGGGCTACCTAACATCTACAAGGACGGGGTTCCCTTAAGGCCCACCCTACCCATGATTGGCTCAAAATGAGCTGGTCAAGTTGCTGGTCGAGTTACTTGAACCTGTCTTAATATAAGATTAGTGCAAAAATAATGTGGTGTTGATATATAATTGAACCTAAAATACAACATTATTTTTGAACCAACCTTATAGAACTTTCTGGTAATTTTATTGTGGAGTCTTTCCATTTCGCAGCATTAATGCGAACACCTGATTGTAATTCGCAAAAAATATTTCTATATTTTTTTGATATCACTGACTTATTTACAAACCATTCAAATATGTGCTAATATACTTTATCGCAGCACTAATTCCTCCTGCTTTTCCGGAGAACATTTTTCTTGAACTTATGGAACTGCCCACGAAGTCAGTAAAGTTCAGCTTCAATAATGTCATGTACCAGCAGGTTGGTAGGGTGGCGATAGACAGTCCGTTGGGTCGAATCCTAGCGAACATTTTCCTATGTTTTCAGGAATATTTATTATTCACTCGGGTTTCTAGATCCTAGACGACAGTTTTGTCACCTTCAAGTCCAGCCATGAAATGAGTGAATTCGTCTTGGAATTAAACAATTTTGTATCCAGTACTTTTCTTTTTAAAAGTCTTGGTGGAAAGGGCAAAGAATAATTTTACTACCACAATATACAAGAAACCGGCTTTCATGGGGCTTTATATTTGTTGGAATTCTTTTATCTTTATGAATAGAAAAAAATAGTTTAATTAAGACCTTAGTCCACCGTTTCCTCATGATTTGTAC